>NC_135698.1:10171313-10476313 GCF_964276395.1 Gasterosteus aculeatus
AGATTTATTACTGGGTTAAATTAGCTTGTCTGGTGAGGGTTGGTGAGGCCACCTGCAGCTGTCAATTGGCACAATGATTATTATAACTGCAGAGTAAGACAGCAAGTGACGCAGCACGGAACAAGCCGTGCAACTGTGCGTTGTTAAAGATGCAGGCCCATGAAGAGAAACCAATATTCTTTTGTGTTTGGGACAATATCAATTGAGTGAAGTGAATGATTAGGAATGAAGCTTGAACCCATTTAGCATGAATCAATGAACCTCTGGACAGAAGGCTTCCAGTGCGAGGAGCCTCCATTTGCATCCAGTATCCTTGATCAAATCTGCAAGGTAAACAGGTTTAAAACCTGATGGGGGATATTAAACTTGCAGATTGAGCCCGACCCCCCCCCCCCCCCTCTCCGGGCTTGTCTGGAGCGCCGGGCGGGCGTTTGGGCCTCTGCATTTGACTCTGGCTGTTGAGTGCAAGGACGTGGCACAGCCAGCCCTGAGCAGCCATACTTTCATGGTCGGTTTCCATTTAAATATCTGACTGACAGAGAACATGGTGCCATTAAGGCGTCCCGAGGGCCCGGCACGAGAGGAGGAAATGGGCAGATAAAACCCCCCCACGGGAGAGAAGGAGGGTGAGACAAGGGCCAGCTGCCTACAAAGCCTTTAACAGTGGGTCCTGCTCTTAAAAGTCTATAGGCACCACTCCATCCATTCAGTCCCCTGTCCCTCCACGCCCAAAACAACCTTGTCTTTCTGGAACAAAAGCAGGATTTATCTAGCATGACTTACAACCCCAACCTGACTTTCTTCCTCTGTTGGCAGTATGAGGTCACATAGTATATGTGAGCGCACATGAAGTGTGTGTGTGTGTGTGTGTTCACATACAATACTAAAGCCCCAATTCTATTGTAACTCTCAAACATTTAATACACACTAGTAGACTCTGGGATCATTGGAACACCGTAAACATGTTGGACAAAACAGCAACAAGAGTTGTTGTTTTCAAGGTCATGGACTAGCCGGCCCCGACAGTGTCTTTCTCATGATCCTATTTACCATTTTTTCTGTTTCACCTCTAATGCTGAACTAGATTTTTTTTTTACCTGATAACTATGAAAAATGTTTGTCCATCCACAAAGTACAAACAGCAAACAATCGCTGGATCATGGGATCACAACATCAAACCCTGTGCTTTTTGGGCCAAGACATGTCCGCTAGAACCCCAATGAATTATTCAAAATGATTTTTCTCACACATTGTCTTTATACAGTCTTGGTCTTAGTCTCGTTTTGGGTCTTGGTCCCATCGGATCATGTCTTAGCTACAACGCTGGTGTTAACGATGCTGAGCTGCAGTGTTTTGGGTCAAGAATTGAGACTGTGGAATCTACCAGGCCTTGAGGTTAAGTGGCTGCCAGAGTGGGTGAAAACCCAGCGGCGAATGGCTCTGACACCCAGACACAAATGAGCAAATCCAGCCTGCATCAAGGCAAGACAGTGGCACCATGGAGACACTTTGCTAGACTCAGAGAGAAAGTGATTCAGAGAGAGTAGTATTGTCTGCCAGGGAAACACTTTTACCTCTTCACTTCCCACAATTCAGCTTTCGGAGGCTACGCTCCACCCCCCCTTCCTCTCCCTCCGCGCTACCGCCCATACTGCCAAGCCCAATAAAGGTCAAGCCACTGCCGTGCTCTTAAGGAGCTCATTTGCATCCCGCCGGCAAACAACCAGTCAGGGCTTGTTCAAAGGATCTGCTAATCCACTCAGATTGCTCATCTGTAAGGCCTTATCGCCACGGACACCGGCATCTGTGAGAACCACATCAGAGGGCATCATGGGCCCGCTGCCTGTGATTGGTGGAGACAGAGAGTCAGAGAGAAGTATGCATCACAAGGCTTCAACGCGACTCGGAGTTAGCCGGGAGTGACAGTCAGCGAGCAGAGGAGGCTTAAGCAACACTTCCCATGTTATGACTGCTGCCCCAGGAATGGCGCAGATACATATTGGGTGTGAAATACGAATTAGACTGGTAGGGTTTTATCTTTATCTACTGTTGAGCACGAAGCGAGTTAACTGTGAGGTGTATGAAAAGTATGTAAATACAAAAACAGTAAATACCCCAGTAAACATACATTTTGTTGTGTGTATTTCAGCCCTGGCACCAAAAAAAAAAGAAACATTTTACAGGTCAGCTAAATATATTTTGGAAGTTAAATCATTTAAAAAACACAGATGAATGAAATGGGTATGAAACTGATGCCCTTCAGCCCCAAAGGGAGGCAGACAGAACTTGCTTGTGTAGGTTAATTTCTAACTTTCTGCACAGACTCACACTGAGCCATATCACCAGTTCAACCGCCACAGGAGTAAAAACACAGCTCTCTCATTCAGGTATAAGCCGCAGAGGTGATCCGACTCTGCGGGTGACTTTGCGTCCAGGGACATGGCTGGACGTAAAGGGACATGGGGGGGAGTGGAGGGGGGGACATAAAAGGTACAAGGGGACCGCAAAACCAACTTGGCCGTCCTTGCACACAATCCCACAGAGAGCACGGTCTCATCCGTCTCACCTCCATTTCTGCTTCAGCTATTTTCCTTTTTCCTCCAACTCCTGCCCTCTCTCTCTCTCTCTCTCTACCTCCTGCCATCTGCCCTCAATCGCCAACCCCAACACCCCCCCCCCCCCCCAACCCCCAATCTGCGATTGTCTCGCCCTCGCACTTGCACTTGACCCTGGCGGTGTCACTATTAGCAGCATCACACTGGGATCACATGGCTGCTGAGGTATGGAGGCCGAGTCAATGGAGCGTGGCACACAAAGACGTCCAAATACCCCCATCGCTACTGCTCCCTCTTACTCCCTGCTCTCAATATTTCTCCCTCCCGCCGCTTCCCATCCCTTCCTGATCATTAGGTTGGAATGCAGCCAGATTGGATTTAACTAGCCAGACTAACTGTATTTTCTTCCACTGTAAACTGTGCTTTCCCCCGTACCAGTACAGTACATTACCACATAGATCATGTTTAAACTTCCTAAACCTCAAAAGTTAAAAACTACAAACCGCTCCCATAATGGCTGTTAACCATTACGTGAGTCGACAGTCTAAAACAGTGGATATATCATCAGACAGAGCCACAGCTTCTTGGTTATGTGACCTGCTCTTTGTCCCGGCCTTGGCAGACTATTAGACCTGGAGCAAGGAGTCAGAGAGGTGAGACAGACGTGAGGAGGAGGCAGAGGTGGATCTATAACAGCTCTCCAAGCAGACCACTGCTCCAGGAGGGGCAGCTATGGATTCAACCCATCCCTCGCCTTTCTCTTAGAGTGCTCTCTCCTTTTGTGTCCAAGTGTGTAAGGCTGCATGTGTGCAGCCTTGTACGTGGAGCAAGAGGCAAGTGTGTGCTTGCGCGTGTGTGTGTGTGTGTGTGTGTGTGTGTGTGTGTGCGCGCGCGCGTGCATGCCTGTGCAGCCCGTGCATGTGATAAGCCTGTGGTAGTAGTGGTCCTGTGAGGGACCTAAGGCCCTGTTCTCCTGATTAGTCATTTATCAGGCCTGGCAGCCCAGACCCACCATAATCACTCTTCCCTTACCCCCACCTCCTCCTTTTTCTGATCCCCCTCTATCCCCCTAGATCTCCCCCGTATCCACCCCTACAACAATGTGCAGCATCCCCCAACACCAAAGTCTGCATGGTGCTGCCTGTACATGTCTATCCCACTTCGACCTGCCTCCATCAAAATGCAACCACTCCGTCCACCCCGTCTTCTAGACCCGCTGAGCGCGTCCAGCCGGGATCCCCCCCCTCTTCCTTCTCCTCTTCATAAAACTCCAATCCAATTTCCCCCCTTGTCTGCTTGCGTCGTGCATGAGCTAAAGACCTAAAGCTGCAGCTAAAGACAAATTTCCAATAAGTCCGTTTGAATTTTGCAAGCTGTAGCAGTGGAACGACGAGGAGGGTAAGTGATGAGAGCAGGATGGGAGGGCAAGTGTCATATCAACAAGCACCACACTCCTCCGCCCTGCCACGTCAACAGAGAGGGATTAGGATACCAGGCGGTTGGAGGAGGCCAAAACGAGTTAATGCAGTTAACCAGACGCTTCTTCCCAACCTGTCTTCCCTCGGTTGGGAGAAATTGGAAAAGCTGTCCAGCCAAGGAAAGGAAATGTAATCTGGACTATGCAGACCGGAGGATACATGCAGATGAAAGGCCTTTCCTCCAGCTTCCCATGCCTCTTTTCTCTTTCCTGCACGCTTTCCTACCATCATTCCCCCTCTCTTCTCCTATCTTTTTGAGAAAGGGAGGGACGACGATGACGGAAGGAGAGAAATGTGGACAGAAAAAATGAACTCCTACAGAGAAGAACGAAACGAAGATGAGGTTAAAAAGATGCAAATGAAAAGAGGGAAACTGAGGATAAAATGAGCTGCACGGATGAAGGGAAAGAGAACAAAGCAATTTGGTGTATGTGCGTTATTAAAGTGCATGACAGCTGTTTGAACCACCAAGGAGGAGAACAGCTGGGTCTCCAACACAAATACACACTTCTTAACATAGACCTCACTTCATTTCCCCTTAACCATCTCCGCATCCCTCCATCCCTGGTCTCATCTTTCTCCTCCGCATCTTCTCTCCACTTATTTCATTTTGATTCCCCGACGTCTGGTTTTCTTGTGGCCTATTTGATGGTTCGCCACTTACTTTATGTTATTCTTTTTTTCCTGATTTATCATGTTTTATAGGAATTCCCCCCCCCCCCCCCCCACACACACACCTTTGTCTTTGTCTCAAACTGATAACAATGGATGGACGTTTTTTTCTTTGAAAAAATATGTTGTCTTCCCTAAAAGAACGCCCAAAATCGGTTTGATCACTTTCATAAGGACCTGTGTAAACAGAGCCAGTGGAGGGGTGATTGAGTTTAAAAGAAAGGTGTCACACTACAATTATAAAGCAGGCCTTTAACCAACCTCTCCCCCGCTGACTGTGTCTCTTTATAGAGCAGTCTGCGTAATAGTGTCTCTCTTATAAAACACAGCGCCGTGTCACACGCACATTACTCAGCCCACCACCGCTTTAAATGATCCAAGGATGTATGAGGCCATCTGTGGGCCGCAATTAAATACCAACTCCTTTAATTCCGCTGCATGCTACATTACCGCCCTCAGTCCAAAATCCTGTAAACCGGTCGCAGTCACAAAGGACAGCTACGTTTTTTTTTACGCATGTTTCTGTTTTGAAGACACAAAACTGAGTAATGATGCAGTAAGTATTATTTTCTCTTGTTGTCATTGTTGTTGTAATTACTTTAATTCAAATCCCTCTCTCCTTCTCGCCACCCATTCAAAGGCAATCAGCGAGAGAGCTTCATGAAACGAGTCCGCCGTTGAACACACCCTCGATCTTTGCCTTATTTCACATCACTGCCATCTGACTGCCTTTCATTGTCGGACTCATAAAAGTCTCTCTCCCGTCTTGTTTCTCCTTTAGCTCGGCGGATCTGAAAAGGCCGTTCCCCAATTATCTGTCCGTCTCTCCCTCATTTTTACCCTCTCCTGCTTCATCCGTCACAATATATTCCTCTGCCGAATTGTCTCTCCCCGCGTTGCCATTCCCCGTCCATTGACTGCGCTGGCCTTGTCTCCGAGCGCTAATTGTCTCATTCTGAGGACTTAAGGGTGCTAGATGGGCGCGAGGCGTGTTAAAGAGACGGCCTGTGAAACCAGCGTGCGTCTGGCAAATTACATCCGTGGCCTTTCTATGGTCGGCGGAGACACTTAAACAAGCTCTCAATGTGTTCAACAGCTGGGTGAATAGTTCACCGGCTCCCCTTCTGAATCCGAACGCCTGTGAAAGACGCTGCGCCGCGTGCGCTCAGGAGCGCGGGTCTGCGCGCCTGCAGTGAGGTGCCGTTTGTGGTCTCGGTGCAGTCGACCCGGTGACGGCATCGCAGCAGATCAGCGCTCACTTACAGAACAACTCACCTGAGGAAAAACTCTCCTCTCGACCCGTCGCCCTTTTCGCTGTCTGCTTTCTTCTTCTTCTTTGCTCACACTCTCTCTCTCTCTCTCCCGCTGAGTCTTCCGTCTCTGACCCAGACACAGATCCCCCTGAGGTACCGCGCTCGTCTCTCTCTCTCTCCTTTATTTTTCGGTTTTCGTTCTCTACCTGTCTCTTTTTATATCATGCTCTGTGCAGAGATACCCTGTGGGAGGGCATCTAACAAACACCGCCGCACACACAGACTCCACTTGCTAACACTGACATTGACATTCATGTGTGCGCACACACTGACACACACGCGCACACACACACACACACACACACACACACATGAATGCATACAGTATATTCATCACCTGCAACGGTACTTTACACTAAAGCTTTCGCAGAGACCAGTGACGGGAATAAAAAAAACATTCCCTATTTCTACACTCATGCACGAACAAACACACACACACACACACACACACACACACACATACATACATACGGGAGCCCTACCAAATGCTCTATTTTCTGCTGCTGTGTGGTGATTTATGAAAGGTGTTTCTCACAGCAGGCAGACAGTCCTGTTTGGAATGCTTCATTTCATAAATCTATTCTCCATTCTCGGTTCTCTGCATCCCCTCCTTCGTATTACCCCTTTTCTCCCCTGTGCAGGACTCCCTCAGCCTCTGTTGACACATCCAGTAAACTGCGCGTGTGTGTGTGTGTGTGTGGGTAGGGAGGGGAAAGAGAGACGTCTCCAGTTGGGGTAATGATGCAGGAAAAACCAAAGCCACTGGAAAAAATAAAGACATTCTCCCGAGGTCTCTCTCTCACTGCACACACACACACACACACACACACACAAGTTCGCCTGACACGGAGTCAAGCGGCGTTATGTTGTGTAAACAAAAGTGGGACAACAACTGATATCCAACTCGGCAATGAATCCATGGGACTAATAAAAGCGTACATTCATAGCTCAACTTAATATAGCAGCTTGATAAAAGCGCAGTCCCACACGGAGAAAGACAAGGAGCAGAGGTGGAGGGAAAGAGTCGAGGTGTCACATATATTGGGAAAAGGTAAAGTGCAAAAGTAATATCTGATTAAGGAATGTACAGGAGATTATGGTAATTATGAATATAAAACAAGAAGTTAAAGCTCCAGGTGAAGTTGGTGATTTATCAAACAATCTGTTCCCCTCAATGTCATTTCTCCTTCAGGATCTTTTCAATCTATCAAGAAAAAATCCAGGTTTGCGTTTTAGCAATTGCAAAGCAATTAATTCAATTTCATGTTATTTTCACTATCTTCACTCTACACACAGCACTTGTTTGTTGAGCTTCTGACATTTACCTGTGATTTAACCCTGACTGAAATGAAATAGTTTGATAAAACACAACACAGCTTGGATAACCAGATAATGCCACAGTGGTGATCGTGGTGGGACGGAAAACACTTCCAACTCGACTGCCGCAGCGCGAGTCTGTGTGTGTGTGTGCGTGTGTGTGTGTGAGAAGGAGAAAGAGGAGAAAATGGAAGAAAGAGATGCGGCCACAGCGCAGATAAGGCAGTCTTGTTCCTTATTTATGTCTTATTATAGCTACAGCGGGGCCAGGCCACAGACACAGTCACCGGGGACACAATGATGAACTACTCGACAAGGCAGCCGGCTCACTCCTGGGAAGACACACTCCCTCTCCTCCTCCGCTCCTCCACCTTCTCCTTTAACACTTCCCTCTCCCTCCATTATCCTGCTCTTTCTTAACCCTTTTTCTCCCTTTCCTCTCACCAACCTCATTCTGTCTCCACCTCCGCAACTCTCACTAGCGCCTCCGCATTCATCTCGCCTCCTCGTCGTCCTCCTGCGAGGCGCGGAGCGGGACGCTGGTGTAAACAGGGAGTTACCCGAAGGTGCAGTCGGGTGGAACGGCGGGCCGGTGATATGATTAAGACGTGCCCTTTATCCCTCAAGCACACACATAGTACCGCTTCCGCACCCCCTCTGTTGTTTGCAATACTCTCTCTCTCTCCCTCTCTCTCTCTCTCTCTCTCGTGAGGTGACCTGCAGCGGTGGATGTGACTGAGCTCATTACCTGCTTTAATGAGAAGACGGCACCACAGAGGCTGCAGCTGCAACTTACCTGAACGCTGCACAAAACACACACACACACACACACTCGGGGAAAAGGCATGTAAATACCTGCTCCTAACCACTGAGACGAGCAGCTACACGGAGAAAGACAGATGACAGAGGGAGGCGTGTCTCCGGGGCTTGCTGCTGATACCACCAGCTCGCTGCTGTATCTTAGCTGTTGTTTTATGGAATTACCCTTGTACCAACATGCTCTTCCTGTGAGTAAAGCTTCTTCTTTTTTTTGCCTGGTTCAGGAAAATTAATGTCTATGAGCGCAATATAATCCATCATATGCTGAAAGCAGAGGTCATTCAGGAAATGATAGCAGGCAAGATAGGCTCAGCTCCATGAACACACACACACACAGGTGGAGAGAGAGTGTGTGTGAGGAGGATGTAGAAACATGGGGGGCAAAGGATCCTTGAATCGCCAAACCTTCCTCACATTTTACTCTTTGACTTTGGTAAGTCAGTGAAGGTAAGAAGAGGTTGAGGAAAGTTGTGCGCTTGAGTTTTGATTTAAATACAATAAAATATTATACTTTCTTTTATTCTAACGGTGATGTAAAAATTGTATAGACGTGAGCTGGACGGAAAAAGGAGGATTCTTGATAACAGCGGTTCCCTGAATTCAAGCATCTCGTCCACTCTACAGTCACCACTCATTGTCTTTGCGCATGGAGCGTTATGACCCTTCGCTGTGTCGCCAGTCAGCGTCACACTTTATTTTAAAGGTTCCCTTCAGGAGTCTTTGACCAGGACAAGCGCTGTTAAGTAAAAAGTTTTCACGTTTCAGGCCGACATGTAATGGCTACCAACAGTTTCACACTAATCATCAACAGTTGGTGGCGTAACGTGTTACGAAACGCAACAATGTGCCAAAAAGTCAGGAAAGAATTAAAAAAAGAAGAGTGTGCTTTTTAAAAGTGGTATAAGACATTAAATGCGTTCAACAGATCTGCCACGTCCCAATCAGACACACAGATGTTTGTGTACAAGAAAGCTCCAGAGGGAAACTTCAGGTGCAGCTCAATGATTACGAGCACTTTGGCACCAAAGGAAAAAAGCATTGAAGTTCGACACCAAGCCGTCAAAGTGTGAGCGTTTGTCATTTATGTGCAGTATTGACAGAGTCGTATACTTGGTATGAACAGCATGTGTCCATCTTTGCAATTATTGATGAATGACTTAAATGTGAAACCTCAAATAAGACATATAATGAGAGAACTCAACATCTGCACCTACATGTATTACTGTCATAAAGTCCCAGAGCCGTACTCTCTTGTGGGGACTCAAGGGGGTCAAGGCCCCACACAATCACACACACACACTAGCGACACCCTTTGCATCCTGACATGTGAAGATGTTGACGGATTAATCAAATGCATTAATTATCGACAGTAACTTCAATGTGAAAAGCAAACATCTGTCGCCCTCGCCCTGTTTTAAATCATGTATACCTTCTCTACATGGATAATCATATGGCTATTGATTAAGGTACTTACAGCACAAGGGCGTATTGATAACACATACATGCACACAGCCTTACATCCCCGATGAGCTCGGGCAGGAGACAGAATCAGAGTTTTGTCTAAAGAGGACAAACGTGAGCTTTCGTGAAAAGACGCACACACGGAAACCGACGCTGTGCTACACAAAACCAAATCTGGAATCTTTTGAAAACGGTGTGATAGCATGACAGGGACAGGACACGTTGACGTGGAGATAAAGACGGACGAGGAAAGCTACGCCATGTCCTAAAAACGGACGGAGGATGGCTGCTCGCTCTCTCTCTCTCTCGCTCGCTCTCGGGGAGCGAGAGAGAGAGTTTTATCTGTCTGACAGAGTGACGGATGTGTGGTCAGGTTCTACTCTGATGCTCCTGTCCTTTTAGTAAATCAGCCTTCACTGTTGTCACCTGGCCGACCCATGGTCACACATCACTGATGTCACCCTTACCCGTGCGCACACGCACACGCACACACACACACAGGGACAAAAATATAGATCATATAGTTTCCCTTCCCTAACGAAACGGAGTCAAACCAACCAAAGTAAAAAACTGAAACCACGGGGCAAATGACCAGCACAATGCCGGTTCCGTGTTGAGGTGGGAATACTCAATTTCTTCAATAATGTTTCACTCTGTTCATGGTGCAAAGCATCGTACGGTCAAATTAAATATGGAGAGAATAAAACAAACAGGAAGTTTGCCTAAAGCTTTCAGTAGGCATTTTCTTCCATCTACTATTACAATAGGATATTTTACAGAAAATTGCTCTTCTAAAAAATACAAAATTAACTAAACAACAATAATGACCATGTTGAGAGAAAGAATTGTTGCCCAAAATGCATTTCTTTTCTTTTCTTTTCTTTAATAATATTCTAATGAAGTCTTCCTGAAATCCCATTCAAAGTTTTAAATATAGAAGTTATTGCAGAGATGCTATGATTCTATAAGTGCTCCTCAGACATCAGTAATCTGTCTGAGCTGCAGATAATCACAACAATGGGAGAAGGTGGAGGAATCAATACAGCCCTCTAACAAGATCTATTGCTTTCTGATTGATTTCACACTGATCAGCCTCTCTGAGACCAACCACACCTCCTGAGCGAGGGGACTGCAGTCTAGAACCACAAGTGGGGAAGTAATAATATGCTTCCTATCATGACATCCTAACCCTTTGTTCGTTCTCTCTTTTCAGGACATTACTGGGAAATTAACTGTGTCACCATTAAGAATTAGATGAAGAAGATTATAAAGGACAATATATAAGAACAGTCAATAGTAGTTGCATCTAAAGCATGCTGCTGTTTTCAGTGGCATCGTGTTCTGCTGTTTGCACCGAAGCAACAAAGCATCTGCAGGCAGATCACAAGCAGACGCAGGCCTCAGAGCGAAGCCTTGCACCTGCACAAAGACAGAGCGCACCATGTGACCTGCCTTTGGCGTTCGGGGCCGGAGTTTAAGGCTTCAAGATAAATTCATGCTGAATTTGTTTTTGTTTTTTTTCAAAGCAACAATTTTTCTGCATTGTCTTTTTCTCTCTATCGCAATTGGATTTACTTGGCTTTAGTAATGTCTTAATTCTAAAAATTCAACTCATTCAAAATTTAAGAAAGCTTGTTACCTTGTTATAAACGGCCACATGCAGCTGTATGTTCCTCATGTGACATATGGACATGTGTAATTTCCCCTGCATAAAAGCCATCAATCTGTAACAATAGTTATCGTTAATTGAGGTTTATAAGTTAGTATGCATGCATGCATAAATACGTGTTGAACCGTGGTTGAGGTTTTTAGCCGATTTCTGGTACAGCTACAAAATACAAAAGCACTTAAAGCCAGCCAGGCAACTTAAAATGTATAAAATAATAATGAATTTGGAATCAATAAGACATGCATAGCTGATCAAATGAAAGCTGCGTTTTGTCCAATTGCAGCTTAAATGTTGTTATCTTGAACTAAACGTTCATTCTAACCATTTTTTTTTTTAAATGTTGAGGAAAAAAAGCTGCCAAATAAAGAGTCATTAATGTTCCCATAAAAAAAGAAGACCGGTACACTGCCCAGAACAACAATGTGCCACCAGTTACCAGACGACTCCCCCGCTCGTCTCATATGCATCATGCAGGACAAAGCCATATACGACCCCGCCCCCTCCTCCCCCTCCACCCTCCCCTCCTCCTCCCCAGGGCTCTCTGTGATTGGAATGAAAGGTAATGGTCCTGAAAGATGAAGAAAGGAGACTTTCCTCCACTCTTATCTCTTAACACCGACAGTCAATGGAGCAAACTCTCGCACACTCAGATGCATCATTATGTGTGTGCGCGCAAACACACACACACTATATATCTGCTGCAGGATGATGGCAGAAATAACATTGGTTTAATTGTGAAACACATCAAAGGAAAACACATCTTGCATGAGGCATCTCGGAGGATGAAACTATCGTAATAGTAACAGTTTTGTCTCTTTGAGAGAAAATACATTTTTTTTTAAATCCGGAAAGATGTAATGCTAAACAGATACAAAGTAATTTAATAGGAAGTTTAAAATATTCATAAATATTGAATTAATCATTCATAATAGATCTTAAATTAACTGCCGTCCTTGAAGTATTAGATGTGAGGAGTGGAGCAAGAGAGAGAAAGTCTGTGATAGAGAAAGAGAACGATAAAGAATGAGCCTCTAGACATTTTTACTTCCCTGTACTAACATGTCCTCCGACTGATGAATGAATATTCATGTCTGATCACGACACTGCTGCTCAACAAAGGCAGGAAAGCCCTCAAACAGGTCTCGTTCCACTTCTGATGTAGCACCACCGCTCACAGAGCCTCTCAGCGGTTAAGAAGAGCCGGGCGATCCAATAGCACATTATTTTTGGCCAAATACCTCAATAACTATATTGGGAGGACATTGCAGGTTTGACTATTGGTGGTTTTACAAAATATTTACACAATTTCAATTGTTTTAATTATCAGCATTAATGTGGATATATCAACAGAGTGGGTAATGAATTATAAAACACATATGTTATAATAAAATGACGGTAATTTATCATGATATTGATATAATTGAGATATAATGGCAGTTTTTTCTGTTTGGTCAAGATCAGATAAACATTTATCCTGCATCGCTGTCTCTGTGATGTTGTCTAAGATAGTGGATAAGATGGTGGTAGGAAAATATGGACGGGGGGGGGGGGTGACAGGAGTTAAGGACAGTGAAGGCCGCTCTGATCACATCCTCACCGCCGTTCCAGCGGAGCAGCGTCCTGCTCCTGGGATCTAGCTGGTGACCTGAAACTATTCACTCACTTCCCCCGAAACCCCCCCTGCGTTAGTAAAACATGTGTGTGAGTGTATCTGTGTGTGTTTGTGAGAGAGAGAGAGAATAAGGGCTGAGTTGGCGTTTTTTGAGCCTCTCAGAGATAGCAGTGCCTTACAGTAGATTACAGTGGATCCAATCCACACGCCCACCAGGCTCAACTAGACCAGCTCTCTATCCCCGTCCATCCCACAGCATACGGGTGATAATAATGGGGGGAAAACACACACACACACATTTACAGCATGAATGCAAACACGTCCTCAAAAATAAGGCTGACAACAGAGGGTGAACTCACCAACAGCTGCAGTTGGAGTAATACACCACCAGTTACTGCATATGGAGAGATGAATATCATATCAGTTGTTGGTACCGGGGCTGTCAGTGTGGATTTGGACTGTATTCATCATGGCTCACACTCTGAAGCCGGGTGGAATCCTTCATCACTCACGTGCAGTTGCCTCCCGGGCCTCTTTCCCAAAGAGGGGTGTGAGGGTAACAAGAACTCGGTAACATGAAAAAAAAATTGGAGTTCACTCCAAGAACGATCATTTGAGTCCTTTAGACGCTTTTTATCTGTCTATCTTCAGAGATTTTCTTGCTAATCGTCTAATAGTTGACTGATGATCACAACAATAATTGGTTCCTAATTGAGGTTAATTATTTTACTTTGGCCCACTCTGTCTCCTGTACCAGCTTGTGTTTCCTCATCTCCACGGCCTTGTGTGTCACTGACAAGAGCCGTCTTCCACAAGTGAAGTCCTTCTGAAGATATTATTAGTATTCTTTACATTTAGATATACTGGAAAATAAGGACACGGCAAGAGAGTGGATGTAAAATACAGAGGGCGAAACTCTGACGTCATGTTCCTTGACAGGCGTTAAGTTTGTGTTACCTGGTGTGACAGGTAAACAAGACGTGTGTGAAGATGAGCTCAGGTGCTTTAGATATACAGTTAATGCATCGGAGAGCACAGGAGAGAAAGTGAGGCTATGGGGTGAGGGCAGAGGGGTTAATAAGGCAGTGGGAATAATACAAGCGTTGGCAGCCCAGTGTGTAGCTGCCCCGTCGAAAAGAGCAGGACACGGACGGACGGACACACACACACACACACACACACACAGCAGGAGAGAAGGACACAGACTGCTCAGTATGCAGCCCTGACATTGTCCACATCTGATACGGGACATTAGCCCCTAACTCCCTCCATACACCGCTGCCCTTCACTTTATATTACTTTATGTTAATAGAAAAATATTACATACAACATCATTTGTCTTTGTTACCACAGCACCCCGCAACTGATTTAAATGCATGTGTTTACCTCTGCAGACAGGTGAAGACAGGGGGAAGGGTGGGTGACTGACTCTGTGTGTGTCTATGTGTGCGTGTTTGTAATGGGGAGAGTACAAATACACACATCTTGTTCAGATTTATTGATCTTGCCCACCTCTCACCAGGACCGTGCTTTAACGTCTGTGTGTGTGCGTGTGTGTATAGACATAATGTATGTGTTGCTGTTCAGGTGGTTGTTGAGTGCGGGACTTGGACATCAGCCTGCCATCACCCACAACTCTATATTGATTACTGGCTCTTTCCTGAGGCAGACAATGGGGCACACGATACACTTTGATCACCTTTATTTTCAAGTTAAATATGTGGTTTTGTTTTCTATTTATATTCATTGTATTTTGAATCATACGTAACATTTTTTCAAATATGTGGATGGAACCAGACAATATAAATGTTTGAATCTATGTATAGTAATCTAACCTCTACACCTCTGATGCCCTTATGACTGATGCCCATTGACTTGTGATAAGATGTATTTTGCTCCACCAATAATTATCTTAAAATAAATTGTTAAATTAAATCAACAGCACATTTTGTAATTTTATGAATAGAGGAAGTAAACAATTCACTCCCACGTGTCAAGGGCAGCTTGTGTTTCTGTTCTGATTAAAACGCAGTAACTGCGATACACAAGAGGGCAGTTAAGGTAACTAACTAAAGCTCCCTGTCAACTTTAGGAGGGGATGAGACATCTGACGGACAGGTCGATGTCTCTCACCACTGATGTCCTCACTGACGGGATGGGCTCACCTTAGACGCTTAGAGGTCACTTAAACCCGATCGACTATGGGACTGTATTAGTATGTATATGTGTGTTTGTACTGTTTGTCATTACCACATTCTCTGTGAGCTATAATCAGTGTTACCATTAATCCATAAGTCAATGAATCAATGTTGGGCTGCAAATGAAGCTGAAAGCTCTCAGCCGTATCGACCTGTCATTTGAAACCCTGATGATCACTGGATTTCAATGTAAATGCTTTTTTTTCTTCACGTATATATAGTATCTACTTGCATACTTTAAGGTGGAGGGGATTTCTGCTAGAGATGAAGCAGCACTTAAAATGAAAAGATCATGATTTTGACCTGTGTTTTGGTGATTGCTGGGTTCAAAGGTGCAAGGACACGTATCTTATATGAGGCCTACATGGATGCCATACTGCGAGCCTATCGATCTTGCAAACGAGTAAATATGGATACATTGTCATGCATGTAAATGTTGCAGCATTAACGGAGTGAAAGGGCTTTCTGACGTAAACGATCCTGCACTTTGTAATCTCTGCGATGTCAAAGCTCATACTTTACACCGTTAAAACACCCCCATCACTCTCCTGTCCAACGGCAATCCCACAGCACACTAATATGCGCGTCAGTGTGTGTACACGTGTGTGCTGTGCATGTGTGTGGCATGTGTGTGTTTGTGCTACCTATCGCTTCATCCCTTTAGTGCTGATTATGAAGGTGTAGATTGATAGTTGGCCTCGTCGCGGTATTTAATCATATTGGCATTTCGAAGCAAAGAAAAATGGCAGATGTAATGAATGGAGGGTAAAGGCTGTAAAGAGAGCTCCGTTCAGACGAGTGGGTTTGACCTTGTGTGTTAAAACACAGTCCAAAGAAGTCAAGACTGACAGCAAGTTTGAAAGATGAACTCACTGCCGATCACACGTAGACATCTTGTGGGTCGGACCCACACAGCTCTGACTCAACACAGGCTACTTCTTATCCACTGGAACATTCAATAATGAGAATAAACCAAAGCAAAAAGACTTTACACAAGCTTGGTTCAATAGAAGTTTCCGTTCAATGTCTGAAAAAAATGACCAGAAGACCTCTATCAGCAGAATTGGAAACGAGACTTTTAGGAGGTTTTCCAAGAGTGGCACCGAATTAATCGTACAGCACTTGGACCTTTCAAAGGCTGGTGGGCATTTCCTGACCCATACGGACTCACAGCTTCCCATCCGGTACTCACGTGGAAGGAACTCATGTCTCCCGTACTGTTACAAACAAACTATACATGCAAGAGGAAGAAGAGACACTGAGAGGAGGATATAAGAGATTGTGCTCGTTACAATCCATTAGGGTCAAGTGGGGAGCAGCGGCGGGCGGCGAGAGGAGCCGAGGGACCGCGGGAGGCAAGCGGGGAGGAAGGACGAGGGTTAAAGGGTGGCGTCTTGGCAAATATGGAAAGGGGCCAATTAAAGTGAAAGCAAGGAGAACTATGAATGATTTAGTGCTTAAACGTGCATGGAGACACACACACACACACACACGCATTGCTGTGTAAAGCACACATTTATTGAACGTAATGTCAAGCTCGGTGTAATCCTGCAGGAGCAGCAGCGCGGTATGTTTTGTTAGTTTGGACATGAAGCCTAATAACTAAAGGATGAGTGAGTAGCCGACATGAAAGGACTTCTCAGCCCCCCCCCCCCCCCCCCTTCGCCCGGGGAACGCTCCAACTCTGGGGGCTTCATGCCACCCATTCACCACTCTTTGACTATGATAACGGCTTCAGAATCAGAAGCGGAGCCGGGGAGTGAGGTATTGGTGTTCTCTGCATTGTAAGTGATAATTATTTAAGTTGCATCACTGCATTCAGCCATTGAGCTGCGCTTTCAATCGCTGATTGAAGCTGGTGTGAAAGCGTAGCTTTGAGGCCAATAGATTCAAAACAAAAAGGGAGACAGAAAAGACGGTCTGGAGAAGCTCAAAGTCAAGTATCCCCCCCCCCAGGGAAATTGTGTATCGGAGACGGCACGTCCTCCATTGTCTCTACTTTTACCAGCCTAGTAAAAACAGACATGGCGACGCGCCGCACGGACCAAACATTGCGAAGACGATCAATCACCGGAGTGATTCGATCACCGTTGAATGTGTCCTTTGCGGTGTGACTAAAAAAATAAATAAACATAATAATCTGTTTAGTCAAATCTGCAGCTGGAAAGGCTTTATTAGCAGTTAACAACCTCAACTGGGAAATTCTGGGGGCTTAAAGAAAACAGGAAACACGTAACCTCAGAACATAAAAAAAGCGCTCCATCCTCATACGAGGCTCGACACACACGCGCTCACACGGAGTGTGTGTGTTTGACTCATCTAAGTGAGATAATCCAGTTTTCCGGATGAATTCGCCTTTGTGTCCCGAGGGCAGAGATTAAGATAAAGATATTAAACAAACAAGAAGCCCGGGTTCACCCAGCTGCCCTGCTTCTATCCCGAGTGTCGGCTTCCTCCCTCCTCCGTTACATCCTGCCCTTCCTGTTTGCCACACACAGCTTGTTGCTTCACCTTTCCCCTACCCGGCTGGACGGAGACTGCGCTTCCCCCCGGCCTCAACTCGCGCAACCTGGTGATAGTGGCGCCTACGAAGCTCATCTGAATTTGATCTGGAGAGGCTCTAGCTGGAGTACTAGTTGGAGAAACGGCGAGGAAAAGGGTGAGAGAGATGGTTCAGAGCCTTGAGGGGGATAAAGTCTTTGCTGAAAATCTCTCTCGCTCTGCAGGAAGACATCGAAACAAACACACCTGCCCCCCCCCCCGGACCAGAGCCCCTCAGCGCTGGCCCGACTCTCTGCCGGGCTCCACCGCAGACCCACACATTCCCATTCCTCATTACACACAAAACACATAATTGTGCTGCACACACACACACACACACACACACACACACACACACACACACACACACACACACACACACACACACACACACACACACACACAGTCCCATTCCTCATTACACACAGCGAGAGCGGAGCTGTGAGAGATCGCGGGGAGCGAGCGGGAGCGGAGCTTTGGTGTAATGGGAGGAAATGTTGGTGTTTCATCTGGAATTGATGAAGTCTTGTTTCAGCGGCTCTCCCTGGAGCGGAGCCGCCGAGCGCCGGCTGTGTAAATGAAAGGAGCAGCGGAGAGTGGACCGGAGGAGAGCAGAGCCAGTCGATACGGCTGCTGGAGAGTAATACTAAGCTCCTGGGAGACCCATGGATTTAGGAACAGGAGAGGGCGGTTTCACAAAGTAAAATGTCTACACTGGTAACCGACAGGTAGTGCAGATTGAGCTGGTTAAAACAACAAGGAAGGAAGCGTCGAAAGAGCATCACTTTTTCCTAAATATACATTTGTCATATAATGATTCATTTTATATAATTCTGTATTTACATAAACTTATTTTTACCCCGGAAATGGTATCATCACTGATACACAGACCTGGTGTGTAAAGACGAGCATGTATCTTAAATGACGTAAGAGGCCTTAGATCTAATGAAGGCAGCGTGGAGGCTGATGCAAATGCTTGTTCCAATAAAACCTTGGTGTTCGGGGGGGGTGCAGAAGCAGATTTAAGTGCTTGTTATAATCAAGCTCAACTGTGGTCTCCAGTCAGAGAGCGTTGTTTCAGGTTAAGCACACGCAGATGAAAGGAGGAGGAAAAGGTCACCTCTAGAGACCGTAAGTGCTGGAGACACAAACTTGACTCCTCAAAAGTATCACATTGGAACAAATTACGACAATCAGAAGCAATATTAACATTTTTGCTTGCTGCAGTGAAAAAAAAAGTAGTTAATAACTAATTTAGATGAATGTACATATTGCGTTAGAATTATATTAATGCTTAAGCAATTTTTTTCAGATTAGAAATATCACAGAGGGAGTTGAAATTAAATACAACAAAAGCGATGAAAAGGTGGCACAATGTAACGATAATAAATGAATAAATCGAGATGAAGTTAAACAACTGTTCAAATGCAGAATCATTTACCCTATTACCTTATCTCAATGTCCAATCTCGATAGATGAGTGTGAAACTGAAATACACACACAAAAAGGGAAGCCCAAACCCCATTCCTTCATTTGCATTTTTAGTCAGAAAAAAAATCAATTTGAGTGTAAAATTGAGAGAAGCAGAAAAAGAAGCGGTTCCGATTTAAGAAGTAATTCCGATCAAACAGTTCAGACTAAGCCAAATAGACAATTAATCAGAATAAACATTTAGTGAGGCTTGTGTGGGACGTCTGTTATGGAGGTTGGCTGAGACTTAACCGAAAATAGAGAGAAAGCCTCAGTTGAAGCCTCTGACTCGCTCAAACTGACCAAACGAAACGAAACTCTCCACACACACACACACACACACACACACACACACACACACACACACACACACACACACACACACACACACACACACACACACACACACACACACACACACACAGACCACACTGGCAGACTCACAGTACGTAAAGCCGTCTCAGCCTGACTGGTCTAACAGAGGAGAGATTAATTAACATTTTTATGTAAATGAGGCGTTTGTGTCTAATTATTTCTGTTATTCCAGCAGCAGCAGGCTTTGATGTGCCGGCGGTGGATTTAAATAGAGGGAGATTTCCATCACATCCTCCCTCTGCGTCACAGCCAGGCAGGAGACAGAGACAGTAGAGATTACACACTCCGCTGGGACACACACACACACACACACACACGGTCTCGTCTCGCACACACACATTTTCACAGCACACACAGTTATTTTACCTCAGAGGAAAAGTCCTTCAGTGTATTTGTGGCCAACGCTCACACTCAAGCGTTCATATGTTCACCAACCCGCACTCCCCCGCTCCTCCCAGCTGAGGCAGTCGAGTGTTGGAGATGAAGAACCCTTAATTGGCGGAGCATTCATCAGGGTTGTCTATCTGAGGGAGAGAGGGCCTCCATGGCCTGTTTGGTGCTGGTTTATGGGCAGATATTAAAGGCTGTTAAAGTACATAAAGGGGATAAACTTTTACAACCTGAACATACAGCCAGAAACACAGGCAGCCGACGTACATTCGGCACGCGCTTCACCGCCAGCTCGAAAGGTCTACAAGTACAGTGGCTCTGGAACATCCATGGACTAAATGGGCCGGATTTCCAATACTCACAGATGTATTTGAGGAAGGCATTCGTCAAATCTTTAAGGCCTAATGGATACACCCATGTGTTTTGGTAGGACTAACGCCTAAATTACTAACCTTTCGTTGATATGGCTGATGTTTATGCGGAAACTAAAGCTCACAATTTCAAACGTTCTGATATGATGCAAGTTTAAACGGAGGCGGTGAGTAAAATGTCATGGCAGAAAAGATAGAGAGGCTGACAAAAATCACTGGTCTTATTTTGATGAAACCTTGCTTCCCCTTTAGGGTTAGTGGCCCGGCCTGTGGAGAGCCACGGAGGAGACTGTGGACAAAGAGGTGGTCCGAGTTAGAACCAAAGGCCGACACAACGAGGGAGCAAAGGTGTCAGAAAATGGAGAGATTCACTGCGATTGTGGGGGGAAAAAGTATGAGAGAGGAAATGAAATGAAGGTTATTCATCTAAGTGCCTGAAACAAACACCATGACACGGTGTCCTGCCACTCAGGGAGCCAGAATACCAGATATCACACTCTTTCATGGCTCCTGACACTAGCTGCTCTCCTCCCGAGTTCCCCCCAGCTTACATCCATCCTCACATTGCTGTCAGGTAACACGCATACACACATGTAGTGCGGATGCTCCACGCGCACACATTCCTGCACGCACACCACTGTGCGTTTCAACCACTTTTCAGATTTGGGCTCTATTCATAACATCCTGCAATATTAAGGGAAGTTATATTCTCCATTGACTCCGCAGATAAGCGCCTTACTTCAATTATACGTAGTGAACGCAGCATGGCTCTAATCTGCGTGTTGGCATAAGGATAACTAGTTTTCTCTCTCTGTCCAATCTCGCCCCTTTTCTTTGGTGTCTGACACTTCATGTACTGCTGATAGGGATCATGGGGTGTATTATCACAGAGAATATGGGCCGTGCTATTGAGTATCACTGGCTTTCTGTGCATGTGTGAGCACGTGGCATATAGGGGGTGTGTTAATAAACAGTCTTTTAAATTGCCCCAAAAGCCGCTTGTCCATGGGTTCCCTTTGGTATTGGCGTTTTTCAGAACAAAGGTTTTTCTTTCCCCCACCCCCCTTCAATGCTTCGCTGTTCTGCATAGTCATACGTTATTTTAGGAGGGGGGGGGGGGGGGTCTATCTTGTTTGAGGTCTTTGCAGGGAAATATGTGCAGAGATCACGATATCATGAGATCCAGCTGTGACAAGTCCTCTGTCTGGAGTGACAGTGCAACTGATCTTCATGTTACATGTTGATCTTTTTTGAATGATCCATTTTCCATTTGCAGTGTTGAAATCTGCTCATAGAGACCATTGATCCAGAGACAAACTGCCTTGATTGATTGTTGGGAGGAAACGCTGGCATTATGGGCATCTTTGTGTGTGTGTGTGTGTAGACAGAGAGAGTGCGCAAGTGTAGAAGGAGGAAAAGCGGGTATTAGTCTGATGAAGTCATACAGGAAATCAATGTGGTATTGAAAGGAGAAAAATGCCCTGCGCAGGGGTGGTTGCACACGGGCCCGCACAAAAACACACAGACACACACAATTAGACAAAGCGTGATGTGCCACGAGCAAAAAAGACAAAAGACGCAATACTAATAAATGAGTCGGCGATGTGTCAAGTCCAGAGCTAAGGAGAGAGAAAGGAAAAATGGGCTGTTGCTGGTAAGTTGCATCTGAAGGCAGATGCCTTAGTGAGCGTGTACATGTACTTCAGACACAGGTTTATAAGAATTTGTGCCTTCTGTATATTAAACTCGGTCCAGGAGAGCAGGTATTTAATAATGTATAGGGCCCAGACGCAGGGCCCTATAGATGGAGATGGACTGGGTGACTAAATTGTCAAGACACACACACACACACACATCAGCAGACATACATACACACAGGCGCACAAAAACTAAACCCCATCTAGCTCTCACTTAAATACACACATAAACATACACAGCAGTCCATCTTAGCCGCGCTTCTCTTGATCTCCACTCCGACCACATTAATTGTTAATAAAGCCGAGGCCCTGGCTGATTACTAAAGATTATTCTGCTGTTTATTCGGATCAATAGAGCATTTCTATTCCTGCAGGCCCTCGCACAGATGTTTGAAGGAGCGAGTGAGGGAGGCAAGCAAAGAAAGGGAGGCAGTGCGAGGAGGAAGCGGGCCCGTATCTTTGCGACTTCAGTCAGCGGCAGCGGCGCCGACCGGAGCTCAGAGGGGAAGTTAGGTAGATCGTGGCCTCGGGCTACAGCTCATGAATCCTACCGGAGACCTCCGGACCCGGAGCCCCGGCTCGGAATCGAGTGGATATTAATTTCACTGACCAAGTGGCAGAGAGAGGCGCTCCATAAGACCATCCGTCACCAGCCCTAAGCTACTCAGCGGCTATTACTATGGTAAACTACACCCGAGGTCCCGCGTGTGCGTGCGTGCGTGCGTGTGCGTGCACGCTGCACAGCACGCAGGTTGTGTGTGTACGTGTGCAAGAGGGCGGCAGAAAGACAACAGGGAGGGACTGAGCAACTACTGTAAGCGTGTATCAACACTCATTAACAGAGACACACAATTACGTAGTCCCACACTTATGTTTCTGTTCAACCGGCGTATGATGTTCACAGAGTAATTAATCATAAAAGGCGGAGCGAGGGGGAGGAGATGGGGGTGGAGGGGTGGAACAACATTATGAGTCTGGGTAATTGTCTAATTTTCCTTCAGAGAGCCCAACGAGGAATTAGAAAACAAACCGCGAGCGCACCGTTGAAGGATGAGGAGGGCAAACAAAGCCTTCACAATTCACTAAGTATAATAAAACATATGTTCAAAAGTTACTGGTTCTCATTTGGTTGCTAAAGAGTGAACTTTTTTATTTCACTTAAAAGGGTAAACGATGTTTCTATCGCACTGGAGCGACAAAGAATAAAAGAGAGATATCCTGATTTAAACCTGCATGTGCGTGTGTGTGTTTACACCAGGGTACGGCTAAAAAGACACACAGACGTGTATGCACGCACAGACCAGTTGGCATATGTAGATGCGAGAACAAAAAAAAAACAAAAAACACAACGAATGACAAAACGTGCGTTGGCACAAAAAGCCACAGTCGAAGCATTGTGGGTATTGGGTGGCTTTGTGGGACGAGAAGTCAAATTGTCACCACATCTCAGAGGTATTAGCAATAAATCCGCCATCAGTGCAGGATGGAGGAGGCTGAACAGGACGGGCCTGAAAGTGACGCATCAGACAGACAGACGCCAACTTGTTAGCCTTCCGGTCACCCACAACCACTTCTGCTAACGGTAGCACTTTACTTTAAAGCTCTCTCTTGCCAGCAGAATAAAATAACAAGGTAAAAGTGTGAAAACAACTTGAAGTTACCTGCACTTCAGTAAAAGCTGTTTCTCCCCCCGAAAATTAATTGCTTCTTACTGGGGACATTGAGTGCACATGACAGTGAAAGTCAAAGAGGCAGGAAGGCATCGCCTCGGTCCTCCTTTGTTCGGTAAATGACTAAATATTTAATGTTCCGGGGCTCTTAAGATTAAAGGTAACATGTTGTCAGTAATAGTGGAGGTACTTCAAAGGATGTAAATTATGCATTTCTTCCTTTAGCAGAGAAATCAAAGCAGGTAATGAAGATTAAAGTTTGTGGACCTCCGCTCTCTCTGGTCGAGGAGAAAGCAGGAGGGGAGACGAAGAGCGAAGGAGGAGGACCTGCGTTAGGAAGGTTAATCTATTCCGAGTGCGGGTTATCTGATTAAAGAATCATTGTGTTCATTTAATCTGTTCCAGTGAAGCCGGTGTGTGGAGCCGGGCGATAGTGGAGGGCCGGGGGGGGCCTGTGCAGCCAACACTGTCGAGAGGCGCTGAAGCCCAAGCGAGAGGGGCAATCAAAGAACTGCATGACTTTGGGGGAGGAACTGGAAACCGCGCACAAACCCACTGCGGGGGTTCAGAGTTTACGCGCATTTGAAGTAGACAGGTGGGAAATTGTCAGCGTCGAGGAAGAATTGAAGAGCTTCGAGTCACAACAGCGTTCGACGTGCAGTTAGAAGGCCTTTTCTGAAACAGGCCGCTTGACACGATCTCACTACTGTTCTCTTTGACCTCCCCCCCTCCGTTTGATGTATCTGTGCGTACAGATGCAGGCTACCCTGCTTCTACCAGCCCTGCACCTGCTCTTGTCTGTGCAGAGCTGTGCTCACGAGTTCCCCTCGGGGTCTATATTTTAGAGTACCATCCTACAGGCCCACCAGACGGAGTTGACATTTAGAAACACGGGATTACTCCGTTTTTTCCGCTCTCTAACACTGCGTGCCGCTTGTGTGAGAAATGAGGAGAAAGACGGGAGGCGCTAAACGAAGGAGAGAAGGCGCTTAGCCCCCCTCTTCACACCCATCCACTTTGCGCCAGACGCCATTTAGGGTATCCCACAATGCACCTCAACACAGGCCCCAAATGAAGAGTCAAGCCCATTAGCCTGGCGACGGGGGCGCTAATCGTCACATTCCATTACAGCTGATGGCGGCCCGGTGATCCTTATGTCCATTCGGAAGAAGTCACGCGAGGGCCGGCGCTGCGTCACCACAGCAAAAGGGGGGACCCAAACCACGGAGCGACGCAAGTATGTATTTACCATCATTGTTTTAGTGTTTAGGCCTTTAACTGTATTCCTCGTGATTTGGGGTTGACGACCCTCAACTGATCCCCCCCCGGCCCTCTGCAGTGTCGTACGATACAAACCGTCCTCTTGTGAAGCTGGGAGTGTCGAGAGAAATGCGAAGTGAAGAGAGCCCGGCATTATTCTATCGGAATCAGATTCCTCTTTAACTGAACATAGACTTATCGATCACCACCAAGCTACACAAGAGCAGCTTCCAAATGAAGGACGGCCTCCGAGAGAGAGCAAGAGAGATGGAGAGAGAGAGAGAGAGAGAGCGCGAGTTAGGGGTAAATAACATCTTCATTTCCACTCGCGTCAGTCAGGCATCGTTAATCCAGTGAGGAGCCTCGTCCGTTGTGTATTGGTTCACTTTACAACACTGTGGTGCTGTCTAAATATTGACAGAGCTCCGTTGTCTGTGTTATTGACTGTCATCAGAATGCTTCCTTTCAGAGCCAAGTGTAAAAGGCAACCAAGGAGATCTTACGTGTGTGTGTGTGTGTGTGTGTGTGTGTGTGTGTGTGTGTGTGTGTGTGTGTGTGTGTGTGTGTGTGTGTGTGTGTGTGTGTGTGTGTGTGTGTGTGTGTGTGCGCGCGCGGAGTGCTCCCTGCACACGGGTGGCGCGTGCAACGGCACAGGTTAGAGGCCACGAAAAAAAAAAGAAACGCACACACGCCTGCAGACACAGAACAACAACTTACAAGCTGGATGGCGGGAGCACAAAGGAGGGCTGTAGCTTCTCACAACTTGGCTGTCCTCTAGAATTCACTCACCTCAGATGATTTCTATGCAAATAGAGCCACGGAGAAAAATGCAGCAGCTGAATTAAATCCAAAACACATTTGGTCAAAAATCCATTCCCCTGGTCCTCCCCTCTTGCACACAGACAGCCTACTCTTCCTATCCCTCAGCACGCAGCCCTGGACCACTGATAAATATTCATTTTTTATATTTATGTTACAGGGGAAAAAAAGCTGTGATGGGCAAAAAAAAGGAACGCCTACCCAACAAAAGGCGTCTGCAAACGGACAACGCATGCAGACACAAGCTTGACACAACACGCTCAAAGATGGACTCGCTATTTACAAATAATCACATCACTGATGCAATGGGCAAAAAAATAAATAGCAGGAGACGTACATTATGGCTTAAGTGTGTTATACTTTAAATGGGTCGGATGTAGTGTGTGAGCAGATTTCTGACCTCTGAGCACGTGGTGCTTTTAAAGTCCTTCTGCAGCCATCCACCCTCCTGCGAGCCGGAGCAACCGCAGCACTTGAACATTCCCTCTTTCGAAAGAAAGAGATGGTAATTACTTGACAAATCACTGGCTCTTTTAAGTGCCAGATGAAAGAGTGTAAATGGGAGGGGAAATACGCGGGAAATAAAATAAAATACTTTATTTCTGTTCTCGGCTAAGTGGCCGGAGAGGGAGAACTGGAGATATTTAATGTTGCTTATATATGCAGTGTGATTCCACCCGCTGATTAAATTATAGCAGATGAGATCTTCTGTTGGCTGGAAACTTGAAAAAAGTCCAGAGCTCTTTAAAAATGCATCTAACGTGGTGTTGGACGTGCTCTCTGTCTCTGTCTCTCTCCGTCCCGCACATGGGAGGGATGGGAGGAACGAGCCATGGGGAAAGAAAGAAGAGAAGACGGAATCCACTCCTCTCACAAATGAGACGAATGCGACAAAGAACACATCTGAATTAAGTCAAACGACTGAAGAATGTGTCTGCATGTATGTACGCGTGAGCGGGAGAGAGAGAATATTAATTAGTGTGTTTGCCAAATGGGCCGAGTGAGAGCCCACTGGGTCCTGTGCGCTGCACTTTTCTTTTTTTTTTTGCCCTCTTCCTCCACGCTCTCTTTCTCCTCCTCTCCAGAGCAGAGCATATTTTGGGCTGCTTGAATTTCTCCGCTCATAATTGGGCTGACCTGCAGGGGGCCCTCATCCACTGGGACAACAGTGTAAACATGAGTTTACCCTCCCTCTCTTTCTCTCTGGGTGGGAGATCTGCTCTCAGCTCTCTCGTTCACTCGCTCGCTCACACACACACCAACACACACACACACTCTAAAAACACAATATAGCCAACTGATCAAACAAATAAATTACCAACCAGGGCGACTAGAGAAGGGGCTTTGCTCCCACCCTGTATTTCCAGCGACGAACAAAGAAACACAAATCGCCCAAAGTGCTGCTCCTGTTCAGTCAATGACAGAATTCTTTTTTTTATTTATTTTTTTATTAAATTGAGCGCAAGAGAGACTGTTTGAAGAGTCAGAAGCTTCTAGCTCACCACATTGCATCAGAGGGCCAGTTCCTGCAGAGAGACGGGGTAATGAAGGAGGCTGGGAAGTTATTCATACAAATCTTACCATGTAAGCACTTGTGTAGAGACATGCTGTTTAATTTGTAGTTTGAGCAAAAGAAGTTTTCAAGTCCGGCTGCAAAATAGGGCACAATAATGTCACACTTGAGTGGGCAAACGGGTCAAACCGCCTCCATTGTGCTCCTCCAGGAGCAGCCAAAACGCAGCCCGGAGTGGCGGCGCGCTAAGGGTTAACAGTTTGAAAGAGCTTTGGAACGGTAATAGCTTGTCCAAAAATGTACCGCTTATCTTATATAGCATGCTTCCACAATTTAG
Source organism: Gasterosteus aculeatus (assembly GCF_964276395.1). Taxonomy (NCBI): domain Eukaryota; kingdom Metazoa; phylum Chordata; class Actinopteri; order Perciformes; family Gasterosteidae; genus Gasterosteus; species Gasterosteus aculeatus. The sequence continues at coordinate 10,198,851 of NC_135698.1, forward strand.
ATGCTGTTTGCGTGTCTGTGTGTGCTTTTTCATTTGGTTGTGTGTGTGTGTGTGTGTGTGTGTGTATGTGTGTGTACTGCATGTGTATTGGTGGGGGCACTACCTTGTGTGTGTGTGTGTGTGATTTGCACATGCTGTTTGCAGGCGTGCTCCTGAGTTCAGAGGTAGTGACAGCTTTGACAGCTATACCTGCCGATGGCCAGATCCCAGCGATAACCCCCGCTGTCGCCACAAAGCCGACAGAAAGGCTCCAATTTCCCCCCCAGACACTGGGCCAGTCTGTGGCGGCAGAGGGGGAGTTGAGGGGGGGGGCGTTCTCCACAATACACTCTCCTCATTCCACCCAACTAACACATGAATGGGGTCCAATTGATTCCCCCCCACACAGTCCATTTTCCCACCCGGCCTGACACAGAGGGAGGATTTTGTGCTCATCTGCCCTTCCTTGTGTACTTCATATCGGGGAGAAAACTCATAGAAAGGGAAGGTAAAAAACGGGGGAGGGGGGGGGATCTTTATCAGAAAGCGAATTAACGCTCAAAGTGCTCCATTTGGAAGGTATATCAGGCCAATCCATTAAAAGGGCCTTCAGAAAAGAGCCAGCACGGAGGACACCTTGAGAGTGAACAGAAGACCTTGCTGAAACAGCACTCTTCACACAGAGAGAGAGAGAGACAGAGAGAGAGACAGAGAGAGAGAGAGAGAGAGAGAGAGAGAGAGTTGTGCCATGTGGGGCTGCATAATCACCTGCTAAATAAGGGTCATACTTGTTACCTGAGGAACACACAAAACGCATTTAAATAAATGATTAGCAGAGAAACTCACAGAGAAACACAACGTTCAAACCATCCTCTTTGAAAATGACTTTTGTTCAGATTTCCCCTGCACATTCTCACTGTCACGCACACCGGCCCGTGTGCGTCTCTTCTCTATTGCTCTCGGCAGCACAACCACACATAGCGCAGACACACCTGCTCCAGCAGCTCCATTAATCTTCTCCCAGACCCCGTCCTCTGCGGGATGACCCAGGTGAGGGAGGGGGAGGCTGGGGGTCAGAGGCTAGAGGGCTCCCCCTTTCTGGATGGGGGTCTTGTGAGCATTAGCCCCTGGCCAGTGTAAGGAGGCGGGGAGAGGGGGGGTGAGACCACCCCATGCTGAGTGTGAGGGGTCAGCGATTAGAGAAGGAAAACAGACTTCTGAGAGAATCTGAAGCTAAAGAAATGGACCAGTTCAATTATCTGCGGCAGCAGAAGAGGAATGAAGTAAAGATCATCATCCTTAACTCTTCAACTACAATTTTGAATTTGAATATAATCAACGACTGCGTACGACATCCCGTGATGGGGGGGGGGTGACCTGGCCTTTTTGTGCCTACGCTCTCCCCTTTCTCCTGCAGGTCAGGACTCCAAACAAGCAGCCCCCTGTGTGTGTGGAGCAGCCACCTGAACTCTTCTCTCCTCCTGGCATCATCAAAAAAGCTGGCTGACCAGGGAGGACACACTAAAGAGACAGAGATACAACCTGCAGCGACGGACGACTCAAGGACCCGGGTTCAAATCCAGAAGTAAAATGTGAGAGGATATATTAAAAACAGCACGTAGAAACTTAAAAACACAAACTCATCTATTACTAACTACTGCATACCACACACACACACACACACACACACACACACACAGACATGAAAGTATCCGATATGCGAGGCGTGTTGATCCTGTTTATAATGACGAGTTTCCTGGTGTAAGCTGGTGGACTCCCCTCGCGTTGGTCTCCCTCTTCTCTCAAGCCCCTCATCTCTAATGCATGAGCCAGTCAGAGAGACCGCGGAGGCCAAAGAACGAGCAATAGGGAGAGCGAGGGAGCGAGAGCGGACAGAGGGAGAGGCCAAGCCTGGCACCGCGGCGCAACACTTTCATATTCTAATAAACCCTACATGAATACAGCCGTACACAGAGAGGGAGGAAATTGCATTTCTAAAACTCTCTCTGTATCAAAGGGCATTCCGCCGAACATCTCTCACGCACACACACACACACACACACACACACACACACACACGGAAACTTCGGTCCGGCATTTTTTCCAAACCGGGAAAAAAAAATAAAAAATGAACCAACACAAACATAAACGCACGCACGCACATGCACGCGCACACACACACACACACACACACACACACACACACACACACACACACAGGGCTCAGAGGGATTACAGTCTGCTGACGACGGCAGTGGAATACACACACACACACACACACAGAAAAACACAGAAAAACTTCTTAAGAGAAGTTTTGTTTGAGGAAGTTCTAACCACATGTCAGACGCATGGAAACAGTGGGGAAAGGATCCCTCTGACGACGTCAGTGGATCGCTGAGCGCATGTGGCAAAGCCGACAGGTAGAGCGAGACGAAGCTGATCAGAGGCAAATATTGTGCGAAACACGCACGCCCAACTCCCGGCGCAGACGGGTGCCTCATTTCTGGCCCCCATCTCCTTTCGAGCAGGCCATTTAATTTCAGGCGGCTGAAACCCATCCCTCCTTTCACAAGAGTTAATATCCCATTCTCCCTCCTTCTCTCTGCTGCTGTGTGATGGAGTCTCAGTGACAGCCTGTAATGCAGGCTTGTATGCATTGATTATATGACACCCTCCATTCAGGTGTGCTATTAAAGTTCCCCTCCTCTCTTCCTTTCTGCTCTGCCAGTGGAATAATGTCCAATATTAAGAGGAGCAGGAGACTGGTCCAGACAGAAACACTGGTTTCCCTGGTCAGGACTAGATGAAGATACGCCCATGTTCTTCACCCCACCACCGAAAGCCACGAGGGAGTGCATAATTGCATTTAAATTACATGAAGTAAGCTTTGACTACCCCCCTTGTCTGGCTGCCACCCCCCTCTCCGCGTATCTGCACCCATGTAAAAATGAACGCACCCCACCTTCCGTACAGCTCCCCTCCCCCAGCACTCAGTAAGGACGCCCTCGTGTCCGTCCCACGTGCAGCGACACAAGCACGCCGAGAATATGCCTTCAATTAGTGTTCAATGACGACTGAGCGCACCACGAGGTTGAGCTAGAACTCATAAGCGGATGGAAGAGGCAAGTGGAAAGGAAGATGGAGAATTAGTAGTTTGACATTAGCTGACCAAGACTCACATTAATCAAATGAAGCAATGGAAAAAAAACTGAAGGAAAATAAAAAGCAAAACTATACAACTCCAATGGAACTTGAGTAAACGCCTACAATCATTATTAAATAACTATTGATATTGAAAGTCACATGGATCCTTTATGCGACCCAGTGGGGGAGGACGGAAACGTAACCAGTGCATTGACAAAACTAGAGGTACGCAAATATATGAAAATGTAACATCTGAAATGGCGAGGACTCATGAACTCATGCGGTCATCATACTAAAAACAAGCTGCAAACATGAGGACAACTACCGCAAATGATGGAATAAGCTGCATGGTAGCTCTGGTTGGGCAGATAGATCCCTGAGATAGGACGGCAGGGCACTGTCAACATTTCCTCACGATACTAAATGATAACATTAACACCACATATTGGTGCTTTCTCAATTCTTAACATCCACTGACTCTTTTTGGAGACTGGGGGTTTTGTTTTTTTGTCATTTTTAGAGACACACACATTTTCATTTAGGTGCCACACCTGAATTCATGGCAAAACAACACAGAATTCCATTAGATAATGAGGCAAAGATGAAATGAACATTTTTACAATACTTCGGAACCTGACTGGAAATGTAAGTAAAGTATCGCCTGTAGTTTATACGCAAAGCCATTATAGTAACTAAATCAGGTCATATTATTCCAGCTGTACGAAGCTTTAGACAGACAAGATCTTTAAGCCTCACCCACACAGTGTTCCCGCTGCACAGCACTCGGTCTACCTTCACCCTTTCTGTCTTTCTGGGAAGCTCCAGGCTGAGAATAGAGCTCAGAGCTCTGTGGTTTACACAAACCACAATACCTTCTCAGCTCAGAGTGAGGGAGGGGGGGAGTGAGGGGGGGCGCACAAGCATCTTTTTTTGTTTGCATTTTATTCCAAAACATAAAATTGAATCAATCTTTTAATACTCTGGATTGTATAAACATCGGAGAGAACTGCTTGAATAAATATCAAGAATGAAAATGGATTTCTCGTCGCTGACTATTATCTATGTGGTTTATTTATGAATACCACGGCTGGTGCCAAAATCGGCCAGACATAAAAATACAGAGATAATGTGTTTAGCCTTTTTTCATTTTCTTCTTTTTAAGTGAAAGAATAAATATTGGGATTTACATCACATTTACATTTTTATCAAAATCAAGTTGGGTGCCACTAAACCTGTGTGCACCAGTTTCACCCGTGGTTGCCAGGACGACCGAGAAAATAACAAGAGCAACATCACACCGACATCTTTAACAGGAAAATCATTAAAAGCAACATGAGGGGCAAGATGATGCTGTCTGTGTCACAGTCAGTCTGTGACTGATAAACACCACGCCGGATCCATAAATAGACTAATAGCTCTTTCACTGCTCCCACTACAATGCACTCAGTCAGGACGGTTAGTGGGTGTTTTTGTAAAAATAATAGATAAAATCCTCTCAATCTCAGAAACTAATAGTGGTGTGTAACATCAGACAGAGCGTGTGCCCGAACATACACACACCTAAAGATAACCTAGGGCCATCTATCGCTGGCCACAGAACACCCGCCAACGCTTAACTACTTCTCATACACACATATATTCATAAGGTATTATGCAGAATAACAGTTTTATGGATTTTAAATGGCATTCATTTACGAACACGGTGGCTAGCCATCACACGGAAGGGCTATTTTATCCCCTCTTAATGTGTATTAGTCATCTCGGGTGAGATGCAGAGAGAGGTCCAGGACATTAGGGAAGTTGGATCTGTCTTCAGCCACTGATTAAACACTGGGACGGGGGGGACGGAAGAGAAAGGGATCGCATCAATTGATTCTGAAGCCCGAATGCATAACGGAACCGTCACATGAACACATGAACTTCCATTTATGTCCTTTGAGCGAGAGGATTCTAGATAACAAGAAGCCTTTTCCATCCATATTTCTTCTACCTTGCGTCTCTTTTTACGAGCAGCGACCCCCCCCCCCCCTGCTTATTACCGCACGCCTCGAAGAGTGAAACAAACTTCAGACAATCGCACCGAGAAGCACAGCAGATCCTCCACAGCCGGGGAGACGACTTTCTATAGTCTGTGCACGCCTCAGTGTGCGTGCGTGTGTGAGTGTGACAGGTTTATAGGAGTCATTTATCCTGCTCAGCGGGCTAGTGTAGTGCCGAATGGTGGCCTGAGTGCCATGCGTAGCTTATTGTTGTGTAGCCTTTATGGGCTACATTAAGTACAGCTGAGTGAGAGGGGAACATACAGTACAACACCCTGAGCTCACACGTGTCATACACACAGAGATTAACTACATCGCTGGGCCCGGGGCAGGCCTACATCCACCGAGCACCAGACCCTGGCACGCTCCCTCCAACCACACTACAATACATTGGGCGGAGGCGGGAGAGTGTGTGCGTGAGGATGTACGCGGGTACTGAGACACATTAGAAATATCAAAAGATCTTTCTTATCAATACTTTGGGTGCTCAAGGTTATGCAGGCGGCATTTCAGTCAGATGGTGAGAGATCTCCGCTCCTCTGGTCAATCCGAGACACGGATTGCTTCTGATTGACTTGGTTAATAAGAATCAAAACACAAAGGTGTGCACACTCACTAACAAAACACACATGCGCTCTTGTACTCAGACCCACTGGCACAGACAAACGGGTCCAACAGTCAGACCATTTGAAAAGCAGTTTTATTCTCTCACTTACCCACTTATAACCACCCCCCCCCCCCCCCCTCCGAGCATGTCTGCTTTTTTGAAAGCTTCATAAGCGTCGCCTCTTCAACTGTGTTCCAGCGTGTAAAAATAGAGGCCATTATATTGCCTAATGCCTACCTGCCAGCCCTCCATGCTCCCTCCTGTACACGGAGGCTTTTACATGATGAGGTGGCTGACATGTTCCACACACACTATCCATTACCATACGTACACTGGATGAGACTTCTACTAATGCATGTTTGGTATGCCCTGTGGGGGTGGGAGACGGACCCGCACGCCCGCAAACGCAAACCGTCTCCCATACAAATATAATGGCAGCTCTGTGATACTATGCCACTTGTATTAACAGCAGGATGCTTTTAAAGTAAATAAAAACATCACGGCTGGCTCTCTGGGCGAGTCTCGGCCCCGCGTACGTGCGTGTTTGTGTACGTGTAGGACTAGAAGAGGGGGGGGGCAATCCTCTGCTCAGGGGCGGCGGTTCGTCTCTAATTGCCCCTCTAGGTGCCTGTGTGCTGGAAAGCTGAACTGAGGGTAAACACAGATCTGGAGATGATTAATAGCCAGAGGTCAGGGCGGAGCACAAACAGAGAGCGAGGCTGAGACCTCACTCCAGCCTTCCTCGGCTGTCCAGACACACACACACACACACACACACACACACAGCACGCCGGCAAAGTTCATTTTACCAATAGCAGATTGCTACATACTCTCTTCTGAGGCTCTTCTGAGCAGAGAGGAGGAGAGCTCGGGAGAATTAGGGGGAGCGGGTCAGCCGGGGGTGAAGGTGAAAAAGGTCAAGTTGAAGGGTGAAGGGTGAAGGGTCGCGGGATCCGAGTCCATAACAAGCCCCGATCGATACATGACCAGGAAACCCTGAGCTCCTCCGGTTCCTCCTGCACCCCGGTGCAGCTGTAGGTGGTCGTCCACAGATTCTACACTGTCGCAGAGAACGACGCACACACTTGCTCTCATTACCTGCCCACTTTGTCTTCCCTGTCCCCCGACAAACACGAACACACACTGTTCTCCTCCCTACGCCGCGAACCCATGCACACACTTCTATCTCTTGCACCAATCTGCACACAATACGCACACGGCACATCCCCGGCTGAATGGAGTCAGGTTGGGTGTCCCTTCATTTTTCATGCAAACGGTAATTTAGTGAGACTGCCTATTGATTGAGCGCCGCTTGTCTCCCAAACAATGCCACTTCAATCAGCGAACTGCGGGGGGAGGCGGGGGAGATGGAGGGGGGGAGGAGGGCGTAGAGGGAGGGAGGGCTGCCGATAGCTGCAGTGACTGATTTAAGAGATGGATAAAAAGCAGATACGTCCCCCCGCCCCTGTACTGATTAATGACAGTGGCCAGAGCAGCCCTGGACTATGCATCATGATTTAACCACCAGCCCCTCATCTAAAGATTAGCGTGCACGCACGCACACACACACACACACCATAAAAGTACACACGGCGCGTACTGTACCACACAGAGAGACAAGACACGGAAGGTGTGAACGGAAGGAAAGGAAGCGAGGCGGCGACAAAGACAAGTGGAAGCATAATGGGGGTGAAAGGAGGCACACTGAACAATGTTGAGTTGATTTTCCTGAATGGCAGAAATATGTGCAGGCCAAGAGGACACAAATATGTCCAGTATATTCACATAGCATCACACACTCAGGGAGGACGTTTGTATTTCCATATCAACGTCATTTTCTTGCCAGTCATGAGGCTAATTGTGTGCACCGTCAGCCGGACACGACGAAGAGGAGTATGGTAAGACGTGTCTGTCTATTACAGCTTTACATTGAATTAAAGCTTTACAAAAAAAAGAAGAGACCACGGCCACTGACAGTAATTCTGATCATTGATTAATCTGTCAATTATTTTCTCCATTAAAGGGTCTAATCTAAAAAAAAAAAGGGTTCTGGGGTCACATCCTCAAATGTCTGGTTTTGTACAAAAATAATGGAGTTAAATTAAAAGCAGAACACTTTCACTTTAAAGCAATTTCAAAAAAGGTATCTAGAGAAAATAAATTGTACGATGTGCAAGCAACATAATAAAACGGTGAGGATGGTAGAAACTCTGCATTTATATGTTTTAAAACAGGCACAGGGTCTGATTTTTTGGGGGGTATAAAAAGTGTTGTAGAACACTGTAGAAAGTGTATTTCTCTTTGGTCCACAACTTGGTCTTTAATCCTTCCCATAATCTCCTCCTCATATCCCCTCATACAGAATGCCGTGAGAAAAGCCTGGAAATACATTTTCTTCACAAAACTGCCAAAAGAATTCACTGAGAAGTTGTAAGTGTGACTCCCTGAGACAAATAATTGTACGTGGAGCTTTAACACCCTTTTCATTCTACTGTTAGGTCTTTGACACTAAGGTGTGAAAGGGTGGTGAAGATGTTTATCACACAGTACCGCTTCACTCCAATCAATCCCAGTGTTCCCAGCCCATCCCACCACCGCCGCCGCTGGCAAACCAGAGCAGGCGCGGCCTAATGTCACAGCTTGTGCCCAGGTGCAACGCTAAAAACCTAAAAACCTAGAGTGCAGCGCAAAGTTGTGCGAAGGAAATCACCGACTGTGGTCCATTACTTGTGTCGGGAGCCGAGGAGGAGGATTGGAGCCCCTCCCCGCGGCTGCTGAAATATTCATCAGACTCCCTGAGAGCGTGTCTGCTAATAGTTATACATGGAGCAGGAGAAAGAAGTGAGAAGGAGGAGGAGGAGGAGGAGAGCAGAGGGGTGGGAGCGAGGCAGGAGGAGGAGGAGAAATTGGGGAGATGAGCGATGCTCCCTGTGTGCATGTCAGCTAATAGTCAAACATGAAGCGCTGGGAGGGAGGGGGAGGGGGGGAGGGAAGGGGGGAGAAAGCAGGAGAAGAAAGAGAGGGAAGTGAGAAAAGAGGTTGTTTAAATAGTCTGTGGCTGAAATCACAGGGGACGAACCACGTGAAATGAAAAAGTGCAGGAAGAGAGAGAGAGAGGCAGAGGGAAGAAGAGAGAGAAAGATTGAGAGGGAGTAATCACTCCTCTTCCTCCTCCCCTGCCATCACTCGCTCCTCCGAGCTGCATTCCAGATTGATTAAAAGCCCCTCTTGTAATTGTCAGATCTTGTAGGAACCATCTCTGTGTTTCAGTGTGTGTGTGTGTGTGTGTGTGTGTGTGTGTGTGTGTGTGTGTGTGTGTGTGTGTGTGTGTGTGTGTGTGTAGGAAAGGACGGGGCATCTGTGTGAGCTGGTCTAGTAGAGAAACCCAATTTCAATCACGTCAACCAGTGTAACAGTAGTGACTTCAGTAGCCACAAGTCGCTACCACATCAATCAGAACTCCTACTGAAGAAATATTGTTGATGTTGTTTTTTTCTTCACAAACAGCAGCCCAGGTAGCCGAGCGCTGTCTCTGTATCCTGCTGGAGGAACATATATGTGCATCAACGCGCACACACACACTCACGCAGTCATTTCTACAGTCATTAAAATGAGAAACGGCCGATGGTGTGGAAGCTGTTGAAATACCATTAAGAAATGGAGACAAATGCAGTGGATCCCAGCCTGCTAGGGCAACCTTTCTACAGTAAATCAGACAGTGACGAATATTACTGAGGCCACGCCGCATGCATATGCACACACAAGTACACGCGTGGACAAAAACACATGCGCGCACACTCCTCCGCGTACGAACTGCGCACGCAATCTGCCAGGCACCTTCTTGAAAAAAAGCTCCTTCTGTGGATTAATGAGTAATTATCCTAATTAAATGTTTCCTGATTGTCCGTTGTGATATATGGATGATTATTATGTTCAGAGATGATTAAATGATAGTATAACAGAGCAGTCCGGTATCATTTCAAAGAATTAATGGGCGTACGTACGGAGGGACCGCGTGGAATTCGGCACAAATTAAAGATTGAATTAACTTTGATCTAATCAATTCGGGAATAATTGTAAGCCGCAGTAATATAAAGTTTTATTTGCGATTAATTAACAGGTGGAGATGCATGCTCTGTTCGGTTATTTCTAAAAGCATAACGCAGAGAGGAAGCTCAACATGTGAAGAAATGCAATTAAGGACATCCGGTGCAAACACAGACTCTGTGCAGGGCTCTGGACGACATCACTACATCAAACACAGTGGCCTTTAGTAGAGGAACTACAATGCAGGGACACAAATACTGCAATGATGTTGAACATAACCGCCCCGAGCAGACTGCACCACAAAACGTGTAGTACCAGTCAAATGTTTGGACACACTTTCTTAATTGAAAGAGAAAATGTGTCCAAACTTTTGACTGGTACTGCACCTTCTCTCACTGTCTTTAACTGTGTAAATGACACTGGGGTTTTTTGGGGCCATTTGCATTCAGACTGCGAGTGGAACCAACTTACCTGCTCTTATGACCAGGTGATTGTGTTACTTTGTCTAATGTAAACCAATAAACGAGGCTAACCTTGTGAGCAGGGTCGATGCTTATTTAAAAGCTCATTGATTAACAGTTGTAATTATTGATCGTGCCATGTGGCCCAGACGGGATTGACAGATCTGATAGGTCAGTGTCCAGATTCACATAGACAGGACAGACAGGGGGACAGAGAGGACAGGGCTGGCAGGCAGAGAGTCTGATGGATAGATACACGCACACACACACACACACACACACACACACTGCTCCTCCTCATAATTCTGCACTGACTTGAAGAGATTACTTGGAGTATCAACTCATTATCTGCACACTACTTGAACCACTTCAATATTTTTGCCCTAACCCCTATCTGCCGCTGCGCCGCCTGATTCACTTCTCAATACAGTTCACGGTGCGGAGCCGAGTAGTTGCATGTGAAGGAGATAGTAAGCAGTAATATTCAATTATTGTATGCACGGCGCTGCCGTCCCGCCCTAAATTGATTTCTTACAGAACGGGAGGCATCGCTCAGCACTGACACGCAGCCATGTTTCCCCCATCTACCACATCCCACGCAAATTACTCCTCCATCTGCTCTCCCTCGCCGCAGCCTCCGCTCCCTTCTTTCCTCTCCTCCTCTCCTTTCCTGTCCCCTGTCATCATCTCCTCGTCTTCTCCTGTCCCCTTCGCCGGCAGGCTGCAGAGATCGGCGGGGTGCCGCCGGGCCCCAGCTCTCGTACAGGACGTTTAATCTGTCTTTAATCTCTTTGCAATGTAATGGGAAATGGTTTTGTGTTTTACTATTTGATTGAAGCTGCGAGCCCGCCCCTCGCCACCGTGGGACCGAGTGTTTAGGAGTGGGAGGTGTTTTCAATTTTGCCGTTGCCTCAAATTGTCTTTTATCAAAGAATTCATATCAGTAATATGATTCTACATATTAACCAGGCTGTTTGTAAGTGGTCTAATAGGAAGGCGCGGAGAGAGAAAGATAGAGACAGAGAGGGAAATGAAACTGGCTTCCCCTCACAGAATAAAGATTTAAAACAATGAATGATTGAATTAAAAGGCTGCTGAAAATATCCACTGTGACATTCCAGAGAAGCCTTGAAGAAAAGGTCAATAAATACTTTGATTGTGGTTTGTCTGTAAAAGAAGAGAGACCTGAGACGTACGAGTTGGGAAAGTTTTTTCCTGGTTAAGCCGTCATCATAAAAGCCACACAGAGTGGGAGGAGGTCCAATCAATACTTCATATAGTGGGGATTATTGTTTGTCCAAACTCAACATAGATCCAAAACATCTAGGCTCAATAGTCGCGTGAAGCCCGAATGGATTTGTTCATAAAAGCAGTGAAATTGTTGCCGTCACATTTATGTTTGTGTTTTCCCAGAGTCACATTTTTTTTATCCAAACGCACATTGTCACTTTAACAAAGAGCAGACCTGCAGTTAATGGCATTGTTTAGTCTCTGACGGTTCAATTCAACACAAAATCAAACATACATACAGACACGCACAGAGGTCTGCAGACACACACACACACACACACACACACCTCTTCTCTGCTATTCTAATTAAAGGGACCTCTTTGCCCTGTGTGTGTGTGTGATATTGACACTTAGCTCCGTACAATAAACTTTATTGGCAAGCCCTGCTTGATTACGGCACTAAACTAGAATAACAAGGAATATGGGAGGAGTGGACGTGGATTATATACTAAACAGGCATTAGCGGGCTGCATTTAAATATCTGGTGCATTTTAATAGTGAGCCTTGGCCCCCGAAAAGGCCTCTGTCTCTGAAGAAAGCCTCTGTGTGGGCACAAATAAAAAATGACATGGATGAATTATAGTAAAGGTAGAAAAATAGAACGATTGGAGATATATATTGTAGGATGGAGGAAGGGAAAGAGGGATAGATTTTCCGTCATTAATGATCTATGGAAAATCCTCTGTCTATTTTCAGATATACTGTTAATGGCTGCTCGCTGCCATTAAAATCGTTGCCGTCCTGAACTCAGCTATTCACATATTGGCTTCTGCTTCATCTAATATTCATCTACTGGAGGTCAATGGCAGTGGTGGAATGCCTCATTTGTAAACACGGATTAAGGGTGGAGATAAGAGTTTGAAATGAGATACTAAACGTTTAACAAAATCATGTTTTTCTGTGTGTTCACGACATCACGAGACTATCTTCATTCCGAAGAGTCTCTACAGATGGAGATGTGAGTTTTTAGGACTGTATGAAGTTAGAACACGTGAGTGGACTTATGAGAGGAAAATTTCCTCAGAAAAAGACGATTATCTCCTAAACAGTGGTGTCTCAAACAATAGCTGGAGGCAAAGTCTTTGCAAAGTCTTCTACATCCTGAACATTAAATGATCCGTCAAGGTGCTAAATAAACTATAGGCTAAAGCAGCAGGCGGTGTGTTGGTCCTTCACAAACATTAACCCGATCTCACTCTCCTTGCACTTTTGTTAAAAGTAACAACATCAAGCATCAAAGCCGCGACGCGAGGCCTCGTGCAGAGGTCAATAGCTGTTTCACGAACGCAAACCATTTTCAAACGTTTTAACAGACAGAGAGAAAGATAAGAATATATGTGTTTTTGTTCTGTTTTGTTGCAAATACAGAATCTCGGTTCTACACACTGAGATAACAGAGTTGTTACTCAAGAGCATGTGAACCGCAGCCGTCTGTCCCGCAGCAGTCTGCCTCCGCTGAGCGCCTCGCTATGCTCAGTCAGTTGAACTACAATGACCCCTACCGGCCGGGGACGGTACTGGCGGGAAAAAAAGAAAAGACCTTCCGCTTCAGTGAAAACTTGTGGTTCTGCAGCGGCTCTGGATCCTCAAGTCAAACAGCGTGATCAGGAGGAGGAATGACAGGAGAGCCTATTCGGTTTCCATTTGTGGAACATAATCTCTCCCAAACAAAAGTTCTCTCTTTCTCTCTCTCTCTCTCTCTCTCTCTCTTGGCACCCTTGTCGGGGCCTCTCCCGCCGGGTGTGTTGGCAGAGTCTCTGTCTCTGATTCCCCCACAGCGTGCCCTCTGGCTTAACAGGCTGGCACAAGGACACGGAGCGGAGTGGAGGGAGAGGAGCGGGGGGGCGGTGGCATGAAGCTGCAGACTTAAAGAGCCATAGATTACTGCAAGAAAGTCATGATCGAGTAGGTGAGCGGCGCGAGGCAAGTTTAGATTTTTAGACCCTGTGAGCAGAAGGGCAGAAAATGGCCCCAGTCTGTCGGTTTTTTGCACGCGCGTCTGGAGGAGAACATTAGAGCGGCCTCACCTTGAAGAACCACCGACCCCGCGCACCTTTATTGCATCTCCAATTAGAGGAGAGGGGGCGGAGGGGGGTGGAGATACAGAGAGAGAGAGAAAGAAGGGGAGAGATGTATTTCATAAATGTAGTTCCATAAAGAGCACTGACCCAAATGGCATTCAGCAACACGTCCCCCCCGTGCCGGAGGAGGTGAGATGATCACAAACGTCACCGAGCTCACTGCTCCCTTCTCTCATCTCTGCGTCCGAAACGTCTCCTTCTCTGCCGGGAACCTCTTAAACAAAAAATTGCGTGTAATAACCGCATAACGTATACAGTGCATCCGGAACACGCATCAAAGAACATCCCTTCATCCTACTTCATCACTTCGTTTTTTAATTAAATAACTTTTCCTCCACCCACAGTCTCGCCTTCTCTCATCCCTTTGATCTGCTCCCGTCCGACTTACAGCACGGAAGAACCAGACCCTCCCCACTTTGACAAAGTTGTACGTGTTTGATTTGGAAGACTTCCGAGCAGCAACAAAAAAAAAGGAATGTTCCAACTGAAAACATTAAAAGACAATTCCTTTGTTGAAGACGACGCTTGTGACTGCAGCCCGTTGCAGATAAAAGCACGACAGATTCCTTTTTGAAACTGTTCAATAAAGTCAAATCCGTCTTCATGACAATGTCGGCAATGCATATCAAATCTGTCAGCGCTGCGTTGAGACAGATACGGGAGGGCAGAAATCCTGAAGAAAATAACACAATCAAAGTCTGTCTCACGCCCCAAGTCCCTATTGATCCGCTCGTTCTCTTTTCCTACACACTATGGACTAAACGTGGACTTATTCTTTCTTAAGCACAACCGGGACCGCTCCCTCCCCCCAGGGGTGCAACACTCACAACAATGCTTCAAAAGAACATTTTGTTTATATGCTCAATATCAGAAACATCAATGAAATTATCCAATCATTAGTTTCCTGTTCAATACAAATTTAATGCAGAGCCACGGAGTAGCCAGCTCATATCCAATGAGGACATCTATCCCCCATCACTCAGCTCCGCGCTTCACATTGGACACACACACACACAAAGACACATCAATGGGACTGTCCCTAAATAAGCTATTCCTCACACACTGACTCAATACTGTGGAGAGGGATGAAAGAAGGAAAAGAGCAAATAAGGAGGACGGGGGTGCTTGGAGGCGGGGACTTTTTATTTCTTCATCACAACTGTCGTGGTGAGGCTCTTGACATTGGACGGCCGGGCTGAAGCAACGAGACAACTTCTTCCTCCAGTCTGGGGACTGTACGGTGGTTTACATTTAAAGGTGATGATTCAGGAGGAAGGAACTCTTATTGAGACGGTCCAGCATTCAAAAGCTTACGGACCCATCGTGCACAAAATGTATAAAGATTACGAAAGAGTAAAAGTAGTCATTGTGCATTGAAACAGACTATGTCAGAGTTACAATATTAAATATCCTGATCTTGGAATAATTAATATAAACGTATTAATGCATTTTTTGATGCATGTAAAGCATTTCAGGTTCTAGCAGGTGGGAATTAAATCTCTGCAAATGCTGATATTTACAATGAAAAAAAACTCCTCTGCAGCCTCGCTCCTCACCTCTGCTTGAGACTGTACTTATACACAAAACAAGAAACCTCTGGCTTAAACAGGGCCGTTTCATTGTGGGCAATGCAGGCGTCAGGTTTTGACAAGAAAGAAAGTTGTGTAGAATAAAATCGATCTATTTATTTTACTACATTCTCAGCGTGGCAATGTTGTGCACCGTTAAACACGGGGTCTTTCAGCAACTTTATTTGCGTTTGGGTAGTTTAATCTTTAACAATTCACCATTCACTGATCAAACAATGTGTATGTACCCTCTTCATCTGTAAAGTAACTACTACTAAGATGTCAAATAAAAATAGTGAAGTAAAATGTACAATAAATATTAAGTGTCGTAAAATAGAAATCAGTCCCATACAGGTACTTACGTTCCGTCAGCGAGGGGTGCAGGTTTATGTGAGTGGAGGAAGGCGGAGGTACGGGGGGGTGGAGGGGGGGGCGTTAAGAAAGAAATAAAAAAGAACACTCAAAAACCTTTCATGCATCATGGTTTCACTGTGACTTCTGTAAGGAGCTCGTATGCACTCCAATCAACACGCTCATTCCTGGAAAACCTCAGGATCAATGGCAGGTTCAACAGTTCCGTGCTCCGTGATGGAATCCATAGCTCTCTGATGCATGTGATTAGGAAATGCGTGGAAATGCTATCAGTATTGATAATCATACAGGTAGTGAACCCGCACCTACCGTGACCTCCGACAGGATCAGATGGAGCTGTGAACTGCCTGCACACGTGTGTGTGTGTGTGTGTGTGTGTTTAACATGTTAGAGGCGGCGAGATGACACGAGAGCCAGGGTTCAAAGGTCAAGCAGAGTCAAACCAGGTAGGCGATTGGCTGATCAGGGTCTGAGTGTAATGACTAATCAATGGTTGAATACATTAGCCTAATCTAATGGGCCAGGTGGGAGGGGACAACGGCAGACGCATGGAACACATGATTGAGCACAACATGCAACAGCAAGGCAATCAATAACACATAGAGTGGTCTAACCCCATGGGGAGGTGTGTGGGGGGGGGGGGGGGGCACTACTGGAACAAGCTGCTCCACGTGCATTCAGGAGGTGCTGGGTTTGTGTGTGTAAATTTGTGTGGTTGGTTGGCTAGCGGAGGACGGAAAGAAGCCGAGCTGCTTTTGTCTGATTGATTGGATTATGAAATGAAATGAGAAATTAAAGATTTGTGTTTCTGGCCAGTGACCTCACAGAGAAGCTACTGTTTGCTTCTGCCTGCCCGAGAAAGTGATGCACTGAAGGAAAGAGTGAAAGAGAAAGTTGAAATGGGGTAATTATAGAAAAAATGCAAAAAAGAAAAATGCAGGCCAATGAATCATCAGTCTGCTTATAGAATCAGTGAAAAGAGACGTTCTCCAATGTTTGCTTATGTTTGCCCGCAGAGGAAAGGACGGGCGATTTGACCTTCCACAGTCACTCAGTGACGAGCAGTAGGTGAACCTGTTTGTGGGTTAAAAGCATTGCAGAGCTCACCGGCACTAGTCTGTGCATTACTGAGGTCATTCCCGTCTCCAACCCCTATCACAGGGATGAGTTTAATGCAAAGTAGCAAAGCAGCAGTAGAGACCGATTCAACCACAAAAAACAAGTACAGACACCAGAATTAGTTGAATATAGAACAAAGCATGTTTTTTAGACGTTCTCTTTTTAGAAAATCTTTGGAAATTAACCATTAAAAGGCGGCAAAACATTGATCAACTCACTAGGAGAGAGAGAGAGAGATGACAGGTTAGGGACAAGAGCCAGTCAGAGCAGAGGACAGGCCTGGGTCAATACTTGCTGGATGCTGCTGACACGGCACTGCTCAACACACACACACACACACACACACACACACACACACACACACACACACACACACAGATGTAACCCAAACACACACATTTTCACGTGGGCGTGTACAAGAAAAGATAGAGAGACATCAGACCAATCAGTCAGCAGATGTCAATATTTCAAGAGGAAGAGGAAAAGGAGAGGATACAAGATGCATGTAGGAGAAAGCCGAACAAGCACGGCCGTTAAGTATCCTTTAGAGAGTGAATCAGCTCTGTGTGACACCAGTCCTCCTTTCTTATCTTCTTTATATGCAAGGGAAAAATCTACCGTAATTTACCACCAGACCTGAAAAAAAAAGAAAAGCTAAATTCACCCAAATTGAAACAATTTGGCTCACCAACCTCTGGTTATAAATCAATGCAGTTGAACTTTAATTCACCTTACAGTCTCTATTTCTCTTTAAACTGCTCACATAATTGTTTTACCTTGATTAGTTAAATCAACAGAAAATTTGCAAAAATGGCTAAATTAACTGATTCCAGTATCTTGATATGAATATTTGGTGGTTTCCTTATTTGCCAATGATACTAAACTGAGCATCTCTTGAGAATTTAACTGTTGGTTTGACATGTATTGCAACATAAGATACATACTAAAAAATATATATATTTGGTCTACGGGATCTTTTAATACACATTTGAGTTTTTATATTTTCACTTTAGTGACAATGAATTAAATTCATAAATGGAAGACTAATCACTAATGAAAAATATAATTAGCTGCAGTCTTAATCTCATCGCCTCAGCATGTGTGCGGTTCTGCATGCGCACAAACGTGGAACATCTGGTGACTTTCTCTTTTTCAATCTATATCTATATACATCCCTCTACTAGATTCATCTTATTTATGTTATCTGGATGTGTGTTTCGTGTCTATGAGCCTGTAGGTGTGCATGCATCTCGGTGTGTGCATTCGTGTGTGTGTGTGTGTGTGTGTGTGTGTGTGTGTGTGTGTGTGCGCGCATGAGATACGGGCCTCTCCATCTTTGAAATGAATTAGCGCGCGCTGCCTTATTGAGTGAGGTGCAGTGTTTAAGTGAAACTGATGAGAGATGTGTGAGCAGCAAGGACTGGGCTATAAGTATGTGGCTGGGGTCACAGGTTAATCCCTATTGATTCACTCCACAGTCTGCATACAGCCACACGGGGAGACAAGGGAGGAGAGGCCTGCGTCAGCCGCTGTCGCACAGTGCCGACGCTGGATGGAAATCGCTGCTCACGCACTCTCAGCTACCTGACGCTAAGTAGGGTAAGGACAGCACAATGGAGCAGGATTTGATCTAAAGAGGTAGTTAAACACCTTCTTCTTGGAAAGATTGCAGTCCACGGTCTCCAGAAGATCAATGAGAGATATGATCGCTGGCCTAATTTACACGTGATTAGACGTTTTGTGCATCGGTCATTGTCAGATTCAAATGCTACGCTCGAGCTGTGAAGTCGCAGCGACTCCCGAGCGCATCCCGCCGCCACAGCGTGTTGGAGGAGACATCCAAACATTATCCGGACTGTATTTATAAACAAGCTCTTCACAATCTCGCCCCAGAGGAGGAAAGGTGAAATATTACATTAATATGAACAACTATTAATAATACTCCCCCCCCCCCCCCCGCCACCTTTACCCCATCACTCCTTCTCTCACCATCTCTACCTCCCTTCTCTCTCTCTCTCTCTCTCTCTCTAATCCTATCATGCGAGCAATAAGTGTATGCACCATGAGCACATTTAATTTTTGCGGTTGGTTTTCAGCGAGCCCAGAGGTGAGCCTTAATAAGGATCAATGGCACTTTATCTGGGACAGCACCCACTTCACAGCATGCAAATTACACAGCAACCCTTAAAAAAGAAATGGATTTAATTAAAAAATGTAGAACCACAGGCTCTGGAAATTCAATTAAAGGATTTATGCAAAGGTTGGCTAGCTTTTTGTGTTGCAGTTCCTGCTTATATAATGAGCTTTTCATATTAAAAATCAATAGGTAATCTGGGCTAGGGGATCGGCTGCTTATGTACATTTTTGAAATCAATTTGAAAAATAGTCCATCAGCTCCATGTCACAACAAAGAGGGGAGGGAGTGGGTGCGTGTGTGTGTGTGTGTGTGTGTCGAGGTGGGGGGGTCACAGGAGAAAACGCTCAGAAGCTCTGAAGGTAAGAGAGATGAAGGGCTAAGGAGGCAGCGTGGAAGAGTAGAGGGTAAGTGAGTAAGGACGGCTCCCTGGTCGGTCACTTTCTGGTTCTTTGGCCCGTTCTGATCCCTGATATTAGAGGAGAGAGTCCCCTGGCAGTGAGGGTCTTGCTGGCTCTGACCTGTGGCTCTGGGGTAATTTAGCCCAGCCTCAGCTCACACTCAGCCCAGACCCAGGGAACCAGGCTGGGGGAGACTTCCTAATGGCCTCTCTGGGGTGTCTGGGGCTGCAGGAGCCGGGAGGAAGGAGTGTTTCTTAACAAACAAAACTGTCAAATTCCGTCACAGAAAGACATTTTTTGAAGAGGTGATGTTCACCGAGCAAAAATGTATTAAAAAAAAGAAAAAGTACAATTGCAGCATTAAGCAGCGATACAAAATTACATTTTTACAGGTTTGAAGTTTTGAAAAATGACTTGGTTCAACTTCCTCTGCTTTCAAGACGGATATTGTTCATACCTCCTTCACACTTGTGTTGTATAACTGTACACGGGCAGGAGGGGGAATGACTGACTGCATACAGTAGCCGACTGTCAGCATTTGATTGGTTCTTTATTGATCCAGACACGCTCTCCATCACATCAACTCATCCACAATAAACCATTTACACAGTTTCCCTGTGCAATGGACCGCATAACCAGGCCTCAAGCCATCTCTGTTCACCCACTGTGTGCGTGTGTGTGTGTGTCTGAGCACGTGTGTGTGTGTTTTCTGTAATGAAATGGTATCTCCGTGGACAATAATCCCAGTAACAGGATTGGGCAGGAACACACATGTCAATACAGCCAAATGGGATTGTGTGCTTTTGTCCATCCCCACACCGACCCGTCATTCGCTCCGTCCATCTTCCTCGACGTCTTTCTTCCCCCGTCCCTCCCACACAGGGCAGCGGCAATGCAACACCACGCTTGTTGTATCTAGTTCCTCAAATTCTTGAACGTGGCCTTGAAAAGGATATCGGTGCATCATCAGAGCGCCGCTCCGAGTATGT
The DNA here is from genome assembly GCF_964276395.1 of Gasterosteus aculeatus. Classification (NCBI taxonomy): domain Eukaryota; kingdom Metazoa; phylum Chordata; class Actinopteri; order Perciformes; family Gasterosteidae; genus Gasterosteus; species Gasterosteus aculeatus. The sequence continues at coordinate 10,219,082 of NC_135698.1, forward strand.
GAACCTCGCACCACTCGGCAGAATACGTTCTGTCTGCAGGAGAAACCTACACAAGCGTCTCCAGTCAGGCTGGAGTTGCCCCCCCCCTCCTCCTGTGTAGCTCCTAATCATCCAAGAGAACTCTATTACAAGGACCTGGCAGCTCATCTAACCCCACAGAGGAGAACGGGGGGGGTGGAGATTGGGACCTCTGCTCCTCTTTCTTTCCACATGGTTGAGCACCACACACACGCAACACTTGAGCACACGTGCACACTCAGGATGCCTCGCTGTGACCAGAACCCCGAGGTAAAGGTGTCTGCTGCGCTCACACACACACACACACACACACACACACACACACACACACACACACACACACACGTCCGTCATATGTTAATGCCGACGTCTTCGTTGTCGGACCCGTCTATGGGCTTAACCCCACAGGAGTAGGGGGAGAGCTCCTGGACACGGTAGGCAGGGGAGGCGCGACTCACAACAAGCGCTCCTCTAATACGGCCCTGACTGCTGGTGCCTGGTCAAAAGTTCAGCCTGTGCATATGTAAAAAGGTGGCCTGGTGCCCGAGGCAGGATCCTGGGTAAAAAATTCATGCTAAAAACGTTAAGAAGCAAGGGACAAGGCGGGAGTGCTGATGAAACCGCTCCCTCCGGGAATGTCTGATTGGACCAGCGGAGCCTCTTTAGGCCTTCCCACAAAAATCTCCCTCCCCTCTTTCTATCCATTATGGTGGATGATGAGCCGCTGCCCGCACTGATCTGCATCCAGCACAGCACTGTGCCTATAGTTAAGGTATAGATTAGATGAGTGTAGGCGGAGCACAGCTGCTCAGAGCCGGAGGGTACACTGATCTTGAGGGAGCAATCAGTCAGTCAACAAAATGTCACAGGGTCAGCGTTGCAGCGCGACAAGACGGTGACAACTTCACAAAAGGTTACGGGCCAAACTAATAACTGCAACAGTCACTGAAATGATTTCCGTGGCGCTGCACCGCTGGAGTTTTGATTCAAAGTGTACTGTCTAATAACGTGCGCAGCAAATCGTCAAAGGCCCCAAATCTTATCCTGAATTGCTATCCTAGATCAAATAAATCAAGCTGAATCTATGCCCATCAAGTTCTGTGCATTAAACAGAACTGTGATAACGGCTCGCCTCGGCCTCAAACACACACACACACATGGACTCCCAGCACATGCACACGCATTACACACCACTGCAGGCCAGATCATTTAGCGCTGATAGTCACACCAAAGGACACAGGCAAAACGCCCACTCTAAACACGCTGAATTAAAGGAACAGGAGTTGCAGGCCTGGTCGCTGCATCTCTGATACGTAGATCAAGGCGCGCGGGGAGGGGAACATGATGTTAGTGAGAGATAGTTTGGATGATTAAAATGTCATGGCTCTTTATAGATGCCTTTCTCAACTCAGCAAAATAGAATCAGCTCTGTACATCAATAGCAGAGTGGGCCGTGCTCCCTGCTAATGGAGAAGTTTCTTTCCCTTAAGTAGAATCCACAACACAATGGATGCATAGCGGAAGAAGTCTAAATATGTTTTGCTCAATGCGAGCAAAATGCGGCAGTAGAAAGTTTCAGGGTAAAAAAGGTGAAGAGCTGATAAAATAACGCATGAAGCACTATTAATGGAAGTGGGAGGGAAGCATGTACATGATTGGATGACCAAATGTGGTGCTTATGGCCTGACACTTCCTCTGCTTTACTACAAACAATCAAATTAAAGATTTAGGACCACATGTAGCTCCAGGTGTTTTAGTAGCCTCCATATTGTGAATTAATGCGTGTGCTGGTCCATGTGTGCGTCTCTTCTTGCGCAGGGCAACGGCATATCACTCCACCTGTGCTCCTATAAATCAAACCAGTGTCTTAAATGAGAGGCTGCTTATTTGCGCGAGCAGCCACACAGGGGCTTTGTGATTGTTTTGTGGAGTCAACATTCTGCTTATGTTTGCATCCCAGAACAATCTCCATGGATCCCGCAAGCGTACGCAAGCAATTAAAGCGATACCATCTTCATATCCCTGCAACCAATAACTGAAATAATATCACTGTTTTATTAAGCCCTTAATGTGGGGGGGCAGAAGGAGTGAGGAGTGGGGTTTTAAAGAGGGTGCACTTCCAGGGCCCTTATCAACCCCAGATTTAAATAAGAGCAAATGCCCAGCTTAAGGGTGTGCCTCTGTATCTGTGTCTGCGTGTGGCTTTTATCAGACATGGGTTTCGGCTAATCGCTGTGTCAGCACACCAGAATTTAATTACTAGCTCTACCTTTGTCCTTTTAATATTTACTAACATCCCCACTACGTTTAATTAACCACGTGTATGAAAGCCACAGCCCGCGTTCTGGAGGAGAAACCGCTCTGCTAATTGCATCCGCGCGCCCACATCCCAAAAAAACGTAACGCGCTCTTCCCGTAGACACACAAAAAAAGTGTCCTCCGCCGTAGGGTACTTTTTCAAATCTGATTAAAAAGCCTGTTTAAGCAATTTGGGTTTGGCCGAAATGGACACTGTCCAGGTTTGTAGATTGAAACAAGCGAGCAATTGGTGAAAAGGGGCTTAGACAAATGTAACAGAAGGTAAAGAGGGCCGTGTGAAAAGAGAGTTTTGTGATGGGAAAATAGTCATTCGAGGAAATGTTCAGCTTGGCATTTTGCAAAAGGTGCTGAGGAGCAGTTCCCCTCATCGCTCATCGCATGTCAGAGAGAGGGGAGACAAATGACGGCCTGAGGCCTCATGTCTGTCAAACATGATGGATCAGAATAAGGCTTCACTAAAACTCCAACACGCCACCTTACAACACATCACACTTTCCCTTCAGTGCAAACACTAAATTGATAAAGTACGAACAGTAGCTAATGGAAAGATTTAATAGTCAAACTAAAGCATATATTAGGAGGCCGTGGAGCCTAAAGGGTAGAGAGCTGCTATCAATTGAAAAGTCTTACAGAGCAGAGGACACAATATAGACCAAGATAAATCACGGTGTTGGATTTTATCGTTCATGTGCAAGGTGTGTGGGGACATTAACCTCGGGCTCCTTCCGTCACCGTGGACACGCACACGTGGGCTAAGAGTGTGTGTGGTGGTGCGTGGAAGGTCCTGGGTTCAAACCCGACCAGCACCTTTCTGGGTGGCGTCTGCATGTTCTCCCTGTGTCTGCATGGCTTCCTTCCACAGTCCAAAGACACGCCGGATAGTTTAGTTGCTTTGGGGAGAGTGTTGTTTGTCTCTGTGTCAGCGCTGCCATTGAGTGGCGACCGGTCCAGGGTGAACCCCGTCTCTCGACCCGATGCTAGCCGGTATTGTCTCCATCTGAGGATAAGCGGTATAGAAGAAGCTTCCACGCTGCACCAAAGTGGTTACTACCTTGAGAAGAAACTTTAGCGTTTCATATGCTACAATCTTACTTAGAGTAATAGTTAATGTAGATGTACAACACCAACATTGCACAACTAAAAACGCTTCAACATTTGGGTAAAAATCCAAGTGGTCCAATATAAAATCCCTCCCAATCACCATTCTGCATAGCTGTCTCCATCATTGCCCAGGTGAGCAAGTACAAGTACACCCACAGCTCCACTTCAATGACAACGTCCCAATCTAGATACTATAAAGTGGACTGTTAAATGCAAAGGCATTAAAAAAAAAGGGAGGCCGCCCAGATGAAAAGGGGCAGCATTCAAATTAGGGAGACAATACCAGGAGCCGTTTAATCCGAGGGCGATTCTGACTCCTGGGCCATCACACTAGAGAGTCAAATTTTATTGTGCAAAATTAAGCTTAAACAGATAAAAAAAAGACAAAGGTCCCTCCAGCACAGCACCTGAATCTCTCAAAAGCAGCCTGCAAGGACATTATGTCTTCAGTATAGTAGTTAAGCCAGCCTGCTGATAATGCATCCGAAAATATGCGGTAATGAGTTCTCCTGATGCGGACGAGTTAGATGGTCAAGCACATTTGAGACGGAACTTATTATCTTCTTGTTTGTGCACCGCATTTACTGTAACGTGATAGTGGCGTCATGCAGGATCTGGAACATCGCCTACCCTTGTGAGAGGATGCCTCTCAGAGTTAAATAAACAGTGACAGGAGGAAGAGGAAAGCAGACCGCAGACTATCTCTCTATCTGTGAAACCCAGACTCTCTCCGTGAGCCCTCAGCAGATCAACCCCTCTCCATCCTTTTCCTCCACCGGGAACGTGCCAAGACAAATATATAGGCTGAGTAAAGGAAACATCAGCGCCAGAACGAAGATAGTAACACCGCATGTGAAATTTCCTCGCTTGCTTTCCATGTAGAACATTAGAACTTTTTTTGTATTTTCTGCAGGCATCAGTCAGGTCTTCCTACCGTTTGTGCAGTCACACGGATACATAACATTTCCAAACAAGTTTGGCCCCTTACCATGGACTTGGTGAAAGGTCTGGCCAGAGAGAAGAGGAAGGTCATCAGCCACCAGCTCCGGTGAATGGAGGTGTACATCATGTTCCCAGGGTGCACTGCGTTGGCGGTGACACCGTGAGGGGAGAGGCGGCGGTGGAGCTCGTTGCTGAAGAGGATGTTGCAGAGTTTGGCTCGATTGTAAGCCAGCATGGACCAGTACTCCTTCTTCTGGGGGGACAGCAGGGCCAAGTCCACTTTGGCACAGGAGTCTAACAGGTCTGTGAACCTGAAACATAGTCCGGATTAAGAGTAGTTAGAGTGGTTGTGTGTGTGTGTTTGTGTGTGTGTAGGCCTTCTACGGACAGATGTGTGGTGCAGGCTGAGTACAAATCAAAGACGTGATGTTCTTTAATTGCCTGCGACAGAGCTGTTAAACTCCAGATGTTAGACAAGGCCCCTTAAACATTACACCACTCGTTGTGTTATTATGCAGTCACGCAATAACATCACTATACAAAAAAAAAACTGCACTCCCTGAGTGTCGCTGTGCGTGTGGGAGAAAAAGAGAGGGCTCCAAACCGGTGGAACACATCCTACATATTAATCCAGTCATTAGAAATCAACCAATCAAAGTGTCTCCGGGTTTCCTTGTTGGGATTTTACAAGCTCGCTGCCTCTTGTTTACTGTCGCCTTCTGCAACATCCTTGCTCGGCTAAATTACAACATCTGCAGGCTTTTCATTTCATGTGCTGCAACTTCATAACTACTTTAGCAAGTAGAGGTAGATAAATCAAATTCTTGAGCACCGAATGCTTTTTTTTGCTACACAATGTGTTCACGTTTCACTGAAATCAATGAATAAACCTGCCAGATAGGAAAATAGAGATTTTGGTGAACTAAGATATCTCGTATTACATCTCTCAGAGGTCATTTTATGAAGGGTATCATCACCCCTTGTTTGACCCGATCAGATGCCGTACTGGGGAAAAGTAAACCTGTACAGGACCAATTCCACTGTAAGCCCCTGTGGTGGAAACTGATAAAGGGTCCAGCCATTTCCTGCGTGTCCGTCTCTCCCATCCCTGTCCCTTATGGGTCAATGCTTTACCAGTAGACAAGGGGCTTAGGGAATACAATATGCTGCCAGGTCAGGGGTCACATACTGCTTGTGAGGGGAGGCTAAGTGAATAAGCGGGAAATCAGCGGAAACTGAAAATAACACAAACAAAAAAGGGGGCACCTTCAAAAGATGTAATATAGGTCTGGAATGAGGTGGACAGAATGGAAGATGTAATGTGAGATATTGTCTATTTTCGCTGCTTCTCCCCCTCCGTGTAGTCCGTGTGTAACTGACTCTCTCAAGCCCGCGCCTAAGCCCTCTTTGAAGGGGTTAAAGCCACGGCTGCTCGGAGAGGACGGGAGGAAAGGTGAGTGTTCGTGTTGGGCAGGTGGAGGGAGGAGAGGGGGCAGCAGGGAGCGACCTGACCATTTCTCCCCTTTTCCGTTTCTTTAAATCGCACCCACCGTTTTTTATGCAGCCTGACAGTTTTCACCCCACAAAAAAAATTGTGTAGGCGAGCATCAATCCAACGCTGTCAATACTCCCTTCATGACATGCTTTCTCTCAATAAGCTTTTTCTACTCGCTCTTCCTCTTACTTTTCCTACAGCATGTAATGGCGCTGTGACCCCAAGTGAATCTGAGTGTCAAGTCGCCCCCCCCCCCCCCCCCGGTGCCGCTGTTCTCTCATGCATGGCAGTCTGTATAACATAACTCATACGAGGGCCCCCGTAACAGTGCCAGCGTTTGATCTGCTAGAATAACTCTGCGTATGTTCCCCTTGTCTCAGGTCACTCTGCCGAGCTCCAATCCATCACTGCGCTTGGCCGTCTGACTGACTGAGGACTGGATCAATGTCGCGCACACACCCACGGTGACTCTGAAGCACATGGCTCAAGGCTTGGGCTCACCGATCGCTGAAAGACATGGTGCCTGAGTACTGAATGACAGGAAAAAACCTCTGGATTGGAGTTAACAAAAAGTGGACGGCAGAAGAGAGGAGAAGAAGGGAAAAAGGGGGCTGAGTCAGGGGGTCAGACAGAACGGAGCAGATACTTGATCAAAGTTAATTTTCACTGATAAGTCCATCCATCATGTTGATGATACGTTTAATTCCGAGTGACGGCACGCGGAGGGAAATGAGTTTTCAGTGAGTGAGGCTGTCATGTTTGACAATGTGCATTAAGTCCAAGCTTTTAGTTTGTGATGAAAACTCGCCAGTGTAGCGGCTGGAACTGCATGACTGGAGATGAGGAGTTGTTGACTAAAATATGGTTTAACACTGTTTGGTAGAAAGGGAGGGGAAGGGGGGGCGTGTGGAGAGGTACTGTATGCTGCTCACATTAAAAACCTGCCAGGGGGGCTCATGTCCGTTATGGCAACCTGTTATCACACCCTCTTTTAACTTTCAATTAAAGCAGAACTAATATTAAAGTATATTGAGGTGCTGTATTGGATCTATACAATCAGCAGTGTTCACTGACTGTCATGTCTGTCTATGGTCTCCGGTGTGATCTAATCTTAAATTAATGGAGGGTTTGATATAATATACATAGCTTGGCCACTTCATTCTTGAATGTTTTGTCAACCTGGTACGATCATCAGTAGAGAGAATTATACCTTGAGAAAGACACCTAAGAGTATTGATACTGAGAGGAGTTAAAAAACAAGATTCCCTCAAAATGGAAAAGAGGTTTTAGGGAAACCACAGACAATGTTATGCAAGGATTGCATAATCAAACCTTTGAATTTGTCTTGCATTGTTTTTTCATAAATGCTACATAAGGCCAGTTCTGCAGGAGCTGAATGCAGCCTGTGGAGACTTATTTTGTTCTCTATATTCTGAGTGCCGCTGCTAAAACTTTGCACGGCTATGAGTGTGGGGCTTTGTCTCTCCACACACCTCGGTGCAACTGTTGGCATTTACTCCTTCACGAGTTCATCACCACTCGTTTGTTAAAAGGAAATAATGGGAGTAAGCGGCAAACAGTCTGTAAAAGCGACACATTTTCCTCAAATTTATCCCAATTCGAAGTTTATGTGGACAAATACACGTTTGGAATGGTGACGGATGGATATCAAAAGAAGCTTCAAAGTGTTAAATTTAAGGACGCCATCTGCTGTGGTGGAAGGTGGTAGAATGAGCGGCACCGGTGTGTCTCATGGACGCACACATGCACGTGGATGACACTTTACACACTCCCCACAGCGGCTTTCACGCTGTTCCACTCGTCCACAAGTCGCAGTAACACATCAAGATGCGCAGCAATGCACCAGAAAGGGGAGGGGACACCGCGGACATGGATGCAAATAATGCAAGTTTTAAAATCACCCACAAGCTCACGTGAAGCACTTTGTAGGAAGAAGGGAATGTATTTAACGTGGTTGTAATACCTCAAGGATACATTAAGCGTGAACAACATTTTATTTCTTTTACTGTAATGATTTAGAATATAATTGAACTTGAAAATTCTTATCAAAGATTCTAATTCTTCTGCAGCAATAAGTCGTCAACCCTTTCTACCTCACTAGTGTACCTGTGGGACTCAGACGTTACCACCACCACGCGGGCGGGGGCCGAGCGCCGCAGCACGTCCTCCAGGCCCTGGACGAGCAGGAAGTGGCCGAGGTGGCAGATCTGGAAGGTGGACTCCAGGCCGTCCTCCGTCAGGATCCAGGGCTGAGTGCACACTGCCGCATTACACACCAGGATGTGAAGGGGCCTGCGGGGGAGGAAGGCAGAAGATGAAACTGGGTTTGATTTTTGTGTCGATTATTTTTTTTTAAAAGGGGAAAAACGTAGACGCCGCAGCAGCATTAAAGAAGGATTCTTTACCGTATTGGGCTGAACAGGAGGTAAGGAGAGAAGCAAAGGCAGAGAAAGGAAACAGGGTGTCTTATTCCACTGTGCGGTCGACTTTAGAGGTCCACAGAGACACAGCGTCAGTAATGCTGATATGATACAGAGGTTTCCAGTGCATCTCCCCCATTGCTCGACAGGTACTGTAGATACCGAGTGCAGCTGGCTGGGATTCAAGCGCGGCAACAACATTGAAAAGCAATCTGCAACCGTTTCAACACGCGAGGGTGGCGAGAGTAATGGGAGTTGATGAAGGCTGTGTGTAACTACTCGGAGTAACCGAACCCACCAGCACCTCGACTCGGAGAAGCTGAGCGGAAAACAGCCAATCAAAAGGAAAACACACACACAAGTCATGATATTAAAAACGAGACTTAATTCACATCGGAGAGGAAAATAAAAAGCACTTCCATTTCTGCAGACTCCGTGTGGGCGAGTGAGTAACAGTCGCTGCTCGCGCGCGCCAGTAAATGGAGATTGCTGGATTGGTCAGGGCAGCGAGAGATCCTTGTCGGTGACAGCGTCGCTCCAGCGAGCTCGAAACCACAGTATCACAGCCGAACAATCCAAACACACCCCACCAATTTTTAATTTCTTCCATTAGAATTAATTATGAGGCCGAAGGCAATTTGTGTACCCTGTGTTTAAGACTGCCTACTGGATTAATTAAAAACTGGATGCTGGAAAATTAATGTGTGAATTGTTATGCCGTGCTATAATGAGCCATCCCATGCTATTACATAGGAGTGTACTGTACGATCACCTTCAGGCCTCCGAACACACAAGGTTCATTAAAGAGCACAAACCCAGTCACAAGTCAACTTGGGGAATGCCGACCACAGCACATTATCATCAGAGCACGCATAAGCAGCGGGATATTGAAATTTCTCCGCCACAATAAAAAGAAAAAGGACGTCTAACGTAACGGCGTGGCAGAAAGAAGTGAAAGGAATGTAAATAAATGACCTTTGTGGCCTTCAATTAAAGCTGGTAAAACAAGATTGGGTAAGACATCGCAGTTGCTGTGATGTTCTACTATCAGTTGGTTGCTTTGAGCCCAGCGATCCCCCGGTCTAATAGTGTGAAGTACAGTAACATTGTGCTCGACAAGGCAAGACTCTTTAGGGTCCGTTAGCAACCTGCTGGCTTGAAGCCGCACAATAACACCACGCCTGTGAACTCTTGACCGAACTCGTCAACCTTTCGCCGTAGCCTTCGTTTCCCGCCGGCCATTCTGTCAATTCTGCCGGTTTGTATTCAAATTTGGTTTGTGTTTTTTTTTTTTTGTGACCTCACACTCGATTCATTGGAGCATTCGCGATCAAATACTCCAATAACCAACTTTTTTCTGTGGGCCGGTGGTGCGATTTCCCCCACGCAGCTCAGATGGGCCTCTGGTGAGTCTGTTTGTAATGTAGAAGACCTGTTAATTCAACTGCCCACCAGTTAGTCCCTCTCTCATAAGCGCAGGTCTAATGAATGTCTTTAATGGGCCTATTGCCGTGTACCACAGTCCCTCTTTCCACATTAGGACCTCACACAACACTGTGTGCGCTGTGCAATCTAAGTGCTGGTCAAACGAGGGTGTTAACTACCAAACAGGGAGACATCACTTTGTATATTTACTTTAAATAACCCCCATGGGTATGACCCCTGACCTCCATTATAATGTGGGGCAGCAGGAGGAGATTGCCTGTGTGCGCTGGGCTCAGACTCCTGGTCATTAACACTGCACTTTATTGGCTAAAAGTAAAGCGGCACAGGCAACAAACATATGGATATGAGCCCCCTTCTCCTCCTGATCCATATTCAAACTCACAGCAGAGGTGAAAACACACCACAATCTGACATCTGTGTTTCGGTCAACATGATTCAAAGCATGTGTGTCCATACAAGCTCCTGTTAAATATAATATGTTTGAAATTAGCACAGGATAAATGCATTTAAAAATAAAAAAAATCACAGGCGAAAACAAATTGCACGTGTTAATTACGGGCCGTTCAGTAGAAATTGTATTAGGGGCGTTCTGTCAACACTGTCCTCCATCAATTACATCCCAATGAAATTCCACTGCGTTCAACAATATCAATATCCAGGTAATTTCATTTCAAAGGAGAGGCAATTAAAGCAAAATCGGGGTCAATGGAACACAAAGCAGCGTGAAAGCCACTGACTAAAGCACTTAAAAGCAAGGGAGTGAGAAACGAGAGAAGCGAAAGAAAAAGACTCTGATTACATTTCACCTGTCAATGACACGCTGCAGCGGCATTATTGTGCGTGTGTGTGTGTGTGTGTATGAGTGTGTTTGGTCTCCATGTGTTTACAAAACTCTGCGTGCACGCGTCTCCACACGGAATTGTACGTGCGTGTTGTGTGCGCGCCCTCTCCTGCGTGTGTTATGCCTGAAGACATACGTGCAGTAATAGAGTGGCGGTAGAGTCAGACAGCTGCCCAGTGCCATTCACAGCTCAGAGCTCCCAGCCTCCACTCTGCTCTGTTCGCCTTCTGATGAGAATTAATGTACTCTGACGTCCCCTGGGACCCCCTCCTCCCCCCTCCCAACAGCACGGCTAATGAAGAAATAGAACCTTGCCAAAATACTGAGGGAGAGAGACGGAGGGAGGGAGTAAGGAAGGGGGAGCAACACAGACAGAGAGAGACAACACGAGGGAGAGCTCGACGCAGATAGAAACATTTCAAAAAAGGAATATGCAAAAAAAAATAATAAGTATAATATCCTGCAGAGTGGATGGGAGGGGTACGTGGAGGAGATGGGAGGGAAGGATAGGACACAGGGCGACGGGAAGCCACCGCGAGATTTGGCTGCGACCCAACACACGTGTCCTGAACGGCCATTCCCCGCCCCAGGGCTGCTCCGGGCAACGACTGCCCTGCCTCTCCCCAAGGGGCTCCCCCGACACCATCACCGACACACCCACACAACGGCGGGTGGATGAGCCGTGTGGATGACCGAATACGTGACCCCAAAATAGCAACTGAGCGACCGACCGCGGGACGCACGGCACATGCGGTAAGAGCTGACCACCACAAAACAAGTGCCGTCAAGTCTGGAAGTCTGTCCCCACCAATGTCAAGCAAATCGACGCGAATACATCCGCGTACTCCAGGGAACGTGTCCATATGGTGTCCATCAGTTCGGCCGTCCTTAAAGGATGCTGGATGTGGGGGGCAGTGGGGACAAATGCATTGGGCCTGAACAACTAGTTTGAAGACCAGGAGTCTGTTCACAATGGAGACGGCGAGTGAGCTTAAACCCTCAAAAAACGTCCGAGGATGTTGGAGGGACCAGGCGGATTCTGCTTCCAGTTCAAACACACCGTGCACCATTACATAGAGAAGTCATAGCGGTGTTCACCACACTGTTGTTGGAAAGGTCTTACCGAAACATGAGTAAATAATCTAATGAATGGCAAAGAAATATCCGGTGTAGAATTGTAAAATTGTTGTGTTTAACTCACAGTTTCCTGGCTTTGTAAGACTCCGTAAACTCCCTGACACTCCGGAGAGAGGCCAGGTCGCACATCATGGCTTCCACCCGCGCTTTGTGCTGCAGAGACAGGGAACATAAAAGCGTGGATTATTACCAAGCCACGGGGTCAGAACCATTCATTTTGTTCATAAACAAACTTCACATCACATAAAAAAGAAAAGAAAAATTATTATCATGACGTCCAGGATCAACGGATAAAGCGGGTTAGACAGGCCTCCTCTGTAAAAATACAAGAGTTTCTTAGTGTTTTAATGGTAAACAATAACTGTTCTTCTGAAGGTTTCCATACTTTATGGTTTCATGGGAGGAAATGATCTTCTTCAAAATCAAGACTCCAGACTGTAAAAGAAATGTGCTAGTTTGTGAATTTATGATCGTGTCCTATAGATACAATTAATGATACTGATACTGTTACATTCCCTCAAACCGATACAAAAATGCAAAAAATGCTGACACGTGGTCCCAATCCTGTCTAAAGACCCGCGAAGAACTCTACAGTATAGCTTTAGACTGTGTGTGTGTGTGTGTGTTTGTGCGTCTCATCTTACACCATATGTCAGGAGACAGGAGGACAGGATAGCAGAGGAGAAGAGAAAGATAAATGACTGCAGAAGTGAATGCATAGCTGCATTTACACACCGAGGAAGAGGGGCTAAGTATTCATTATCCTCTCCATGTAGCGCTCTGCTGCGGGCCGAAGGCCTCAGCAGGGACGCATGCAGGCCCGAAGGAGCACATCTCTTTACTAACAGAGTACGTTCATGTTTATTTTTGTCCGTGATGAAGTACGTCGACTTAGACCCTCCTCCCCTGGCCCCCGCCTGCCCCTTCCCGCAGTTCTCTACATCTTTATCAGCAGAGGCCCACCTCAACACACAACTACGGTTCAATCTTCCTCCTACACGTGAGCCCGCGCAGGGGCCCTCGGTGCACGGGAGCGTGCAGCGTGAACCAAGGCGGAGAGTGTTCCGTTCGGACTAACGGCCCATTAGACTCATCCGTCACGCTGGAAAGGGAGAAGGAGGGAGGAGAGATGGCTCCCGGGACCCCCGGCGGGGCTCCGAGTTTAGCAGCACCGGGTGCAGCCCACCCCCCCGGCCTGCTGCCTCTCCCCTGCGTCCCTGCCGAGCGCCGCCAGCTCACATTACACCCCCCGCAACAGTGTCGCCGCTGCACCTCTGTGAGGCCTTTTCCCCGGGTCCGACCGTCAGTCTGTGGGCGACGTATGGGATTGTCTTTCCTCTGCGTGTGTGTCTGTCTCCACAGAGTTAAGTGTACATGACAGCCACAGCAAGGACGCTCCGCGGAGCAGTGAGCACAAGGAACATAGGAAAAGGGTTAAGCGCTCCTTCTGATGGAAATGTGACTCTTCAGGCATTTTACAGACACCCTAACTGCCTCCGGGGCATATTTACATGCATACACAGGAACACACACACACACACACACACACACACACACACACACACACACACACACACAACAAATTCAGTGTTGTGACTCAAGGGTAAAACCACGCTATCACACCATTATCTATGCCTGAATTATTCTCTTGATGCTACTCAATACCATTATATGGATGCTTTTACAAAGCATGAAAGGGCTGATTATAGCTATTATATTATACATATTATAGGGTACCTGCTTATATGATCTGCACAATGCAGTAATCACAGGTGAGAGGAGACAACTATCTAATATAATGACTTGTATGTGCAGCATTTAAACTCCCGGCTACTTTTACACAGTACAAAGAAATGTAGATGAGGCAAAAGACAAATCAGCTGTGGATGAACTTTTCTGTCCCAGGCTATTCAAACAAGTGTACGATGGGCGATGGGAGAAAGGTGCACCTGGAAACGGTGGGTGAAAAGTTGTTATTTTGCAATTGAGAAGAGGCTTCCAAACAAGGTCAGAGAAGGCAGCAGCGTGATGATTAACAGGTCAGTATGAGGCCTCAACAGGGCGGCCCTCCCTGAACGTATGACCAGCAGAGAAGATGAGAGCAGGTGTCAGCTTGACGAACACGTATCCCCTGCTCTAGAGACACGGGGGGGGGGGGGCGATGGAGTAATGGGAGACCAGAGGTGGGGTTGAAGGGGGGTGGGGGGCACTGGAGCAAATCCAGCAGGGAGAAGGTGAGCAGCCGGCCTGGCCGCCCATCTACCCTCCCCCTGCGGATTGCAAGTCTTGCGAAGAAAATAAAGTTTATTGCCTGGAAAGAGGGGGGGGGAGCATGTAAAAAGCATTAAAGCGATGGAGGTGAACAATTAGACAGATGGCCAGGTTTTGGAAGGAGAAGAGGGGGGAAAAGGGTAGAAAAAGAAGGGAAGAACGCACGGACGCAATCGTTCAGGGTTTTTACGAGGACCCCGACAACTCCTGGTCTCTTCAAGGGCGAAGGAAAAGTGAGAGGCAGCGAAGCCTCTCTGGTTAAATCCGCCGTAATCGCTGAGTGTGCAGCGCCACAGAGCCCGGCTCGGGGGTGACAGAACCTATCGCCCCCAGCTACACGCAACCCATCGCTCCCTCCGCATGCAAAAAAAAAAGGCCAATCGTGAATGAAACGCGCGTCGCGTGTAAACAAGCTCAGCGGCTCGGAGTCCAAGAAACTGCGGCAGGCCGCGCGGCCGCCCACGCGGCGGGAACCGGCAAGGTCGCCGTGACGGGAAGCGCCGCCATCAGATCCCTCGGCCCTCCGCTCTTGAGCTGGCGGTAACATGACAACGACCTCTGCGACTTCCACCGGGAGGAGGTGAAGAAGGAGGGAGGGGACGAGGAGCGAGGACGCAGAGCAAAGGTGCTGCGCGAGTGGCGGAAGTTGGCCTCTGCAGAGGTTCTCCGCGTCTCCCCCGGGTGTTTTCCACGTGTGTTGGGGAATGATATGTGGTCACCGCTGTGGAGACGGAGTGGGCGGTGGAGAGTGGGGGGAGGGGCGGGGGTCCCTAATACAATTATAACTGGGGCCATCCAATCCAATAAAATGAAGAGGTATTAGAGCAGGGGAGACCCATTCTGTTCAATAAGACACTGGAGCACTCTACTAACTCTTAAAACACACACACATGTAGGCATACTCACACACACACACACACACACACACACACATACGCAGGTCCGCACTACGCTGACCCCTTTAATGGCGTAGCAGCCACCCCTAATGGACGCAAGCAAGTGGAACCGCCAAATAATACACTGTCTTAATGCACTCGGCTCAATCTCATCCCCCTCGCTCTCCTTTTCCTCCTCAGCCTTCCCTCTCGCACTCTGACCCCCCGTTTCCATCTTCACTCACCCCATGGTGCCCTCTTACCACCTCAACTCATCTTATGGATCACCCACACTTAAGAAATCAAAAGCACCCCCCCGTATGTACAAAACACTTACCCTGCCGCCTGCCTATAGGATGCTCAACGAGCCGGTTGCTCTCTAGCGTTCCGTTTGAATACCTGGTATCGATACGAGACAACTGTCATGTTACTGTCATGGCTGCGCTTTAACCGGCAGGTGGGGCGGTGAGGTGTCGTAATGGCGGTGAAAGTGAATGAGCAGGGACGACACCACTTGAAAAGGGCACCTTATAAAAGCAATTAGAGAAATGACTTTGAGCCCCTCTTCTTGCTCTGTGGATTAGAACGGGCCTCGGAGGGAGGACCACAGAGGAGCTCAGATCTCCGTGACCTTGTCCGCAACACGCCACACTAAATTAGTCATCAGCTTTAAAGACCGCATTTTATCAGAGATATATTTTTAGCAAAAGAAAAAGAGAAAGGGAGCGTGTGTGTGTGTGGGGGGGGCGGGGAGTGGGTGTAGAATATGCTGGTCGTAAATCATCCTGTCACAATTATGACGTTTGTTCATAAATACCAAGCAATCTCCTCTCCACCTGGCTAAGTCACATGCGCTCGTGCTTATGCACGCACCGCGCACCGACAGAGGAGTATGGACACGCGCACACACATCACGTGCGACGGACGCACACACGCACGGCACAAATAAAGAAACAGACACATCTGCCTCTGGTCTGAGAGTTGACCTCCACACACACACAGACAAAGACAAAGACAGAAACATGCATTCACGCTACTGACGCACGAATGAACGCCCACGCCACATTACAAACACACAAACAAACAAATGCACGCGCACGTAGACAGCCACTTTCTCACTGACACACACACACTGCAATTAATAGGGAGGCAGGTCTCTGGTGAGGACGGGAAAGTGCCTCTTCAGCACATACAGTACAAGCAGAATATGCAATTTCCTCCAGTTAAGTCTGTATTAAATTGATTTCTTCTTTCTCTGACACAAACTAGTTTTTTTTTCCCCCCCTAATGAAAGCTGGATAATCTACAGGTTTTACCTTTCCTGAAATCAAGTTACAAATCAAGCAATTGGAGGGGCTGATACGGGAAAGGTGAAGAAAGGACATGGAATGATTTTCCAGATGAGAAACATGGATGAACGAGGCCCATACGTGCCGATACTCTTAACAGAGACATCGCTCTCACACACTCTCTCTCTCACACACACACACTCACACGAGAGAGGCCAGGCCGCGGTTAAGTACTTGCCGACATTTACGTTCAGTTATGTACTGAGGTTTTAGCAGGCCGTATTAGTAAGCGCTGCATTAATGACTGTAATTAATGAAACACGGTAATTAGTAAGCACTTCAATTAGTTAATCGCTCACTCAGTCAGACGGAGGCTGCACAGAAACACTGAGCATGCTGAGAAAAACGGAGGAGGGAGGACTTGACAAGGAAAAAGGGGAAATAATTACAGGGACAGTGAAGGGAAAATGGTTTTATTCATTTTAGCAAATAATGGTATAATATATAAATACTCCAATTATTCTCTTAAGAAATGTAGTTATCCAAATATGTTGGTGAGAGTTAACAGCGGTATGTACTTCAAATGAACCAAAAGTAATCATTATGCAGACAAAACGGC
Organism: Gasterosteus aculeatus; assembly: GCF_964276395.1. Classification (NCBI taxonomy): domain Eukaryota; kingdom Metazoa; phylum Chordata; class Actinopteri; order Perciformes; family Gasterosteidae; genus Gasterosteus; species Gasterosteus aculeatus. Next base: position 10,235,876 of record NC_135698.1, read on the forward strand.
AGTGTTACATTATATTGTATAATTATTATTATTGATGGTTTAACGTGAGCAGAGTCTTCATATCGAGGTGATGCAATTTTTACACTATATACTGCTGTGTTATTTATTTTAAACTTTAGTGACGTATTTATATTTTAACAATCATTCAAAGCTTTCAAAATCGTGGTCTGAAATTAAAACGCGGTGAAATAAAAATAACATTTTCCCTATTTTATGGTGGAATAGTGTATGAGTAGAATAATTGATTCATTTTTGGTACTTTCCACCACATGTAGTTTGTAATTTACTGTAAATTGGAAACATTATGCAAAAAATATAGTGAAAATAAAAAATAAATCATTTAGATTTTTTTTAGAAAGAAAAACATTTCTAAGGAGCAGGGAGGAATGAGTGTGTCTGTGAGTTATAGGAAGTTGTAGCTCGAGGTGTCATCAAGCCTTTTATTGGCGCACTTTTGACAATCTATTTTTTTACCTTTAAGAAGAGAAACAGTGTAAAAAGAGAGAGATAAAAAGAAAAGGGGATGGAAGGAGGGTGTGAGAGCCCGAGACAGAGACACAGAGAGAGAGACAGAGTCTCTGTCTGTCTGTCTGAAACAGAGACAGAGACAGAGAGAGAGGGGACGGAGATGGGAAATGAAAAGGACAGAGCGGTCATCATAATTGCAGAGTTTGCTTTTCGGATGCAGACAGACCAGGGCCGTGGGGCCCGAGGCAGATATCAGATTCTACACAAACACACACACACAAACATACACGTGCACCCATCTATACAAACACACACACACACACACACACAATATTCCACAGCCAGCGGGTGCAAGTGTGACTTTAGATGGTGACATCCAGCTTCAAATCCTAACGATGTTATTTTATAATCCCGCCCTCCGTCGTTCTCTTTCTATCAGTGTGTGTGTGTGTGTGTGTGTCTCCACTCCTGCCTCTGCTCCACTTCTCCAGTCCGTCGTCCAGCGCGGAACATGATCGGATTTACATCAAAAAGTGATGGAGATTTAAATAATGTGTCTATGTTCTCAGAAAGACATTAAGAGATTTTCATCTTCCTCTCCTCTTCCTCCGTGTCTCTTCCTCTCCATTTCCTCACCCTCTCCTATCTCCCCCCTCATCTCACCCTCTCCATCTCTGCCAGATTCGCAGACACTGCACATTCCCCCTCGTCTTCAGTGTAACCCATACCACTAACAACCGGCATTTTAATGCAATCCATATTGCTCCCTAATATTTCAGATCTCAGAATAAGCGCGAGCAATTACATATTTACACCAAATTTATTTTGCCATTCTGCACGGGGACTTTACTGACTTAGATGCAGATTACGCCATGGTGAGACGACGATAGTCGGAGGGAAAACTCTTGCATTTATTCTGTGCAACGCAACTTTCCATCTGCAGCGTCAGCAATAAAGCAAGTACAAAAAAATAATGTGTTCTTTTCAAGTATCTCGGTAATGTGATTGCTTTATCTAAACCTGCTAGTTTTACACTGTTTAATTTCTCCCGAAACACTTTGCATCATCTCCGTGTCCGCAGGGCCGGTAGAGTCGCAGGCGCACTCCGCTGAGGCGCGTTTACACATATGTACACTGTTGTTAGCGAGCGCGCGTCGCTGTGCAGAGATGATAAATTAAGCCCCTTTGATTTGGTTAGCAGAGCTCTTTTTGTATCAGCTTCATAAAAACATAAGCATCACAGAATTGAATAAGAAAAGAATCCGGCAATTAAGAAACATAGAGGCCTTTGATGTGAGTAAGTGTATAATAGGCCTTTTGATGAGGGAGTGTTTTACACTCCGCAGGGTCTGGTATGCACTTTGATTAAAAGCTCTTTTGTTTGGCAATATTCTAAACTGCTTACCATTTTCCATTGTCACAATAGTTTAGCTTGGAAATACAAGAGATTGTGCCTTTTCTTCTCTTCTCTGGGATAAATTCGCTTGTTTTCTGTTACACAATTGAACAATCGAGGACGAGCGACCTCAGATAAAAAGTTTGAAAAAGAGGAAATAAATGGCCAACAATATAAAGATACAAAACAATGGTAAGAATTATTATTATTCATTTTTCATAAAGACATTAACCAGTTGTTGAAGCACGATTACATGATCGTTCCCGGCTCTGGATAAGGTCACGTTGTCTTCTTCTGTCTTGCATTCTTTTACAGTGTGACACGGATTTGAATAATAGTATTCTCATCATGCATCTTTAGCCCCTTGTCGCCTGATAATAGCCTGAAAGACGCTCGTTGAACAATGTAATGAATGCATCCCCGTGACCTCAGCAAAGGTCGGGGGTCAGCGAGCCACGGATTGTCAACGGAGCGCAGGCCTGACAAGAGGATAAATGATGCCTTGTAAACAAATTGAGTTATTGCTTTAATTCATGCAGTCTGATTAAATTTGCAGGGAGACAAGTCCTTCACGAGGGAACAGAGGAGTGCAGGAATGGCGGCGAAGATGAAGAAAGGGAGGGGGGGCGGGGGAGACAACGGGAACGTGGACACGCACCTTCTCCCTCCATCAGCCCGTCCCGCTACGTCTCCGGCTCCACCGAGGGACAGTAACCGCATTAACAATCCCCGGTCATCTGACAAGACTGCGGGCCGCAGACAGCGAGTCTTCCTTTTGTCTCCCAGCTAAATGTAATCAGGTTGTGTTGTATCGAGTGGGCTCGGGCCCCCGGGCCGACTGCCGGCCTGCACCGGCACCGACGAGAAGCGGCAGACAGATCGGAATTCTATAAAACTTCTAAACAGACTGCGGTTTGTTTGTTGTACAAACATATTTAGGAAGTTTCGACAGCGTAGAGGGAGAAGAAAATGTACATCAGGGTGTAAAAACGGACTGAGCTCAATTAGGCAGCCGCTGGGGATTGAGGATGGTTAAATGGGAGGAAATCTTGTGAAGAAATTTGTTTAAGCTTATTGAAAAAGGGCAGATGGGAAAGCCCATCTCCATTGGTGCACCGCAAACTTAAAAAACCCCAGAATGAAACATTAGTGTTAAGTTGGTTCGATCACCCAAAGCTGCATTATGTCTCTCCTCAGTTTGCTCCTTAATTCCATCCAAGTAATCCCACATTATTGCCCTCTAACAGTACCCTAAACGGAGAATAAAAAGTTTGTTCCCCTCTAGCAGTGTATTACCAGGAAACAACAGGCCCTCTCCTCATTAAGTTATAGATATAAATGCTCCAAAGCATGAAATTACCCCCGAGCCTCCCTCTCCAAATAACCTGGTTTGCAAACAAATGATCCGAGCACAAGCAGTAAAAGGCAGATTATTAAAATAATAGGAGGGATTTAAATTTGCATCCACAGAACAATTCAGCAAAGAACTGTGCAATTACTCCTCCCCCTCCTCTGGCCTTGTTCACTCCACCTTTGTACTGGCAAGCAGAGTCCCTCGCACGTCATGTGTCCGTCTGTTCAGAGTTTGGTGTCTTCCGGTGTGTCTGGATGTGCGACTGTGTGAGAGAGAGTGTGTGTATGTGCATGCATGTGTGGTCACCCACAGGAGTGTGTGCACTTGTCAAAATGCTTGGCTATTTACATGCTCGTACTTCCTTATTCTACTCGGCCCTTATTTCTCTGCCCTGTCTTGCGGTATGATACATATCTAACTTTATCTAGGGACACTAATAGTCCTTCCTCCTATGCTGGAGGAAATGGGGACAGATGAGAGAGAGAGGGAGAGGTGAGCAGGAACGGACGAGGCAAAGGGTGCTCCGGTCTGCATTACCTCTGAGTTATGGCCCCCATTTGCATCTCAATCAGCCTCGTTGGAGCGCCCACCACCTTGGTAACACCCCCATCACCTCGCAGCCAACCCGGGTAATCAGGGAGATTTAGTGGGACTGGCAGCCTACCGTGGGCACCCCCTGGCCGGGGCTCGCAGCTCATTCCCGGCCCCTGGTCTCGCTAAGGGCCCTCTGGGCCACATCCCAACACAGGAGAATGGCAGCACTTAACAAGACTGAGGAAGACCGAAATAGACGAGCAGCAGGAACAGGCCATAAAGCAGAGGGAAAACAAAGCACCGCCGTGATTGAAATAGATCTTCTGCATAGCGGTCTGTGTTGCCGCCTCATTAAAGCCAGTTGAAAAAACAAAACAAACAAAAAAAAAAGCAAACTTGAACTTGTGACCTGAAGTGAGAACATTTTGTCTCAGAGTTGATGATGGCACTGACACCATCCCACTGCTCCCCAGCAGCCAACGCCGGCTCGCTCTTACATGTAATGGGAGTATGTGCGCCCACCACCAACACACACACACACACACACACGCGCACACACGCGCACACACACACACATGCACACACGTGGTGTGATTTGCAGAATGCGAATGCTCCACCTGAGAGTTGCTCCTCTAGTTAGCGCTGTCTCATGGCTGAACCCTGCTACGGTATGATCACTTACACTCAGCCCTATTGATATTGTGACTCCGGCATCTGTTCGCCTCCTTGTTACTGCCTGTACCACAGCCTCCTATGAACCTGCGTGCATGTCGCGTGTGCACGTGTGTGTGTGTGTGCGTGTGTGTGTGTGGACCTCTGGGGGTAGAGAGTAGTCACAGTGCTCAGAAGAAGACGAGAGGCTGAGGAGGCTAATAGAGAACCACTCGACACACCAGGGGCCTAATCAACTGCGAAGACGCGTCCCCACAGCGCTACACCCGCCGCTAACACAAGCGCTCGCTGGCCTTTCCCTCGCTCTCTAATCACACACCGACGCACAAAGCGGTGAGAAACACAACAACGAGAGAGAAGGCAAGAGCGGAAACCGAACCTAAGCTGAAAACACAGATGGTTTGGGTGAGAAGAGCAAAGGACTAAACAAAAAGGGACTCAGGCGGAGAGAGGGGATGGAAAGTTTCCAGATGAGGAGCTGATTTTCAGTTATCAGAATCAAATATTAGTGAGGAAAAAAAAAGCTGGGGAGTGGGCAACATTAATCAAAGTGTTCACCTAGTGGGCAGCCATATGGCAGATCAGCACGCCAACAGTGCAAACTTGCTGATCTTCAGTAACGGGGTGCAATTAATTCCACTGGCAGCATTCATCTCTCCCTCACAAACTGAAGAGCGGGAGGTAGAACGGAAGGAGAGAACAGAGGAGGGTTTGTTATGACTTCACTCCTCCTCTTCAACTCTTTCTCCCGCTCTCGCACCCTCTGAGCGGAGGAATCAAGCCCGGGTGATGAATGAGGCGGACACCGGGGGCCTCGGGTGGGCAAGAAAAAGTGGAGGAATTAGGAGGGACCAGGAAGGCGGTGGTGAGAAGGGAAGGTGCATCAAATCTGATACTTGTCCACATCTGATCCAAATGTGTATGCTTATTAAGACACTGCTATTGTTACTATGATATTAAGGATTGCTTTTCGCAAGCAAGAAAACCCCCAAAATGACCATATCGGAACGCCATTCTACTTGAATCTACATCTACATGAACAATCTTAATGAGTGGAAGGAATGTGCATCAGTAATGGTCAAAATATACAACCTCATAAATCCAAAGTATTTTCAATTATCTGGCCCACATTACAGCTATTTCTTCAAAAGGCTGTTCTAATAAAACTAGGGGTGTAACGATTCATTCACTGAATCGATTAATCGATTTATATTCCTGCGATGCGCATTCCGGACGACATATATCGATTACAAATCGATTGAAATGGTACATAATCGATTGTATCGATACTTGGAAACTGCACATTGGATTTCAGTACAAAAACGGTGTGGATGTGTGTTTGTTTGTTTGTTTTTTAGCACTTTAGACACTTTAAACGTTACTCGATTCAGTCTCCCTGTCTGTGACGTCATCAGTACGCAGCGGCAGCCGCGCGAAACTCGGAACAACAACAAAACACAGCGTGGAGGAGACGACTGTGAGCGAGACATTTACAAACCAACTTCTCGATCCAGCGTGTGGAAACATTTGCGCTTTTGCAAACACGGAGGTGTTCTAAATAAGTCGGTTGCTGTTTGTAGAATATGTAGAAGACAAATAAAAAAACCCGGAAACACGACGAATCTTTCCGGCTACTAAGGCGCCGTGGGATTAAACAACGCCGACAGTCAGGCACTCCAGCTCTGCAGACACCTCAGGCCTCGCGAGCACCAAACTCAACATCACAGTAACGCTTGGCAAGTTTGTAAAGACATGCAACCCTACAATGTGGTTGAAAATCCAGGGTTCTGTAAATTGATCCAAACATTGTGTAATTATTGAGTAATGTTTACATTGAAAATGGCACTTGATTCAAATAAAAGGTTAATACATCGTTATGAATCGTTACACCCCTAAATAAAACACTGTCTAGTAATACTTTCCAACTCACAAATATCACTAATACACAGAAAACCCAGCAAAAAAACAGTTGTCTCAGACAGTAGGAACACAAGTTTTTACGCTGAGCAACTGAAGCACAAAATAAATATGCCGTTTACCCTCAAACACCAGCTCAGTTAATCTTGGCTCTCTGTGCAACATTAAAAATACAGTTTTTTTTATCAGATATAAATTAATTTAAATGTAAATTAAAAGAGAAAATATGGTAATGATAAGTGACGTCACACTCAGCCATTTCTTCTTGAGTTGGAAAACATTTTATGGTAAAAGATGGTCAATATTTATGAAATCACTTGGTGAGCCGCCAGAATAGAGCCTGACCACACGCACACACACACACACACAAAGACACACACACAGACCTGCACAAGCACCAACATCTACTCGCCTCTCAAACCTCTTTTGGTTTCATGTAAAATTAGCTTCTCCCCTGGCTCTTAACACAAGCTCATCTCCATTAGCGGCAACCTAGTAAAACTGACTCCTGCAAATGAGTTGTGGATATGCATTCCCCCGACCCTCTCGTCCCCCCCGTCCATGCAAATACACTGCATGTGCTATCTCATGTCCACATCTCCGTAACTCAGCTCATCCCATAGGCCTAGTCACCATACCACCCATACCAATATCATAAATGACTGTGGGGGAAGCCTTCATTAGGGCAGCGATGCCCCTCCACCCCCCCTAATCAGAGTATTTTCCTTGTGCGCGTTGTTGGGATGGTGCTTTATGGCCCAAGTGGGGCTTTGTTAATGAGGAAGTACACACGTCTCCATTTCCTGTCTAGCCAGGTCGGCAGTTCCTGGATTTGGCCCCATAATAATCACGAGGCTTTTTTTAATGAGCTATATTCATCTTGGTCATGCATCAAACACCATGTAGACGATACAATAACAGAATAAATGAAAAGATACACGGAAATAATTAAACTAATACTCTGGACAAACATTGTGCCATAGCCAGAGACATTATTACTAACCTTTGGAGTTGAGAAGATATAAATTACAAGATGAGTGTTTTTTTTTTTCCTTCGAATAATTGATGCCATTGATCTCTCTCCAAAAGGAGTAGACCTATTGAGTGCACTCAAAGCAACATGGGTTTAAACCCACATGATGACACCTGAATAATTGCAATGTCACAGTAAATTCTGCTGCCGTGTTCTCACAAACTCTGCGCCCTTCCATGTGCCGCTCCCGGCCCGCTCATTCTTCTCCATACACCTCTGATCTCTCAATGCTCCCCATCTTTCCGTCCCTCCATCATCCCCCTCTTCACTCCCAGGCCTCGTTGACATTAACCTGGAGCGCTCACATTTTCCCATGGTTCTCCATGTTGCTCTCCGCATGTCAGCGCGGGAGGCTTTATGGCCCACATCCATCAGCGTCACACGCCAGGATTTATGGGAGATGGAGTCCAAACCTGATCGCTCTGAATCAGTCTTGCTGAAGCCGACCCCTGGGCAGCTGTGGGACGTAATGGATGAGCATCCTCGCCTCCCGCCCCCACCTCGCCTCCCTCCCTCCCTCTTCAGCCAAACTCTGCACTCTCATGACTTTTCCTCCCCTCTGCCCATCAGTGGAGTCCTCTTCCTGGCCCCATTTGGCTCGTCGTGGTCATACGTTCAAACCCATGTGGAGATTAGGTTTGTGACTCCCTGAAGAACACACACTCGCTAACGAAGACAAAAGCTCATCATTCGCTGCTGTGGGGTTGGTTATATTGTGGCTAATTTATCCCGACACCGTATTAAGAGGGAGCAGTGCCCTTCGGAGGAGAGATGACCAGAGCGGTAGGAATGATGATGGGTCGGTCAAATGAGCTCCACCCTCTCGTGTCGATTCTGGTTTGAAGAAGAAAAAGCTGAAGACGAGCAAAACGCAGAGCGGGAGGCTTAAAAAACTGTTCACAGATCAATGGATGATGTCACAGTGGCTACGTCCATTTCTTACATGTCTATGTGTGCTACTGGCGCTCCTTACACATCACGCGGTCATGTAGAGAAATCCAAAGCTCGACGGGACCGCTGTGCCGAGTCACAATTGCTGAGCCATGATTGGACATTTGCCATCGACGGGACGGACAGTTACCGAAAAAAGACGGATCTCAGTAACAGAACATCAATTCGATGGAACAGCATTGGCGCAACAAAAAAGCTCAGCAAAGTTCGAAGCGACGTGCTTTCTCCTCATGGCGTACGGCCCCCTCTGCAGAATGATTACACCGAGCCCCCACGGTCTGCACGTAATGACCGAGGGAGCTAGAGGTCAACAGTCAAGCTGTGTTCACTGGTTTACAGCAGGTTTTATTACAGTTATTTGATATATTTACACAACCTCTTCACCTTCTAACCTACCTCTATACAGAGGTGATTATCTAAAAGTTGCACAGCACACACACACACACACACACACACAAACACGCTCACTTCTCAACCGGAACACACAAAAAATATTGCCCTGCGGCCCCCCGAACAAGTCGGTACCCTAATAAAGGCTTTACACTATAAAAGAAACACAGTGAGGCAGCTCCGACACCTCTGAGCCTCCCTCGCCGTAGACAAACACACACACACACGCGCGCACACACAGGTCAGGAGAGCCTGTAGCGCCCGTGGTGCAGGGGAGCAGAGCGGCTTGAACCTGTAATATGCTGCGCTCTCCCCTGGTGCCACTTGTTGGGGTTTTAGTGCAGGGGAAATTACGCCTGCTCTCCAGTGCGAGACGACCGAAACGCCGGATCACTCTCTCGGACGTAAACACACCTGGGTGCGTCTGCGTGGCGTTGGAAGGGGGTAAAGCGGTTATTCATTCACTCCTCACACACAAGATCAATCTTGTGCGACGTCGCATCGTGAGATGAGGACGCATCGGGCTGCTAACGCTATTCTGTAGAACGAATTCTTTGCAGACGTTTAGGCGTCATCCCTGGTGAGGGGGGTGGGAAACCTTCATCATTGAAATGTTTAGCTAAAATGAACACAACATCCAGCCTACTCTGCAAGTCAAATGTGAGCTGAGAGATCATCATTGACAGGAGAGAATGAAACTAATAAAAAGGCAGTGTATCAAAGTATCGCAGTTAAGCATTAGTCAGGTGAGGGCAGCAACACCACAACGCTGGTGTTCTCTAAATGAATCCCTCTCGTCCCGTGCTTGATTTATGGATCCGTAAAAACACACGTTGTTTTTAATCTACTGCTGCCTGGATCTGCCCCTCTAATGAAATGTGGATCTGTGTGTGTGTGTGTGTGTGTGTGTGTGTGTGTGTGATAATGATGTATGGTCTTATTCTTTGAACATGCATTTTCTCTCTGATAAATATGCATCCAGTTACACAGACTGATTAAGTTGTAAACCAGAGTTAACTCTGTGTCAAAGCACATACAAAAACACACATATACATACGTACATGCATGCATGGATCTGTGGGCGCCCACACACACACAAACACAAATGCAACTTCCCAGAAAATAATGATAGCTGTGCCTGGGGCAGGATTGTTTGGATGCCTGCAGCGGTTCACTGATATCAATTCCATGAGACCTGACTGCAGAGGATATCCTATGAACACCGGACAGGGCTCAGAGACATGGCCGCATCGACGAGGGACATTTGACAGGGGCAAGAACGACGTTTTGCACCTAAAAGTTATATTTGTATATTTATTCTAAATTACCATTTAGAATAAATGGTAATTGAATACATACAATGGTAATAGAATACAATGGAATTACCATTGTAGAAAATCCTACATATGTACACGGTGAATACTTGGCAAGAATTAAAAGATTGCCATTTGTCAGCCGCCTATTCCTTTTCAAATAGTCCTGTTGAGATTTGAAATAAAATCACAATTGTATCTCTGTTTTCTTTGTAAGTAATCACATAAAGAGAAATGTTTAACAGCCTATTCTGATCCTGTTTTTGTTAGAAAGAGCACTTATATCTGACGTTACGTTGACGTTGAGACACGCTTGTCCGTTCATTAGTAGACGATCCCTCTGTCCTCCACAACAAACACAAACTGACCGCACACCACACGCACGCACACCACTGTCCTGTCGTTGTTTTGTCTCGTGTGCAAAAACTAAATCCGACATGGATGTGAAGGCCACAGAAGAGCGAGCCCGTGTATGCAACCCCACAGACACACACACTCATTTAGTTCCCGACAGGTGTTCGTTTATTCTCGAGGAGTTATGAAAGATGACGAGCGAGCGCATCAGACATTTTAAATCAAACAGAGACAACCACCGCAAAACTACATCTAATTAGCCTTTTGCATCTCCTGTGAACTTTATCGAGGGATCTGAGAGCCTGTGCTAATTTCAAACTGTGAAAAAGATGCTAAAAAGCTCGGGGGCAGTATCGGATAAATGTTGTAGTCAGTTGGCAGATGGTTGCTGCGTTCAACAGGACATTTTATTTCTGTGTTTGCTTGCTTGGCAGACATCACCTAAGCCTCAGTCTATCTGGCACATCAGAATTGGCCCATCTCCTGATTTAAAAAAAAAAAAATTACAGAGTGGGCTGGACCTGTGGTCAGCACTTCTCTGAACTTCAATAAAAACATTCTCTGCTGGCAGAGAGAGAAAAGGTGAAAGAGATCCAAGAAACCGCTCACCTCTCTCATCATAAGAATCCCTCGTCCCAGGGCCATGAGCCCACCTTCAGAGGGGAAGCGTGAAAGAGCGAGGGATGAGAGTCCGTCAGGTTCAAACAACAAAGAGCTGCTGCCTCACACATCCTTCCTCAACCTGTCCCCTTCAGTGGCAGTGACATCATTTAAATCATTTAAATCCTCCCCAACGTGACCTGTGGCAAGTGACCCGTCATTCTAACGCTCACACCTCCGTGTGAGACGGCCGGCGAAACTGCTTATTTAGCGGAAAACACCACCCGGCTAACAATGTGATTTATTCTAAATTATTCCTCCGCGGTGCTCCTTCACAGAGAGTGTTTGCCCATAGTTCACTGTGGTCCAGGCAATTAGGAGCCGGCCACACCTCTACAGGAGACAGAGCACCTGGCTGTAGCAGACAGACGTGAGGAGGAGGAGGAGGAGGAGGAGAGCCGAGCGGCGCACAGCTTTCCACGACGAGCAGGAATAACTAAAGCAGGGCAGTGAGGTAGATTGAGGAATGCAAGCCAGGCACTTTAGGATTCATTTAGGTCCCCCCCCCCATCTCCCTGGTCACTTTATTAGCAGTCTGGGAAGAGTGATGCATGTCCCAAAGCTATGCAAAATGCATAATCAAGCATTTAAAAACGCACCCAAGATGGGTGTGTGCAACCTGCATGCATGTGCACACACTTGTGCACACACGGGGTACTTGCACAGAGTACCATATAGACGCACAATGATACACACACAAAATGCTTACTACTGTAAAAGCTTGTGGTGTAACAGTCAGTGCTTCCTATAGTTCTCCCACGGGATGCATTGTAACAGCCACCTGTGTAACGCAAAGAAATCCTCAATGGTCGATTTCAGTAAAGCCTACAGAGCTTTGTGGGGTCGTTTGTTTGAGGAATCCGAGCTCGGTGAATTTGAGGAAAAAGGGGGAAATTTACATATCGCAATTCCACTCTCATCCCCATCCCCTCCTTTCTGGTCTCTTCAGCAGCGAGCCAAAGCAGACTTTAGTTGGGGAAGTGGGACCTTTTTATTCCCAGTCTATAGAAATACTCCACGTACAAAAACAAACAAATAAGCAAATACGTCGAGATGAGAACGGCTCCCAGGAGAGGTGGACGCATGCTACGAAAATGCGAGGAAACAGGTTTTCACAATGCCTCATCCTGGAAATAAGGGGGGAGCCGCCGCTCCGTCGATGATTCAGTGGAAGCACCTGAGATTAGAGGAGAGGGTTGGGAGAGCAGCAACAGAGCAAAGTGCAGGTGTTACGTCTTGGGAAAATCAGGAAAAGTACAAGCGCCAACAACAACCTCCACTGGATTTATCTGAGCTTAAACAGTGATGTGCCAGCACAACCACGTGCAAATTACCTTTGCCAATGCTTTCGAATGAAAGGTATGCATGCTTTAATTAAACAATTGAGATAATCCGTTGCTTTTCATCTGGTTGTTTCAGAGAAAATTAGCTTATGACATGACATTGAAACATTTAAAATGAATAGAAAACGACTAACTATGATCTACTGGGATCTCTGGCGTTACAGACCTGCTCACTGACCTGCTCACTGACCTGGGAAATGGGCTTCAATTTCCTTAATAATTGAGGGAGGGAAAAAAAAAGCTACAGAATCGAAAGGTGAACGGAGGGGGACAAAAGTCTTCTGAGGCCTTTTGAAAATAAAAAAAAGAAAGCGCCAGTGAGCAAGGGGGGGGTGACTAAAAGAGCTGCATCCTGAGGCCCTGGAGGGAGCTGCAACCGACCAGGTCAGCATTTCACAAGTGTCACTTCCTGTTGGCATCAGCCGCAGCAGCGTGGCTCGGCGCGGTGGCCAGCGGGGGCACAGGGCCTGTCAGACTGACACAGGAGGTTATGCACCGGGCAAACGCACACACACGCAACACACACGTGCAACACACGCATGCACCCCTTTCCCTGTGCTAACAAGTGGGATTTGCGTTTAAGGTAGAGTGTTGTGACATAGAAAAGAGTATGTATGCATCTCACACAGCCGTGCAGGAAAGTAGTTTTCTAAAGGAAAGGTGGGACTTTGCCAACTCAGGCTATCGTATTATCGTATTAGACTTGACGAGTAAACATACAATCTCAGCAATGGGAACTTCATTCATGTACAGAGCAGACCCGACGTTTCCCCAGATGAAGCGGACGACGGGCGCCACTCATTCTGATGTGACCTTATATGTATTCCTCCGCTATGTACAAAAAAAATGTAAAAATCAAACAACAAATATATACTTTCTTTTATATTAATCGATTTACAGTGCAGTTTTTAAACACGGCTTGAGTCGGCCTGAGAACAACGGAGGTTAGAGGATCGCGACAAAGGGTGTGAGCGTATTCTTTGTCTGATGTTGATATCCAGCAGAGGAACCGTCTGCCTGTACGAGTGGCCTCTGCTTATCGTCCCTCAGTCCGTCAGTCCGTCTCTGCCTCTGTTAATGCTGCTGTTTGACATTGCAAGCAGCAGGCTTCTTTTTTTTTTTTTTACTCTCCCAGCATCCTCTGTGGACAGTGGAGCTTTAGCCTAATTGGTTCCAGAGCAGACCCTGACAGAACTCTTCTCAGCGGCACACAGCCATATTAATACCCCCCCCCCCCCCCCCTGCCAGCCACACACACACACACACACACACACACACACACACACACACACACACAACAAAAACAAGCACAGCAATCAGCAGCTGGCTCGCTAATTAACGCCCTTACAAAGCATCTCATTAGCATGTGTTGTAGAAAGGGGCAGTGGGGGAAATAAGCATTTTGGATTAAAAAAGGAAAGAAATTACTAAATAAGACCATGCCGCAAGTGTGTGTGTGTGTGTGTGTGTGTGTGTGTGTGTGTGTGTGTGTGTGTGTGTGTGTGTGTGTGTGTGTGTGTGTGTGTGTGTGTGTGTGTGTGTGTGTGTGTGTGTGTATTGTATTCTACTCAGGGGCCAAGGGCCTTGGTTGGCCCATTGTATCTCAGGGGAGTCCATTACAGCTCTCTGAGGGAGACACTGGAGTCAAAGATAAGCAGAATTTTAAAGGCAATCAGGGAAAATAAATCTCTGGCACGCGGGCAACACTTTGGGTGTTAACCAGCAACTTAACCTGCCGGTACTGTGAGCAGAATAAGAGATGGAAAGGGACGGTTGGGGACAAACAAAAATGTCCACACAGTTTAATGTCTTATAGTAGATGAATGATGAAGATTTTGGCTTCTCACACATATTTGCCCCGTACTTTCGTATTTCGTCTCTTCCCATCTCCTTCCGCTCTTCTTCCATCCTTCCCATCTGCCGGTTTATCCCCTCCTGGTTTTAATGTGGCTTCATCCCAGCCTGTAAAAACAGCCCCCTTTGAACCCTATAAAGGCAGCCAACATCAGGCTTTTTGTAAAACAGAATGATAAGGTAAATGTTTATCCCCTCTCCGCCACTCTAAACTCCCCTAATGAGCCTGCTGGAGGGGGCTCGTCCCGCGGCTCGGATACACTGAGAGGGACAGAGAGAGAGAGAAAGGAAAAAGGGCGTTCTGTGCAGATCAGGCCATCGGTGTGGAGATGCAGCTAAAGCCCCGTCATTAAAAAAAAACATGTAGCATAAACACAGCAAGAAGAAACTAATTTCATAATAAAAAAGATCAGCAAAAAGCACAAAGAAAGGGCCAAAGAATCTATAATGTCAAGCATGACAGGTGTCAAACGCGTTAAATGCGACAATCATTCCTTTCTGTTGGGCACAGATTGCGTGGAGGTAAACCAGACATACCGGTGCAGAGCGCAGAATGACTGGCTGGGAAGGATAAGCTCTCTGACCCCGCACTTCCTAACAGCCAGTGGTTGTTCTGACCTGCCCATTATCCAGCGGTGACCCCGCCATTACACCCACTGTCAGTACGCGGCGCTGCGCGGCGCCGCCCCGCGGATGAGCCATCGCTTTCACCTCTGAGCGGCGACGCTCGCCCACGCGGACGGAGAGAGCGGAGCGAGAGGGAGAGTTCAGAGTAATGGCGAGCAGGCAGTTAGAGGTCGGAGGTCCCGTGCAATCGGGACGGCAGTTCCGCTGCTGGCAGCCAGAGCGGAACTGCGGGAGAAACCTGGAAGTAGATATGATGACCTTTTGTACAGAAGACCCCCAAAATATACCTTCTTATCAAAATGACCTTAACGCAGGAGCATGGGAAGGCGAGCTGAGTCCATCCATCATTTTAAAGATTAATCCTCCTCTCTATTCTTCTCCTCGATCTATTAATAATGTCGCCAGAGGGAGGAATTTACGGCAAAGATTTATTCTGATATTGTGACTTTTATTCATTACTCTATAGCGGGGGAATTCCTTGAGAAGGCGATATAGAGTGAACTAAGGGCCTGCTAATTCACTAATCATGCCCTATTTGAACTATAGAGAACTCTACCAAGGCAATCCTTTAACTCGCTGATGTAACACAAACAGCAAAGATTATCATTTACCCGCCATCTTATCTTTTGAAGCAATTCTAAGCGGCTTCCATTTGTAATCCACAAACATTTAACAACGTCTTGGGTGATTCTGTGGCAGGTATGAAGCTTGAAAATCAATTGGAGTAAAAAACCTGGCACTTGGATCAAAGCTTCTCCTCACTCATTTAAACAAAGCAGTTACATTAATAGATCTGTACACTGGATTTCGCACAGTGGAGCAGCACTAACAGCCCCGGGGGGATACTTCAATTAGAGACTTGGGTGAGTTTAAACCCTGCAGATCTGCTCTCACTCAAAGTGTCTCTCTCTCTCTCTCTCTCTCTCTCTCCCCCCATATCTGCGCACAGCACTCCCTCTTTTCCTCCTCTTCAACTCCTGCTCTCTGTAATCAACCCAGTGCTAATGGCTTATTCTTTCTGCTCCAGCACCCGCATTTCACTTGTTTATTTTCCCACACTCGTAAATCTGGGGACGTGTCACAAGCGCGGCGATATTAGAGTAATAATCTCAGGTAATTATCAGATGCCCTCTCTCACTTTCTCTCTCGCTCTCACTTCCCTTGAATGCTCCAAGCACAGACGAACAAAGTTTCTTCTCCTTTCCCCCGGAAAACAGTTTGTGAGAAGTGAGACGCGCCTTTTCTCTGGATTAAGGAAGGGTTTCTCTTTAAACACGGGGGACCTGGGGGGTTTTAAAAAAGGTCAGACTGCCACTTACCCACTCCTGCTGAATGAGGCTGGCGGCCTTGCTGGCCCGGGACAGGTTTCGACAGGCCAGGATCACATGGGCGCCGTGAAGAGCGAAAGACCTGGCTGTCTCCAAGCCTGGGACACGATCAGCGAGACAGACAGACAGACAGACAGACAGACAGACAGACAGACAGACAGACAGACAGACAGACAAAGACATGAAGAAGAAAAAAGAAGAATGAAAGCCAGCAATGCTTCAAAGATTTTTTTTCCAAAGATAACTTTGATTCTCAGAGGTTGAATCTAATGGGGTGATGGGGGATGATGGGGGAGGTGGGAGGTGGGTGTGCAAGTTAAAATCCCTATCAATTTTCCATATAATTTCTTTCATTGAGCAACCCAGTGGTCTAGTAGATGGAGTTAATCATTTCTCTCTGAAGTGATGAAACTGATTGAATTATTGTGGTTGGAGACTCCTTCCGCTCTTCTTTAGATAAAGTTTTGGATCTGACTGCCGGCTCTCGAGAAGGTTCAGCCGCTCGCGCTGGTTTGAAGGAAGGGAGGTCAGTTGTTGATAATGCCGGGAATTAAACAGCGACGATAGCAACTGCGAAAAACACGCCTCATAAATGGAGGGAAGTCAGACAAAACGGTCAAAACAGACGCGACGTTCAAACCGAACCTTGTCGCGATATTACAGCACATCAAAGTGCCGCTGATAAGGACGTTATCCCGTGAAACGAGGTCAGCGGATACACGAAGAATTTATTAGGCCGAGGCTTCATCCGAATCCTATAGTCACGATAAAACTGACAAAAGCTGAAGACGGACGGAGAGAAGTTGATTTCTAAATTACAAGTCTAAATGGGTCATTTCAACCACAAAGGTGGAATCAATTTATGAGATCGATTTTTTTCTTTCCTTTGCCGCATTTATATTTCTTGTGACATTTACTACCTTTCAAAGTTCAACAGCACCGGAGCGGCCTCACATTTCTCAGTCCCACCTCCCCTGTGAACACAGGCCACGGGCGCACGCTGAACGCAGCCCGCAGCCCGCACTGACAGCCACGATGACGGAGTGTGGCAAAGGGTGGATTAATACAAACTGTAATTAGATTATATGTCTTAATCTGATTTTCATTAAGAGGAAAGACTGGATGGCCTAATTGTGAGGAGAGTATTAAGGACTAATATCTATTAAAACTCAAAATTGGAGTCGGATTGGAAGCCGTCTCTGACAAGTGAAGCATGGAATTAAATTATATGACACTTTATTAGGTGTAATGGAGGGGACTGTGGCTGTGAGCAGAGATCATTTCACTCCGGAAATGAAAATAAAAACAACATGACAGGGGGAAAAAAAGGAGCGGTGTGACTAAATAAAATAAATATGCAATTTGAATTTGCTGTTGCAGTAGAAGTCGTCTGTAGAAGACAAGAGTCACAAAATGTCAAACAACATTCTCACTATGAATTAATCCAAACACTATAATAAAAACTTAGTAGTGATGAACTCTGACGTGCTTCTTTCATTATGATTACAGCATATTTGAAATGCATGTATCACAAACGATCCTTAAGCAGCAGCTACGAAAGCAGAACAAATAAAAGGATTACAAACACGCCATCACTTGAAAGCTTCATTTCTTTCAGCCTTTATAAATTGGACAAGAGTACAGGCTGCTGGTAAACAACAACACCTCGCACTCCACTTGTTGTGTGTACAAACCATGAAAGTGGTTTTCATTAATCGACGCCAGTGTTTTCCATAATGGAGAACAAATTAGAATATGGCAGCAACAACAGCAGCGGCACCGGAGCCGTGTACTTCCAATGACAAATAACGAGGGCTTGACATTAATTGTGAAATAACGAGAGTGGCGACGCTGTAACAGAGACTCAGAGACGCCCTCTCACCCGTGTTGCCGGCAGGGAGGGCTGCACGGAAATGAGCTCCTGGTCAGGTGTACAGCAACGGGAGGCTGTTTCAGCGTTGTACGCAGATGGTGGAACATGACAAGAGGTCAGACGGGGGGGCTTCCGTCGGCTGCGGTGGATCGACAAGACGCCATAAGCCGTTTTAAAACACAGAAGACTGTAGTAACGTAATGGTTTTGCCAGGTTCTTTTGTCTAATCAGACAACAACCTGGTAAAAAAAAAAAAACACATACGTAGAGGAAGCGGACTACAACCGGGTGAGAAAATCCTTTTCAAGCTGGGGAATTAAGTTACACAATCCGGCCCGGCTCAAACAAAAGTACAGTAAGTGGCTCGGCTATTGTTGAAAATGTGTTTTAGTGTAACGTAGAAAACGCATAGAAAATTGTGTAAAATGTCCATCAGGCAGTGAATGCTCTTCATGGTACATTAGGATCCTGGCCCTACTGATATCCCCCAATAATGAGTGTGATTTAGTGATTTCACGCTTTGTTTGTCCTCCCTGGCCCGCCGCCCCTCTCCGAAGCGCCCCCCCCCCCCCCGTACACAGGTGTATTGGCTCAATGTAATGAGATCATTACGAGCCTCGTCAGTAAACGTGTTTATTTGGCAAACGGAGCTGCCTGCTCCTTTTCTCTCTTGATCTGCGTCCAAAGAGGCATTTAACTAAAATAAGCTCCATAGTACAATTGGGCAAACAGAAGTCAATTCAGATCATTACAAGACCTGTGGGTAAAGAGACCTGGTTCCCACAATCCCCATTCCGACACAGCTCAATTTGTGCTGAGAAAAAAAAGAAAAGAAACACAAGAGCAACAGCAAACATTATGGCATTATAAACTGTGACACACAGCGTAAGAATAGGTTGTTATATTCCTAAAGCAATGACTCATTGATGATAAATGATAAATATGCGACACATTTATGTCTGTATATCTACCACTATTTTAATTTAGTGATTTAAGCATCAGAATGCATTGGTTAGTTGTTTGTTGTTTTTATATTTTTGAGGGATGTGTATCGTCCTCAATCTCGTTGCTTCCTAAATTCTACCCGAAGATCATATCTAACCCCCTCCTAACCCTATGGCCCTTGCCGAAATCTCTCCCTATTTTCTATTTAGTGCACTATATTTACCGACAGCAATTGTATTCGAGTGTCAGAATCCAGGGTGTGAAACGCACCACTAGGCGACCCTTAAACGTTCCAACATAGGAACTAAAGAGTAGCGTTCCAAGCGTGTACACTCATCTTTCTGCAAGACCACTAGATCCACAATCCCTGGAAATGCCTCCCAAAGTTAGCAGAGACACATTTCAAGCTCTGCCTCATGCGTCAAGAGGTCCATACCGATGTACCTACAGAAATAAATAAAAAGCAGGGAGTGATGTGACAAATATGTCGTACCATGAAATTGTTAATACAAAATAACCACGGGGTGCTGCTTACACTGATATTCAACGCTTTGTGTTATTGATTGATTGATTTAAAGGTAAATGTATTGATTTACAGCTGATTAAACAGTAAATAGGTCAGAGACGTTTATGTAGAATGGAGTGTATGAGAGAAGACAGTTCGGTGCGGGTGCACCTGTTCCTGTTCCTGCCCCCTTTGCTTACTCTCTTTCTGACTTTTAAGATCCTCTCTAATTCCCCACTATTAGGCCAAGAGGAGGGAGATGTCACCCCAAAAGTGGGATGTATTGTTAGTAATTACAGCCCAAGGTTGAGATGTTCCAGGCAAGAGCACTGGAGTGGTTCTATTACCCCCGCCTCCCCCCCCCCAGATCCACACACACAGTGCTTCTGACACACGGTCCATGCAGCCTTTTCTAGTACCCACCCACCCTCCTCCCGCTTTCTCTGACCCGCTGTGTCAACCTCCAACTCCCTACACAATCTCTCATCGCGGCCTCACGTTGCCCCGGTCACCCCGGCTCTCACTGCCCTCACTGTGGCCGGTAAACCTGATAAGCACACACACGCATGAAACACGGATAAACACAGACCCCAGAGGCCTGCTCGTGCACGCGCCTCCCGATCACTGCGGCTTCTTTTTCATCACTGCCATCAAAATCATCACCACCATCATCATCATGCAACTTCCATCCCCCTACATCCGCAGACTGTAAACTCAATAGGTCTATAAACTACTTGACTACACACAATCACCCAGTAGCCTTTCTTTTTTTTTACCTACTGCCTTTAAGCACATATATGTATTCCATCCTCTCTCTAACCACTTCAGTGGTATTATATTAGAGCTGTAATCATTACTGAACCCTTCTGCCCTCCAGCGTAATACTCTTTGCATGTTACACAGGTTTGGGTCTGCAAAGGAAATTCCATCCAAGGTTAATAAAGTTAAATAATTTGACTAACCAACCGTAACTGGTTCTCATTAAGTACCCAATAAACACATTCATCAGAGAGGACATGAAAGGCCTGTTGAGGGGAAAAAATAAAGTAAAACTCCCCTTGGATTTGTCTCAGTGGCTCAGTTCACAAGCCGGAGAAGACGGAGCAGGACGCGTGCCGGCCGCTCCGCCAGCAGACACACACACACACACACACACACACACACACAAGGAATACTGCCAGACTCCTGAATATAAACACCGATGCACTCTGGATGTCATCTAAACCACACACAGCCACTCAGAGATGCTCAGTGACACAGGCACCGCATGCCACCCTCACCAGGAACATCTTTTTATCCATCTAATTCCTCCCACTATGAATAATGCATTTGCCTCCTTGCCGAGGCGCGGGTTTAACGCATCGCTGCGCGGGTCTTTAAGGGGGTCCTTATTCATAAACAGCGGCGCAGTAAATACCAGAGCTTTGCAGCCAATTTAATGGCAGTTATGCTTAACAAATCTGCCTCAATCTAATGATCAACCACAAAGCTAGGCTAGAGGTTTAATCTGCACACAGAGGCTCCCCCAGCTCTGCGACTCACTGAATATGCTAAAGGATCTCTCCATCCAGAGAGAGGAGAGCACCGGCCCGACACCTAATCCTCACAACACAACACCGGGATCAACAAAAACATAGAACAATGTTCTACTCAATGAACTCACTCATGAATAAGAATAGCATTCAAAGTCCTAAAACACTGCCGGGACGACGCATTGAGATACTGAAACATTATTAAAAAAAACGCTCCTTTCCAAATCCTCCACGGTCTCTTCTGCTTCTTATTCCAGCACTGACCCGGAGCCTAAGCCGCAGTACTGTGTGGCATCTAGTGCGTGCATTTAGATTGAGTAGACCTTTGCAAACTGCAGGTATTGCACCACGACAAGCCGCTGTATGAAAAGGGCCCATCAAATTCTAAACGTGTTTAGATAAAATACAACACTCAGAATGTAGAGTAATAGAAGTTTTGAGGAGCCTCAGCGATACAAAATGTAACAGTCATTATTAAAATGGGAAATTGTCCCTAAATGTAGTTTTTTTCTGCCATACGTCAGATATGCAGTACTGTGATTGATATAGACATTGAAAATGGTTGTGTCAACATGAATATTTTACTTAAGTGAGACAGAGGGTCAATCTGTTATTTCTGACCACTATTCAACATACGTTATGCTGACAACATGGCACCTGCAGTAAGAGCTTAAGACAGATGCTGCTCCCCAAGTAGGGGGACACATCTATATGTAGGTATAGGTCCCAAAGGGCAAAGATGACTGCATGTGCAAGGAGAGCACAAAACAAATGTAGCCATGCATCGACGGAGGAATAAATATTTAGGAGACGCTAAACACAGGTTTCAATTTAAAAGAAAAGTGAGGGAAAATGAACAATACCAATTTTAGATTTAAAATAAAAAATAAAACTATTCAAAGTGCAATTAATCTTACATAAAAAAGAGTATTTTGCGTGCCAGGGGTATTATGACAATGGCCCTTTAAGGACAACTGCTGCATGGACCCCAGTAAATAGGAGTTGATAGGAGGGGAATTAGAGCCAGAGCAGGAGTGTGTAATGGGGATGGATAGGAGGCTCAGGCCGGGGTCAAAGCCGCTTAGGAATCAATGCGGAGGTACAGGTGTACAACCACAGGTCTATAAGAGTAACCAAACCTTTAGAGGGAAGGGGGAGAGAAGGAGAGAGGTAGACAGAAAAAGGAGGAAACTGGGATCATTCATTTACATTATCACAATTAAA
Organism: Gasterosteus aculeatus; assembly: GCF_964276395.1. NCBI lineage: Eukaryota > Metazoa > Chordata > Actinopteri > Perciformes > Gasterosteidae > Gasterosteus > Gasterosteus aculeatus. Next base: position 10,258,149 of record NC_135698.1, read on the forward strand.
AACATCGTTGAAGGTGCTACTGGTTTTTAATTTACAAAAGAAAGCAGAGAGAGCGAGACTAATGCAGGAGGGATCACGCCAGCGAGACAAACCGCATTACTGTCTCGCCTCCCAGCACCGTAGCAAGGAGCCTCAGAGGCGGTCATTGGGACACTTCATGCATAAATAACCTCATATATGTGCATTTCATGTTCACATGCATTAAGAACTGAATCAAAGAGCTCAAATATAATTTTGATTAATGAAATAATATCTCACCATTAGTAATAAAAATGTCACATTTGCTGTGGGGGAAATAAGGACTGAGGAAAATGGAAATAGGCTTGACACTTGGATTAAAACACTATTGATGCCATTAAAATGCTAAGTGGGTCCAACCAATTGGCATAACCACATTTTACTAGTGGAATGTCAAAGGAGCACACGAGTAGTAGCAATTACGATTAGAATAGTGTTAATTATGGGGGCTGCATATTTAATATGTGTTAGAGTGAAACAAAGGTTATGTTAATATGGGTTTATTAAGCATTCACACACTATAAAAATGTCTGTGTGTTGTAGCTATTTGATGCTTTCTTTGAGAAAAGCTGCTTTTTTCAGACAAACAAATTTTCATGAATTAAATACATCTCAAAAAATCTTAAATATGGATTATCTTTTTCATTAAATACTTTTTAAAACTAAGGCAAAAAACTGGCACATGTGAAGCACTTAATATGAAGCGCTTTTAATACGGCAACAACTGTTCATGGACCTCCTGTGCCCTCTTGTGGTGAAAACTAATTACAGTTTTACATTCATTTTTCATCCTATTTTAACAGAAGGCCAAATCATTTTGTTTCATTTCAAAATCCCAAATATTTGAGAAAGTACTTAATAGTGTTACATGGACAGTGTGTCTTTACCTGTTCCCTTCTCAAATCATTCTCTAGGAATGAAGTTAGAATTATCTTTTTTATGTCAAATTTAAACATGTACCTTTTAGATTTGATGTGGGGCAGTTATTATTAGGAGGGGGGTTCTGGGGGGTATTACACCCTCAAAAGAAGAAAAAAAAAAGTCTTTCACGCAACATTACGCCAGAAGGTATTGCCATAGTCATTAGTGTAAAAGTTAAATCAAGAATTCAAGAACGTATTGTGGACAGTAGCATTAGAATATGTATTACTTCTGTATGTCTCCTTGAACATACATTAATACAGATGGAGGGATAGATGGAAGGTCAGGAAGGCATTTAGGTTCACAAGCTCAGAGTTGGTCCCCCGGCAGCGGTTAATCTACACTACACTGCTGCATATTGTTATACACACAGCAATTACACTGCTGTGACTTTCCTTGGGACAAAGAATTTGAATATAAAGACAATTAACAATTTTATGTTTATTTGATTTCCCTCTTGCTGTCATTATCTAGGCCGAACAAAGCAGCAAGTCTGAATAAATGGCCACTACTTGTGCTAATACAAACTAAAGTAATAAGGGAAATACATTTGTTTCCAGACCATTATATAGTGAGCAATGCATTTGCTGGGTGCAAATGAACACCATTCATTACAGTTAACAATGACATCCAATTCAGCCCAGCTAATGAACTTCAATACAATCATGTTCAGTATTAACAAGTGATTTGTTGAGTCTAAGTGTATCATTTTGGAGGCTAATATTGATGAATGCCTGGTCGTGGAGAGATGGGGACACGCAGGGAGCAGAGAGGCTCTCGTCAAACGCCCTTCTGCTGCAGTGTAATACCACCACCACCTAGTGGTGTCGTCATGGAAACACACTTTACTACACTGATGTTTTTTTAGTATAGCTAAATGTTTTACGAAACTCACCAATGCCAGAGTTTCCCCCAGTAATGAGGACAACCTTGTCGGAGAAATCACGGCCCTGCAGGATCTCAAGAGCTGCAGTGTTTCCATCATAGCGTTTTGGCTTCAGCACCACGTCCTCCACTGTAAAGGCCTGCCGCGGATCAAAGTAGGTGGTCCGCTTGTTTATGTGGCTGGAAATTACACAGAATATAAGTTGTTATAATAAAGAGTTTATACATGATTTGGACCGTTTGGTATATTCTGTACGGCCATAAAAAGCTTTTTTTTCATTTTTTAAGCAAAGAGTCATGAAACTACTTACTCAACATAAATCATCTGTCCTTTTTCGTCAGTTTCTTGCTCCCAGCCGTACGGTAAATCTGTGGGAAAAGACAAACGCAATTTTTATTTAACAGCCAAAATACAGAAGTACAAAATTGGTATTTTTGCCGCTGGTGATAGTTACTTAAGAAGAACAATAAAGTCGGTGAAAAAGACGACACACGTCCACTAAATCCAATAGTTGTAAAGAAATTGTTAGAACACCATTAAATACAACGCCAGTTTGAATATATTCCCATCCGACTTGCATTTACTGGCCCTCGCACAGATATTAAGACCCTTAAAACAAGTGAATAAACAAACCTCCAGCACAACGTTTTTTCTTTCCAGTCTTCGGATGTTCCCACTGTGTCTTCATCTCATCGTGGCTGGTACACAAAAACAATAAATAAACAAGTTTGAAAAACGTACCCAACCTTCTACGTCTCCATACGTGTCATTTATATATCTAACGTTATATACTAAGGACACTCAAATCCAGCCTAAAAGATTACTTCTGAATCAACGTTATAGATTACAAAAAAAGACACATTGCTATCCAAGGACACTAATTCATATGAAAAAATCAAAACAGAGCATGATATGTCAAGTCTGTTCGTGGCAGACATTGGTGTAAAAGCTAGATCAAATGTAAATACCAAAGTGCCACTGAAGTTCTTTTAAAAACCGTATTTCATACTCGCTGCGTTCTCCGTGTCCCCGTCATCAACCCGGAGCACTGCTCCACCTTTTCAATTCAAAATATAACTCTACCAGGAAGTTTTGCCTCTCACTTTACAACCTGTGAGCTACAGTTCTACAGCCTACTGCAAAAATATCGTTCTTTTGAAACACCTGACTTGGGAACATTCACCCGGGACCTCCAATAATCTGCGCTCATTGCCGTCTTATTCCGCGTACAGTGTTTCTAACCTGCTGCATCGTCAGCTAAACCAGCGTTGTTAGCAGCCGGCTGATAACAACGATGCGTACATCTGGTCGTGAACAAACCTAAAGCCCCAACTACATAAAGGTGTATTTATGGTGACATGCGACGGAGGAAGGATCGCCCTCACCTTGCATAGTAGACCCATCCATCCTTCGTAGACCTCTCCTCCCATCCGGGGGGCAACTCGTCCTCACTGTCTGTATCGTCCATACCTGCGAATTTTAGAGCTGCCATAACAGACGTTTATTCGAGCAAACGACGGCCCTACAAACACAAGACCTGTCAAGAATGTCTGCTCTGAAACAAACAGAAAATTAATGTCACTGTGTCCGAGCAGAGAATCACCAGCACAGCGTTTCACTGGCACTTCCGCAATAACACGCGGTGACGCCGGCCGAAAGGCATTATGGGACATGGAGGCTGACGAAACGCACGCCGAGCGGCCTTTGGTTATTTCAGATTCCCTCGCAATTTAAAAGATATGACCGTATTAGTTTCAAGCAGGGGTCAGATATACGTTATTTGTATATTTAGAATCTACACAGTGCGTAATGATATTCAATGATATTAAAGGCAGTTTTGCTGTTTGGATTGTAGAGACCAAATGTCTAAACCGTGTCAAACCCATCAGAAGCGCACCACCAGTGACCAAACACAAGCCAGGCGCCTTACCGCCTGCAAATGGATCACATAAAAACAGTGCTCGATGTAGGAGAACTTTTGATTTACAGGAATTGACAGCCCCGCCCTAAAATTCTAGAATGAATAAGAATAATCTAGAATGCTTTCAAAATGTAAACACTGGGTAAGTGGTTCCAGTTTGTAGAAATATAGAATATTTTATACAACACGAATATTTGACAATTTAAATTATTCTTTAAAAAAAAGTGTACTTCTCAAAATAAGGTAGAACTACCTGCCATGGTGTTAGGTCACCTGGAATTTCTACCTGCCACACCCAACATTCCTCCAGTATTTGGCAGGAGCTAATTCAGTTTCCTGCTGCGATAACAGACTTATGCCGTTGTGACGTTATTATATACAAAGAGGCTTTATCCAGCCTTGTAGCTCGCTACTTGCGCCCTAACAAATTGTAAATAGTGGTAGCATTGTTTTCCGTAACCAGAGTGATGCTATTCTGTACACCTGGCTTCTTCCTTCCCTTTTACTTGTGTGAGTTCTGTTTGTGAGGGTGGTAATTCAACACCTGGTTGGAGTAAGCAGTTTCTGCTATTACTGCAAAGGGAGGGGATAGTGGTTTGTATGCTGGCTAGTTGATTACTTTGAGCAAAACTTGTAATATGAAACACTTCCCTGCTTTATTGACTGACTTTGAAGAATCTGCTGACGCATGTTTAACCAGGCACCTGGTTGTGTATAATTGGCCGAAAAGATGCTTACTTTCTTCCTCCACATTGCAAGCAGAATCTGACATTTCCTCCAGCTTCAGCTTTCCTTTTCAGAGAATCGCCTTCCTTTGGCTCGTACCTACCTCTCCAGAAATGTGGAGCAGAGGTCAAGTTGCTGATTAACTGAAACATGAGGATCTTGCTCTTATCTGGCGGTCTTCAAAAGGATGGCACAGTCACAAGAATGTATGATGTTACAGATTGTGCAAATGATGACTCTCACGCTCAATGGGAAGTGTTGTCAAAAGAAAAGTTGCATGTTTCTAAAGCAACTAGCTGTTCAATGTCTTCGAATGGTAAGTACTAAGTACCGTACTTATTCTGCATGTATTTATAACACTTGATACTTCTACTTTATTACATTTGATTTCAGAGGGTTGCTTGTTTTAAATACATGCAGCTGCAATTACTAGCTACGACGTTACAATTTAATTTAAAAACCAAAATGTAAAGATATTGAATGTTTCGTTTTAATTTTCCAACATGTGGTATTGCTTTTACTTAAGTAAACGAATGAACATTTCCATCTCTGGCCAATACGCTAGCGATGCGTACAGTATTTGGCTTCATACAGAAGTACTTCATTAAACCCCTTCTTGTCAAACTTAATATTAAGAAGATAATATATACATAAGAAATGTATGTTTCACTTTTCACAAAGACCATTAAGCTTCAATCCAGAAGTATAGGAGATGAGATAGAAAGCCTGTATTTATGTAAACATTGAAGATTTGGGGTCCACACGAGGTTGGTAGTGTATACATGTGGTTCCAATGGGATATTAAGAGAACAATAAACCATCCAATTTAATGACATTACTTCTCTGATGGCTGTGTCCACGGCGCATGCCCTTCAGCAGGAGAAGGGGGAGGGGCTATCGGGGGAGCCTAGGGGGAGGGGCTAGGAGGTGGGCCGACCAACTGTAGGCAAGTGTGTGTGTGTGTGTTGTGTGTCCGTCTCAGCGTAGCACGAAATGTGTCTCCTCGCAGCAAAGACACAGAGTAACGGGAGACGTGCTGGTCAACCGCTCTTTTTAAAATATTGAAAGCGTTTGTTTTTGCCGCGCTGAGACTGTGTCAATATTATACTCTGTATATTAAAACATTCCGCCTGTAAAACGCAATATTCATTAGAGCTGCTGACTTCGTTTCTACCAAAGAGTGTCCGCTTCCCCTCCCCTCGATGAAGCGCTGCGATGCCCTCTGATTTCGTATCCCTCCTTAGCTCGGATCTCGACCTGAATTCCCCCAAATCTCTATACTCAAAAGGTAAGACCTTACTAAATGCACGTTATCATTTAGACAACCGACCCGGTCGTCCTTGGTTAGCTTGAAGTGTTGTGAACGTCTGGGTTTCTCCCGTTAAGCTGCTAGCTAGCTGTAGTTAGCTTCTTTTCTGCCGTTAGCCGACCTAGCTAGCTAGCCATTCAGCCAGCTAGCCGCATTTGGCTCGAGCACCGAGGGTGTACCTGGTTGGCTAGCTGTCCGTGTCACATGCGTGGAAGTCCACGATACGTTCGGCCGCTGGTCTAAATATAACCGCCATACATGACATCCTATCGACGTGTGTCGTTTTGCCACGAATTAGTGGTCTCATCCGATGGCAAGCGTTGGTTTGGGTACGTAGTGCTCGTTAGCCAACCGATACGCGGGGTCACTTTGCACTCACCACATCGCCCATTGGCGTTTTTTAAATAACGTTAATGAACTAGTTAAAGGTCTGCTTTTAACTAGTACGCGGAGGCGTGTGTGCGTGCTTGGATCGCGAGAAGATGTAGTACACGCATGCCTTTTTTGTGTGTGTCTCCTCCTTGTTGAGTTCGGTCGGGCCACCGTTTCTCTGGCTTAACACAATGTGTGGAACCGAGCCAGAGTTGTCCTCCTCCTCGTATTCTCTCGTTTCACAGAAAGAATGCTTTTTGAAAGGCGCACACACACAAGTTCAGGACATGCCAGCGTCCACATCTAATCTATAATACCCTTTGGACACATGTCAGCCGGCTGTTGTTTTATTTTTAGGAGGGTGTTGCTGCATCCATTAGGAGCTGGACCGTTAACTCATGGCTGTCAGCCGGGTTGGTGGATTTGTTCCGGCTTTCAGCAGCACATTCACTTCACGTGTGTGGAAACTGTCATCGCCTTATTGTGTATTCATAAGCCTGTGTTGTTGTGGTTGTTGTTTTTTTGTACTGCTCTGGACCTGAGATGTAGGGCAGGACACCGATGCACAGCGGTACCTTGTTTTCCATGTAGTCCACCTTTTTTTAGTGGTTCACAAATAGCATTTACCTGCCAGCTGTTGGACCCGCTGTCGTCACATCTGTCCAGCTGCTACGTATAGGGCACATACGAGCTACCGAAAACCCCTGCTGAATGACCCTGAAATGCTCAGTTGAGCCTGCCATATGGTCACAGTGTCTCACATGACAACTGTTTATTTATATCCCCGCAATCAAGGTAGCAGACGTGCTCATCAACAGGCCACAAGTAAACCAGCCTGTAAGGGAGGGGAGATGTGGCAGGGCAAATGAGGTGAAACCTAAATGGGAAAGTGAAACTGGATGATGATAATAATAAGCAATGTTGTAATATCATTCAATATTCACATGTCAGGGCTTTTATTTGCCCACTGTGCCTCTGGGAACCACCTCCAGGATTTGTGTAGTCTTACATCTGTGTGACAGACGAAATTACATTGATTTAGCGTTGATTGTGTGTCAGCAGAAAGAGGAGCTCATTTTGGTTCTGTTGTTGTTTATTTGTGCTTGAATTGAATGTATTCATTTTAGTGCATGCATCCATTACGCGTCATTTACTGTCAGTCACCTGAGACCTATGAGTGGAGGTGAAAGTGCCCCAGGAAATAATCCTTTCAAAGCCCGCTGCCTCAAGACTTTTAATGACGTACCCTTATCTATTTGTTTATTCACTGCATGTTGTGTAAGCTAGCCAAGTGGTTAGTTCAGGCTAGGTTGAGTCTCACAAAGCGTGCGTTTTATAAAGATCAAGATATGTCTGGCATGCCTCGCTGTAGCATTTACGAAAATGTGAACTAGATGTTCATAGTGGTAATTGGGTTACATCTTAATCTGGTTTATCGGCTCTGCGTAAGTAGTCGCACGGAGAACCAAATGCAGTATGTAGCCTTTCATTGCCAGTTTAATTCAGTGTCCAGGTAAACAGAGATGGTGTAAAGCTCCCAAAAAGCCCTCCTTGGTATCGTTGTGCATTCAGGAGTGTAATTAAGAAAGCCTCTTTTCGGCACTGAAAGAAATTCTCGGCCTGAGTGTTTTTGTTTTTTTCAATTGCAACAAAAACATAACCACCGTGTATTGTCTACTCATCTGTCACCCTCCTTCCTGTCTGAGCCCCAAGCCAGCTGCAAAGAATTAAAATGGACTGGTGACCTTGCCATTTGGCTAAATCTTAAGGCATGTGTAATGTGAGCAGAACACAACTTTTAGATGAGGTCATTTAATTGTTCTAAGCGTTTGTTGGAATCCGTCTGCCCCCTGGCAAGCTGGTGTGCTGCAGCCTACCTTTTTGGCCATATTCGGTAAAGCCTTTGGAGCTCTGCACATAAACCGTGCAGTCATCTGACTTCTATAAAAGCAAAGGAAATCACAGTAAAGTATACAATTGGGAACAGTGAGAAGTTAAACTTTATATTTATCTTCAAATGAGATAAACAATGCACATATGCGGGACTGGTAGCCTTTATTCTGTGCACGAGTAAGATACGGTAAACAAAGGGACTTTTTAATATTGATGGGAAGCGAGTCCCAAACGTAATTTGACACATTGTGTACAAACACTTTTTGTCTACTGCTTACTCCCGGACCAGTCTGGAACATCAGTGGATTCATGTGCCAGACTGTTCAGCTCAGTGAACTGGCCTTGCTGCTATCTTTTATTATTATGTAATATAATCCAGTTATGGTTGACCGGAATATATATGGGAAAAACAGAGTCAAATTACGCACACACGGCCAATAAAGCCGGGCGCGTTGAACGTGCACTTCCCGCTGGGCTCGGACCATACTCACATCTCCTGTGTGAATGGGTTAGTAGTCAAGACTGAGGTCAGTCGGTCTGTAATGCACTAAGTCTCCGCCTCTTCTTAACATGAACACAGAAGACGCAGATGGAGGATTATCACAGGGACCGTGTCCACTTTGCTATTAGTGTAAATACACCGTCCCGGTTTGTCTATTTTACGGGGTTGGTTTATTCAAACACTGTCTGTAGGTGTCCTTTTGAAAGTGTCACTGAGCCATGTTTTACAGGCCACTCCTCGCTGCAAGATTTGTGGATTAGACGTTTGCAACTCCTTCTATATTTGGACAGAAACCTTGCTGAGGGGTTTTTCAAATAAAATGTCTTAAGAGTGCTGCCATTCAGCTCTATACCTGCAAGAAACCTGCATTCAAATATTTATTTGCATTTACATGTTTCTATATGCAGTGTTGGAAATATGTTGTTCTGATTTGATGTTATAAGAAAAGCACCTAAGTGACGGTCTGCCTTCACTCAAAGTACAATATTCCACAGTTAGTTGCGGTTTTACTGGTTTCCAGATCAGAGTGAAGATCAAGTTGTGCAGATTATATTGTGGAACTATTTGTGGATAACCTGTAAGAGATAAACTGTCATATTTTTAGCAAGAAAGTAAGTTGTTTTCACCAACTTGTACGTGGGGAAATTGCATTAATAAATCTATCTAATGGATAAAGAACGGAACATGAAGCTGGCGTCTGTCTCGGTGATTTTGGTTTTGCCTGCCTGCGTGAACCAGAGTGCCGTGTGTCTCTTTGTGTAAACGGGCGGTTTTGTGTTGTCACTCCCTCAACAGCGCTGTCACAGAAGCGGCAGATCATGTGTCTTGACAGTTTCACCATTCTGCTGGTGCTAGGTCATAGCTGAGTATCAGATGACTACTACACATGCCGGGTGCTGCCAAAGCACAGCTGAAATACCCGTGGCAGGGTGTTGATGGGTGCCTGTTGCTTAGCAACCAAACTACCCAAGCATGTGTTTGTCTGCCCTCAAGTGCAGTTCATTCCAGTGTAGCTGCAGGGGTTGGTAATACGCTTCTAGGAATCATGTTGACATTCAATATCAAAAAGACTGTCTCTGTGGGGGTGAAGTAAGCTAAGCTCACGTCAGGCTTATTTATTTAGTTCATGTTAAGGCCTGTGATGTGTTGCCGTTGACTGATGACATTTTTGGTTTACGTTGGAAAAAGTGATCATGAGACCGGAGGTTTGCTTTCCCTCCAGTTCAAGGACTGGTCGCTCCGTTGGGTCGCTCTGTTTTAAGTTCAGCTCAGTCTGCCATTAGCGCTTAGCTATTAGCGATAAGTTCAGTAGGGTTCAGATTTTGGCGAATCGTAATTCCTTTAATTATGTCTACTTTGTGACAGTAAAAGCAGATACCTGTCTGTCGTTATTTTATTTTTTAAAGGTGAATAATTCATCATAATATTTGTACAGTTCTGAATTTCTGAACAGGCTTAAAACCGAACCTCTGAACTCACGAAAGAAGAGAGAACAGTGAAGAGTGGAAAAACCTTGTTTGGTCCTGTTATAAACAGCGATCTGATTTGTGTTGTTTGTTTTTTTTTAAGCGCCTAATTTGTCTTCTCCTGGTCGTCCTATGTTAGAGTCGGTTTATGACCTCCTCCCCAAAGAGCTTCAGCTGCAGCCGCCGTCCACTCAGACAGACCCACCCACCATGAGCCAGAAGAGTGGGGGAGAAGCGGCCGCCCCCCCCTCCGCAGCCTTGGCTTCAGGTGAGCTCCCCGCTTAGTTCAAGACGACAGTGATTGGGGATCACTCCCCCCCCCGGCCCAACTTTTCCCCCAAGACAGCGGTGGTGGAGAAGCTCAGATGGGCTTGTCCCAATGTCCTGGGGCATCTTCACCAGTCCCTGAGACAATATTTGTGACTTTTTGAGAGTATAATAAGATAGCAAAGTATTTATATTTCAGCACAATCACTAATATTGTTAAAAAAATAAAGCTGGGGCATAGTAGATGTCACATGGTGACATCATGGGTTTTGCTGGTTCCATGAGGTTAGTGTTGAACATGATTTTTCCAGTTGGACTTTGTGTAACTTTGTATGAATATATTTGGGACTCCTTAAGCTGTGTTAAAGGAACCACCAATTAGCGAGGATCTTGTTTGGTTAGTTTTGTCTGTTGCCGTGTTTGACACGTTGGGGGAACTTTCTTTTTAAATCCTAGCAGCGTCATTGGAGGAGGCAGGGCTTCACCTCGACTGTATGTTGGGAACCGCAACACAGACCTGCAGCTCTTTGGCTAAGCAGTAGACTTCAGAGAAATGAGAAGTGGAAAAGAAACGGGCTGAGTGTAGCTTCAGACCAACTTCTAAACTCTGTTATTTAACCTACCTTTACCTTGCTATTGGTACTGACTGTACTATAAGAATAGTAATGGCTTCTGTGCAATAAGAGGAATACAGTATTTTCCTGTATTATATCTCCAAGTAATCATGACTGTTTATTAATGGCATGCTAACAAAGCTTGTTCTTTCTTATTCACTCATTTTTTCAGCAGCACTTTGTTTCCACTGTGATGCTTGTGCCAAATGCTTTTGTTTCATTCTGCTTACTGAGCAGCAAAAAAAGAAAAATGATATTCAGTTACACTCAGCGTAACCAATGCTGCCCATCCATATGTTTTCTTTTGGCTTAAGCAGTCATCTCAGACATCCCACATGTTAGGCTATTGTGGTGCTCCACAGTCTTTGTATTAGCACTTATTAATCTTCATCGGGTCATTAAATATTGGAACAATTGCCCGAAAGAGAAACCGCCTGTGCACATTTTTACTTTGATGCACATTGTCATCCCTACAAACTCTTTTACATGCTCATACATCAGTAGGTCATGGACAATTCCATCAGGTTCTCAAACCCGTGGAGCTTTGCAGCTAAATGATTCATCCACTCTCATGTTACAAATCACTTGACACTGTCAGTAGTTATGAATGCTCTGTCTCTTCAGTTTTTTTAGTCTTCTGAAACTAGCAGGCATTGGGCTGTTTTTAAATGTCCTTCTCCAAAGGAAAGCTGTTCAGGGCGGCCAACATCAGCTGAACTCTGAAGGATTTAAGTGTTGAGGTTTTTTTTTGAGAGCAAATTAACTGGTCAACAGTATGGAAGAGAGCACTTTTGTTAATGCAACCTTTTAACTCCGCTGTCTGACCAGCTGGCCCTAAGCCGTGCTGATCTAAAGCATGACTACTGTAATGTCCGTCGGATCATTATTAACCAAATCCACATGCTTCAAGATGTCTATAAATGATCAACTTCAAAAGTTACTCCTTCTCCAGTATATAAACTCATCCAATTTACTGATTGACAGAAGTTGAATCTTGAATGATCAGCTCTCTTGTTGCTCATTGGCTGTCTCGTTTTTATTGCAGGAAGTTCCCTCTGAGGCAGGGAGTGTCTGCATATAAAATGGTCTGCAGTTCACTGCTCCATAGGTCAGAGGCTTGTTTATTCTGTCTCCATGGCTACGCTCAGTCCCAACCAAATCTTCCAATTGGCATGCGCAAACTACTGTTTACTACTGAATGCACATTGCACAAACTGTACTATAACCCTGCCAAATTATAATTGATGCTACATTACCAGCTTGCAAAATTGGCTGTACAGAGTTTGACCAGATTTTGTTATGTTTCTTTCTGGCAATGTGTATGTAACAATTTGTAGCTTGCTTTTGTTTTTGTAAACAAAGCATGTCAGTTTTGTCACGTTGGTTTTAATTAAGAAAGGTTTTTTGTAGGAATCAACATTTTGGGACCTATAGTACCCTTCTCAACTTTAACTTCAGAACAGTGGATCCAGTGGATCCGAGAGCATATCGCCCACAACAGCCTGTTGAAATTAGAGTTGGGAAGAGGGGAAATCAATACAAATCATGCACAAATTCAGCTGCTTGAATGGGACTGCTAGCCTGCACATGCCAAGCGTCTGTGCTAACTTATTTATCCGTATATACTACTACAGATGCCACCTCTTCCACCTCAAGCCCCTCTGCCTCCTCGTCTCTGTCCATGGGAGCCCCATCCAATGGCTCTTCTACCTCGTCCTCAGACCACCTCAAGGGTCCCCAGCATCTCCACTCCACCGGAGGGGATGGAGCTGGAGCTGCCGAGGTTCAAGGTATGGAGGGGGCATTATCCGCCCCCGGCAGAGGAAACGGCGGAGGAAACACCGCAGCAGGAGACATAGGGTCGGTAGTGTTGTCAGGGCAAGGGGTCCAGCAGCCTCAGAACACCCCCTCAAAGCGGAGGCCTGTGCTCAGCATCTCGCCGCCACCCGAGGACCTGTTCGACGACAGCCAGATGTCCAGCCAAGACGAGCCTGCCGTGTCTGCCCCCACGGGCCCGGACTCCGAGCACAGCAGCAGCATGTGGGCCGACGACTCCGTCTCCAACTTTAGCCTGAACAGCTCCGTCTCCTACAACGACAACACAGAGGTGCCACGAAAGTCTAGGAAACGCACTCCTCGCCAGCGGCCCGGGCCCAAGCCGGCTCCTCCGGAGGACAGCATGGATGTGTTTGACGCTGACAGCGCCAAGGCCCCTCACTTTGTCCTTTCCCAGCTGGGCACGGACAAGAACAGTCCCATAGCGAGGTGCGGTGACCCTTATCCAATGCAGTACTTGTCCACTCACGCTCTCTGTCCCACTGTAGGAAAGCAATGAATGTTAATTCATGTTGTCAAGTCCTATTCATGTTATCAAGTGATTTTTTTGTTTGTTTTGTTTTTTTCACCCTGCAGCTCTCTGGAGTCAGGACCTGCACTGAAGGGCGGGTCGCTGTCTACTCAGTACCCCGCGAGGGGTGATGGGAAAGAGCTAAAGATCCTGGTCCAGCCAGAGACGCAGCACAGAGCTCGCTACTTGACGGAGGGCAGCAGGGGTTCTGTCAAAGACCGCACGCAGCAGGGATTCCCCACTGTCAAGGTTTGACACAGATGGCTTCTCGACACTGGAAGTGTGTGAATAACGCCCCAAACACACAGGGCACGGGGTGTGGCGTGCTGCGCTCCGCAAGAGAATGTGCATGCCAGTTCAGACACATCAGAAGCATTCACCCGTGGAATTATACTACAAAAGCTTTATTTGTCTCCCAACGGATAGCTTGCTGTTTCCTGTGTGCTATAGTGACTTTACCTGTTACTGATACATCCAGCCGGGGAAGTAAATGGAATGGCACTTGTTTTTAGCACCTCCCAGCTGCAAGTGCGTGCGTGTATGTGTGCGTGTGTAAATCCAAGGCGCTCAATAGAACGATCCTGAAATGTATCCGCTTACATCTAGTGAGGAAGTTACAAGTTGGACGTTTTTGAACAAAGGACAAAGGTTCTTCTTTTGGGATATAACCAAAAATTTCCTCCGCTCTCTGCTGTGTATTTCACTTGTATACTTTTGTGAGATCCATGCAAAGAGACAGCACTCCCTTAGCGGCCACATAAAGAATGCATGTCTGTTCATCGGGTTTAAAACTTTGGGTTTAATTATTTAATGGCCATCTGATTTCTCTTGTTGGCGAGGGTCAATTCAGGTTATTAACAGGACACTCCTATGTTTCTGTCCCCAGTTGGAAGGTATGAGTGAACCAGTTGTGCTGCAGGTGTTTGTAGCCAACGATGCAGGCAGAGTGAAGCCGCATGGCTTCTACCAGGCATGCAGAGTGACGGGACGCAACACCACAGCCTGCAAGGAGGTGGACATAGAGGGCACCACGGTCATAGAGATTCCTCTGGAGCCCAGCCATGACATGACGCTCGCGTAAGGGATTATTTTTGGCGGCTAATCCCTTGCAGTTTGTACGTGGTGTTTCAGCAGTTCTTAAGTGTGTTATGGATTCCTCACTGTTTCCACAGGGTGGATCGAGTGGGAATTTTGAAGCTGCGTAACGCAGATGTCGAGGCCCGTATCGGCGTGGCGGGCTCCAAGAAGAAGAGCACACGAGCCAGACTGGCCTTCAGAGTCAACATCTCGCAACCTGACGGATCAGTTCTTACTCTGCAGGTCGCCTCATCGCCCATCCTCTGCAGTGAGTGGTTAAAGCACAGTACGGATGGAAGTATTCTGCAGACATCTGTTTAAAGCTACAAGCTACCAGGCGTCATGAGGCTAAATGCCACGGGGATGTTGTGTCTCCACTGGCGCGTGGTGATCTTCTGTTCGTGAAGCACAGCGTTAAGGGGGATGACCATAGCGCAATGGGTCTTGACTGTGGAACCTTCTTTTTCTGGTAAACACAGACCCAGATGTCATGTGAGTTTTAAACAATTGAGTCTTGTGTTGTTCTCCAGCCCAGCCAGCAGGAGTTCCAGAGATCCTGAAGAAGAGTCTTCACAGCGGCTCAGTGACCGGAGGAGAGGAACTTTTTATCATCGGAAAGAACTTCCTCAAAGGAACCAAAGTTATTTTTCAGGAGAATATTTCAGGTGCTGTAGCCACCTGTGGGTTGTCAGTGTTCTGCATGTCAACCTCTGATGAAAGGAGATGGAAATAATGTTTTGTTCTAATTGCAGATGATAATTCCTGGCAGGCCGAGGCAAAGATTGACATGGACCTTTTTCATCAGGTAAATGCAGCTGAATAAATATAAGCTGCAGTATCAAACCTCACTGCTTTCACTGACCGTACTCTTGATGAGACTTTACTGAATTTGTCATGGATGATTTTCAGAACCATCTGATAGTGACGGTCCCACCGTTCCACAACCAGTCAGTCACTTCTCCTATTTCTGTGGGAATCTTTGTGATGACCAATGCTGGTAAATCACATGACGCCCAGCCCTTCACCTATACTCCAGACTCAGGTACAGGCACCACTGAATTGTATGCCAATCCTATTTTTAAGATTCCTTTACCATATTATTATATGAGGAAACAGATGCTACTTGCATTGGCTGTATAAATCACATGACAAGTGTCTATTGACTTTTTCGGAGAAACTCAAATCATTAGACGACATTGTAAGGGCTTGGTCCTTTCTCAGACACACACACGCACACACACACACACACACACACAGCTCACGGCTATCCTGTGTTTCCTCTCTTACACGCAGCGGATAACTCAAATGTCCAGACAGTAAAAACAGAGGGGCCTTCCATGGCCGAGACGTGTATATTTGATGGACAGGTCCAACCTCTATCATCCGAGCAAACTGACAGTCCTCCTGCGCCTTCTAAACGGCAAGAGGACACACCGATGGAAGTGTCGAGTAATCCACCGTGCACGGATGTCTTTAAGGTAAGATCACATTTCATTCTCATAGAAAAAGGGGAATCAAAATATCTCCTGATAACTAGCGCAGTTTTGATCATCTTTGTCTCCTCTCTTAGCCATCCTCTGACCCGCATGTCACGGTGCAGCAGACTCTGGAGCTCAGCTCGAGTTCTCATCCCGGTGGGGAGTCCTTCCAGAGCTCGATGCCCCTACAACCTGAAGATGTAGAGCTTGCCCAGGCGCCCCCTGTCTTCCCAAGCCTAGAGTCTCTCAGCACCATACAAAAGCAGGATATTGCCCCCACAACCTCGTTTCCAGTGCAGGGCGACACCACAATCCCCCCCGTGACACCAGAAGTCCCCCAGCAATTCCTCCGAGATCCTCAGGACAGCATACCTCCTGAGAGTCCCAATAGTGGTAGAGGGGTGGTGGTTGTGGCCATGTCCCAGATAGTGACTCCCTCTCAGGCCCAGCCGCAACAGTCCCAGGTTCCCCTGTTCCCCCAGGAAGAGGTGGCCCAGCTGGAGAGGGCAGTCAGGGAGCTACAGGCTGGAGGGAACACCACCCTCCAGCAGGTGTTGGAGGCGGCTGTAGCCCAGCAGCAGCTCAACTCTGTGCTGTACAGCCCCACCCCCTCTGCCGACTCCCTTCAACAGCACGTACAGGAAAACATGAACAGCCTTAGATTGGGAACTGCAGATAATTCACTTTCAACACAGCTGCAGATACAACAACAGCAGCAGCAGCAGCAACAACAACAACAACAACAACAGCAGCAGATACAACATCAGATGCAGCAGCAGATGCAGCAACAGCAGATACAGCAGCAACAACAGCAGATACAACAACAGTTTCAACAGCATCAACAACTGCAGCAACAACAGCAAATCCTTGGTAACCTTCAGCATCACCAACAGCAGCAACACATACAGCAGCAGCAGCAACATCAGCAGCAGCAAGTTCTTGGCAATATGCAGATCCAACAACAACTCATATTACAGCCACAAGACCAGCAACAGCAAATCATGGAGAATATTCAACAGCAACAACAGTTGCAACAAAGTCAGACACAAGTCCTGAGCAACATCCAACTTCAGGATCAGCAACAACAAAATCAAATACTTAACAATTTACAACAACAACATCAGCTGCAGCAGCAGCAGCAACAACAACAACAGCAGCAACAGCAAAATCAAGCGTTGAGCAACTTGCAACAACTACAAGACAGGCAGGTGTTGGAGAATTTACAGCAGCACCTGCAGGCTGAGTTGCTTCAACCCCAGATCCACTCCTCCCCCCAAATACAGCAGCCAGTGTCCCTCCTTCAACAGGCTGGAGAGCTGCTCACTATTCAGACCAGCTTCCCAGCACAGCCTCCCTCCCACACATCTCCTCCACAACAGCTCTTTCAATCTCCCCGGCCCCTGGCAGAGACCCAGGGCTCCCAACAGCAGGTCCAGGCCGCCCTGCTGCAGAATACGCTGACTGTTCTGACCGGTGGCGGTCTCAACTCCGAGCAGCAGCCTGCAGGCTCCAGCTTATACCTGTCCCCAAACCAGCCCCAACAGCAGCAGCTGGCATTCATCTCCTCCATGGAGACCTCTAACGCTCAGTCCCAGTCTGTGGCGATGTTTCAGAACCAACCCCAAGCCCAGCTTTCCCAGATGCAGCATCAGAGCACCCCCATGGAGCAGCAGCAGTCTCCGCAACAGAGCCAACAACAGCCACCGCCGCCGCTTCCGATGGGCCAGCAGAGCTCCTTGTTCCAAAGTATCCCGAGCCACTCGCAGGCGAATAACCCCGTCGCCCAGAGCCAGCTCTCCCAACAACAACAACAACAGACCGGCCTGCTCCTCTGCACCACAGATCTTAACCCCCAGGCTCTTCCGCCTACTCTTCTCTTCAGTACTCAGACCCAAGGCCCTCCGCCTATGGGAAGCATTAGCGTCGGAATCCAACAGCCAGACCCAGCCGAGCCCATGTCCTTCCAAGACCAGAGCTCCTCGGGCGGCAACCCGGCAACCACCGACAACCAACAGCAGAGCCTGTTCCAGGAGCAGCAGCCGATGCAAGTGGGCCCGAGTTCCATCAGCGTCCAGGGCGCTCAGCCCGTGGAGCTGTTCCTGCCACAGACGTCCCTGTCCAGCCTGCAGAGCACCATTGGCTCACAGGAGCTGAACAACCAGGCTCCGGCTCCTGGCACAACCATCTTCGTGGTGCAGGGCAGCGTGGCCGTGGTAGCCAGCCCCGGCCAGCAGCCCCCGGAGCAGCTTTTCCAGACGACTGTGGGCGGGAATGTGGCTCCACAAGGGCAGGCCAATCTGTTTGTGTTTGGCATCCAGAACGGTAAGACAGCTTCTCCCCCCTCTGAAGTACAGTAGATCTTCTATCTGACTCACTCTATTGTTTTGTATTTTGGCAATGCCTCAACCTACTGTTTGATAATGGTGAATGTTTCAATTTCCTCTTGCTCCCAGACTCCCCCCAGCTGCTCGGTTCCACTAGACCCGCCCTGCCAGCTCAGGGCCAGTCCCAGAACTCCAGCCACATGCTGGACCAGCCCATGGCCCAAGCTGCCTCCACAATACCCACCGCCATGCACGGCAGCTTACAAAGCACCCTTCAGGCCCGAATGCAGTCCAGCTTGGAGAACGCCCTGCAGAGCAGCCTGCACAACGCCATGCAGACAAACGCACAAACGTCTCTGCAGTCAAGCTTGCAGGCAACCAGAGAAACCAGCCTGCCGACTCCAATGCAGACGCAGATGCAGAACAGCTTACAGAATCAAATGCAGGGGTCAATATCCTCGTCCCCCGACATGGACAAAATGTAGAACCTAGTGGAGAGTCCACGGGGGTAATGATTTACGACTGGACCACGTGCGCTCTAAGGAGAGTCAGTGATGCGTAGCTGAGAGTTTAACGTCCTTGCAGCAGCAAACAGAGCGGTGCTGTGGGATGGGTTATAGAACCCCTTAATATGTAAGATCGAAATGCCCCTTTTACTTAAAACCTAAATTATGAGCACACAGAACTCCGTTTTTATGGAATATTTATAATTGAATATAGCCTTCATAAGTCCATTGTCCTTGAATTGAAGAATCGGCCTTTGTTATTACTCCTCTTGCCGGATCAGAGAGGCCGGTAATAACCGCTTTATCCATCCATCAGTCTCAGAAATGCAGTCTTATGTTAGTGTTTTAATAATGTGAGCCTAAGAGGAAATCATGACGATGATGATAAATAAACCTGCCAGGCTCGGTGGAAAAACTGGAAATGGATAAAGAATGCCAGCAAAAAGGAAACCGGGGAATCGTAATGGAGACGAGTCTGAGAGCAGAGTAGGAGTCAATCAGGTTGCACATGAGTGTCCGGTAAAGGCGGAACCTTGTTTTGTGTGTGTGTGTGTGTGTGTGTGTGTGTGTGTGTGTGTGTGTGTGTCACTCTAAAGGCAGTGTGTAAGATGTGTTTTTTTTTTTTTTTTTTTTTCATAATGTGGAAATGGGGGACACTGTCTGGCATAAAAGCCGGGAGTCACTGACATCACCGTCCTCAATTTAAACTTTTTACATGGACACGCGTATGTCCACAATTTGACTAAAATCTACTCTAAGAGTAAAGACTGTTAAGTTAAGTACATTTGTACAATGTTTTTTGCCTCAATCATGTATCCGTATGAACCTGTGCAGACTCCTATCAGGCGTGTTCAAATATTGATCAACTCCCAGGAAAGAAATCGCACACCAAAATGTGTGTTGATGCGTTACGTGGTGTAGCAGGAGATTTCCCCGCCGAGCAGAACCAGGAGAGACTATTTAACACCTACAAACGAGATTCCCCCCTTGAGAATAATGTGACTTGCCTTTTTGGATTTGGCACCTCCCCAGTGTTTTAATGGGTCAAGGCCTCCTCGCTGGGCTTCTAGAAGCTTTCCCGGGGACATTTTAAGAAGCATTCAACTATATAATGTGTTTATCTTTTTCGTTTGTTTGTTTCGAAGAAGTCGGTTACCATTACCACTTTAATGTGGAAAAGAAAGAAACTGTCCACTTGTGAAAATGGAGTGTCGTGTGGTTTTATAAACATTTTATCTCAAGCACTTTATAACCTCTAGCTAATCCTTATATGTCTACAGCTCCCTTCTGGCCCAGCTGAATTTGTAGTTGGAAACGTCCAGTTAAAAAACAAACAAAAAAACAAACACCCCGAAATGACCCACAGCAGTTGTCTTTGTAAAGGTAAACATGTCCTTACTGAACATTTTAACATTTTCTCATACCTAAATACTGGTTTAGGACAACTTTATATAGAATGTCTACTCACTGTTGAATTCCTCTTTGTATTCTGTCTCAGTGGTCAAGTCTGTCTAAACAAACAGCCATTCCCACAAAAGCGTTGTCACGTTTCAGTGCTAAGTGTGTTTTCCGCTCTGACAAAATGTCCAACGATTCATTCAGCTTTGAAATTAAGGATTTCTCATCGTATTTCTATCTGTACTATTTACTGTTACTGTCACACGGGACTGTTTTACATTGTGTTAGATGTTTTGGTTTGTGTCTCAGTGTTGGTACCGCGTGTGGCCGGCGCCGCGTAGTTGCTTCCAGTGACCCCCCCCCCCCAGGGGGTCGGCTGGTAAATGAAGCCTCTGTTACAGAGAGGCTGCCGTCATGGTTTGTCTACGGTGCTACGTACAGGAGGCCAACACTTCATTTTATTTCCCCTCTCTGAAGAAGGCGAAGTCATGACCTACTCCATATCTCTGCCATGAGGAGATGAGGAGGGCGACTGTTTAGGCCGACAACATCGGGGGGGGGGGGGTCATGGCTTTTGCCTTCCTAAAAAATAAAAAAGAGCTGGGCGGGCGCTATAGGGCACTTGTGGTGTATTTCTGTACTTGTATCAATAGCACTGTCCTGTGGTCGGGTTTGAAGCGGCGCTGGGTCCAGACAGCTGGCTGCTGTGGGGTCAGACGAGGTCACGCAGGCATACCAAAGCACCCGTTGTGGATCACCGTCATCTTTGTCTCATACGTGTCCTCCGCCCTCATAATGTTTACTCGTTTGTACTTATTTAAGTTATGCAGCTCTTGCGTGGATCAGCGTGATGTTTTATAAGAAGATATGTGAAGGTACTTTGTTTTATGGATTGGTTCACCTCTCGTTAACATTTCCACCAATTTGATATATTACTCAATTTTACTTTTTCTAATGTGAAATAACCCTGCTGTACTTTCCATATCTACAACAGTAGCCAGTTTGGCATTTATCAAAAATCCCATTTCTGAGAATTCAAATATTTGGCATAGCATTGCTCACATATGCATTAGTTTCCATTTCCATATTCATACTGTTTTGTCCTGCAGCTATTAGTGATCCATTTTTAAAGTAACTTATCTTTTTTAGAATTTTGTATCCATGTATCAAAATAGAGTATTTTTGTAAAACTAAACGTTTTAGTTTAAGCCCATAGCAAAGAATATCATTGCTGGTCTGTTTTCCTGAAATGAAGAGCAGGTTTATTGTGATTGTTGTTATTAAGTGTGTGACTGAAATTGGAACCAAGCAAATGCGTTGGAACTTAACTCTAAACGGTTTTTAACATCGACTTTACCCAACCATTGTACCATAATACATGGGCCGTTTATCTTTTGGTGTGTGTGTGTGTGTGTTTTTTTTTTTTTTTTTTTAATGTCATGCATCTCAAACGGCACTTTGACTCATTTATTAACTGTAGATCAGGTCCGAGCGCAGTAGTGATGTTTCCAAGCATTCCATTCCTCTTTTGGAGTTTTAAGAGCACACGATGTTGCGGAACAGCAACGCCTCTTAGAGCCGCGCCGACACAGAAAGCCAACCTGTGACTTCAGTTTCATGAATGTAAAGTTTACCTCATGGTGTGGACATAGAGCTCGCTCTACAATGGACATCGGACCAATTACAGTTTAAGAGAACATATATTAGGGGGAGGGAGGGTGATTCGGCACCAACTGTCATTCGTATCACTGTACATTTGTCATTGTTTGGGATTGTGTGTTTTTCATGTTTTGTTTTGTTTTCCCCCACATGCAGTCGTTTTGTTTTGAGCGATCCGGGATGCTCGTCCCGACTCGTCACATGGCCACTTCCACCTGACAAAAAAAAAAAAACCCACATGTGAAACGTTTTCGTTCAACGGCGGTGAAGATAGCACACAAATCTTTACGAGAAATATCAGTTTGGTCCTTTTTAGTCGTGTAAATGAATATCCATGTATATTTAAATGTGAAATATACTGCAGGGATATCTCGAATTTCAATTCAATAATGCTTTCAACAGAACTGTGTGTGCCTTGATAACTGTTACTCTGTTGTGTTTACTGGTGCCCCTCGTGTGCGTCACTCGGACGGTTGAACATCGGAACACTTTTCTGCGGTGGGGGAAATTTTCAGATTTTCCAAACGCAATCATAACCCCGGCCCACATAACATTTATTTCAATTTAATGGGTTCTCCTTGGAAATCCATTCCAGGATATCAGTAAGCACCCTCAACAGAATATCCTGCAGCTTCACAAGTGAATTGTCCACTTGTCTGTTACTTTGTGTTTCAAATGCCTCCTGAGATTTGTGTACGTGAGGTAGAAGGGATACGACCGCGGAGATTGTTTATTCGGAGCGCTTTCTTGTGTTGATGTGCTTGTCAACATTACTATTGTTGCTGTGAAACGCTTGATCAAGAGGAGCAACCATGATGAATTAACTCGTCAATTGCCAATAGTGTGAGCCGTATCTCGTGTGTAATCAGTTGGCTCACTTTTCCTAGTTTGCTTTTTCTATTTCACATTCTCCAACAGTTCTGTTGTATCCGTTCTGTGTAGCTTGAGCTTTAGTATCTGGCCCTGAGACCCTGCGGTCGGGATGAAGGTCAACCCCAGTGTGTTATACATCTGAACTATTATTAACATGTACTTTGCCTTGTCTGGACATTTGTATACTGTTTATATCTGTAATCCTGCTGCTACATTAAATGAATTAATAAAAATGGAAACAGTGTGGTTTTGCTCCCTTTTAATACCGCCCTTAATTTTTTAGGCTCTTTATATTCATCTTTTAAAGTAAATATTGCAGTCACACGTTACATTTGTATCCTCACAAGTAAGGCAGTAAATGACAGACTAAACTCTCAGGAAAACAGCTGGTCATAGTTTACTAGTTCTGCTAAGTAGCATCCGTTGGAAGAAGGGTAACGGGTCCTCGGGGTCAAAACCGACATCAAACTCGGGCGTTGTCCTGAGAGCGAGGACGGCAACCAGTATGGCGAACGTGGCAGTGAGGCCCCATATGTGGAACTGGCGTCCTGAATCGGGGTCCACAAAATAAAACGAGTGCAGAAACCCCCTCATCCCAGCAACGCCGTGGCTAGACGAGTGGTCCTTGTCCCTGGTGAAGAAGTCCAGGGGGACGGTGAACACAGCGCTGACCTCCGCTGGGTTTGGACGGGGAATGAAGGACTCGTCTATGAAGCCGACCACCGGGGTCACCAGCAGACCACTCTGTTAAGAGGGATGGAAGGTGTGAAGAGGGGGGAGGGAGGGAGAAAGAGATGGACCCAGAGGGAGGAGTCAGTGGTGCTGCTCCTACCTTATTGATGACAGGGACCAATCTACAGACCACCAGGACATCAGCAGGCGGTAGACCGATCTCCTCCTCTGCTTCTCGCAGCGCGGTGTACACGTCATCCGCGTCGCTGGGGTCCCTCTTCCCGCCAGGGAAACACACCTCTCCCGCGCTGGTCCGGAGCTGCACGGACACACAGGTCGGTCGGTCCGAGGCGGTTCGGATTATAAAGAGACCCCGGCCCGGCCCGGCGTCCTATCGGGAGTAACTTACGTACCTCTCGTGAGCGCAGCGTCATCAGGGTGAACAGCCGGCCGTTCTTCACGGTCAGGGGGATCAGCACGGAGGCTCTGGGCAGCACCGGAAGGGACGAGGCGAGCTCGTTCCCGACGTCAAGCTGCTTTAAGATGGCCATCGTCTCCTCTTCAACGCGCATCGCGGCGACTCCGCTTCAAAGGGAACGCGAGTTCCGGTGTTTCCTAAAACCGAGACCGAATAAAAACAAGCTCGCGCTATCCCAAGTACAGGACGTCAGAAGGCGAGCGAGGTTACGTAACATCATGGGGACTACACAAAGATGCACAACCTAAAGTGTGGCAAAGGTTGTGTTAGGACTTCCGGTAGGTTTCTCCCGGTGACGTTAAAGTTCATCATTTGTACGACTGCTCACGCTACCTTTGACCCCGGGTGACGTCACGCAGCGCGATTTACCAGAGCATCTGCAGATTTGCCCCATTGTTTTAGTTACAATCCAGGCAACAATCGACAGGTCCACAACGGCCTCCTGAAAATGACGTCATGCTATGCGACGCGCTCTCGTGTTAGCCGCGATTAGCCGGTTAGCTGTCAGGACAGAGTCGTGGGTTTAAAGGCAGCTTACAAATTACACACTTGCTTTTTAAAAACCATAGAAGGGAATTCAGTGAAACGCGTATGACACTAGACAGTGTCAGTTTCTTTACGGCTAAAACGGGCTCGCGGTATTTTTGATGCTTTAACTGGTTTTCCTGTTACTTCTGAAAAAAAATAATTCAGAGATTGAAGGAGATTTATGTTGCTTTTTACATGAAAACGTCAGATATGAAATAAAACATTACAAGTCAGTGTCTTTATGGCATAATGAGGATAAATCTGCATTCCAAGTGTAAACAAACGCACAAACTGAAGTTTCCCCAAAATTTGACTGACAGCTCACAGAACAACGTGCGATTTGAACAAATATAGCACAATATTCTTTCTACCTCTGCAATGTACAGGAAAAATATATACACGAAAGTGCATAAATTAAATAACCAAAATATTCATAGTATGTAGCATGTATTCATTGGAGGACAAATGATGTGTTCAACATATTTACGAACCAGCTGTCACATTGTGGGGGGGGTTTTATGTACAAAATGAAATAAAAGTCCAAAACGCTGCACGGTTAAGGAGGGACATCACAGGGGTCCAAGTGATCGCCTCATACTTTGTACTTCTCTTTGGCTCGATCATTCAGTATAC
The DNA here is from genome assembly GCF_964276395.1 of Gasterosteus aculeatus. NCBI lineage: Eukaryota > Metazoa > Chordata > Actinopteri > Perciformes > Gasterosteidae > Gasterosteus > Gasterosteus aculeatus. The sequence goes on from NC_135698.1 coordinate 10,283,017, forward strand.
AGATGTGCTGCAAAACAAATTAAAAAGAGAACATTGCATTTCATTTTCCAGATATTCCTTTTTCTGCTTTAACTCAACATTTTGTACAGCTAGTGCGTCACTGTAGTTACAGATGAGGAAAACCGGGTCAGGCTTTGTATTGTGTTTGGAAACCTTTTAAAAAACCTGAGGAGGAAATCAATGCTTGATTTTTTTGATCTGTTAATTATTCTTTGATAGTTAAAAAGGGGGAAATGGGGGAGCCATTCACACTTGCAAAACGTTTAAATAATGGCTGATAGTGGTGGAACAGGGTTATTAACTAGGAAAACATTCTATTTTTTTGTGTAAGCTGTGATATTTGACTGCATGACTTTGTCATGCATGCGTTGCAGTTAAACTGCCAAAACAATATACTGTGAGGATCACTACACCATCAAAATGTGGCATGAAATTGAACATTATTATTATTATAAGTTATATTATCACAAGTCTGTCCTTATCGTCATCTGAAGTGATTAAATGCAGAAAACTTACACTGAGATCTCTGAAGTACTCATTGTAGTCCAAAGCGTAGCCCACCAGAAAAGCATCTGGCACCTCAAAGCCAATGTCTAAAATAAAAAATATATACAGACACTGAGAGTCATGTGAAGAAGAAAAAAAGCTACTACTACTACTACTACTCATGTGAAGTTGAAGTAAAACTCAAGCTGATTTAAAAAGAGCTGCAGAAACATTCACTGTCATGTGAGGCTCTGAACGATTAGACGTTGCCCTTTCACCTTCTAGTCCAGCGGCCAACGTTGTGTAGTGGGCAGTCAAAAAGCTTTCAGTAAGAGCTGTCCATGAAGGACAATCTTAGCGAGATTACCAACCTCAAACCTAAAAGCCTCACATAGACAGCGTGAGTAGGGGGTGATCAGGCGCGGGTTGGTGCGTAACTGCCACACTCGCCTACATTTGGAGTGAGTTCTACGGAAATAACCGTTAATCCTGCTCGGAAAACGCAGCTTTGGCACTTTGGCAGCCCTTGAAAGAGACGGGAAGTAAAGAGCCACTCACAGTCTGGTCTGTACCCTGAACTCCTCGGGGTCCGCTTCACCAGAAGGCTGGAATTAAACAAATGGAAGAAATAAAAAGCTTCCAAAGAGAAAGTACCAGGTCGAAAGAGAACGAGCAGTTGTCACCAAGAAAAAAAAATAAAAAACAGTGCAGCTTTTAACAGCGACAGATGACACGGATTGATCTATTCAACGTGCAGGGATGCAATGTTAGAAGAGGCTCAGTGGGGCGTTTATGTCTTTACGAGTCAGTGTATACGAAAGATACTCTTCAAAACAGTAGAGTCGGATTTTCACTCAACGTGAAAAATGGTTTGAAAATGAAAATTGTTACTAGAAAGGCCTGCAAGTTCCCCTGGTTAACGGGCACTTTGACCTCAGCAGTAAGAGGAACTATCTGGTTTCTCGTAAGTGTGTGTAAATTGAGTTACTTGAGAGTTCTTGAAGAATTGTTATTCACAATAGAAGCTTGGCAAGAGAAGTATTGGCTATAAAAAACAACCATAGTTTTATCCAAGCATCAAACAAGAAGGCCACATTGTTTCAACACATTTCCTGTTTTGAAACCAGCCATCGGGAACAGATGAGAGAAATGTCCTCTTACACCACGGCGCAGTTAAATTAGTGCTGCGGATTAACGGTTAAGCTGCTCCCTCCGTCACAGTACGGCTCCGATGCAGCGCTGAAGGAGCGCAACCATGAGCCGAGAGCGCTGTTCTACTCGATCTGTCGCACAATGCCAGCCGGTCACAGTGGACGTCCATTGTTCAGCCCTCTCGCACTGTAAACTGCGTCTAAAAAAAAAAGAAAAAAAAAAAAAGGTGCCTCATACCTCACAACCTTCACCATCTTGGGTTTGCAATCACTCAGCAGGGAAAGCAGCGTCTCCATCGTCCTTCCCGTCTCCACGATGTCCTTTAGATAACGCGGGACACAAACAGAGCGCTCACACAAACGCAGAAAAAGGTCTAGAAACACGACGCCGTATATTTTTAGATGACATTCAAGAGATTATTGAAAATCAGTTTATGCAAAGGTATTTATATTATTGTGGGCAACATCAGTGAGCTGCACTGGTACGTGGCAATATTAGATGAATTTGTCCCTTACATTAATCAGTGCACCCCAATATACACATACTTATGTTATCCTTTTCACTGAAAAACATAATTTGGAACGGAGAAGAAATTGCTCACCTCGACTATCAACACATTCTGTAGAAAAACGAATGAAAGAACAGCTGATTAAGTAAACCACATGGGAACGTGTGCTGGAAGTACTTCTGCATGGAATACTGCAGGGGACTGACCTTGCCTGAGAGCTTGGACAGCTCATCCCCTCCTATGACTTTGACACGGTTTGTTGACTGGTCATTCTAAGGGAATCGAAAGAGGAGGCAACATTTCCCATCTCAGTGTGAATACCAATTCAGATAAATTAACCCGATCATCCAGAACACACTGAATGCTAAGGCCCATTTCTGACTGAAGAACGTTCTCATGCTTAACCCCATGCAACACACACACACACACACACACACACACACACACACACACACACACACACACACACACACACACACACACACACACACACACACACACACACAGTTCCTGGATGGGAAAAGAAAGGCAGCTTACACAGTAGCTCTTCACCCTAATGAAATCCACCGTGAGGGGGACGGATTTATCGCTGTTCTGGTTCAGTGCTGTGATGTAGTCCAGGAGGTCTGCGAAGAACTTGTAGCCTCCTTTCAGCACACACAGAGCTACGATGTGGTGGCCCCCCATGTCTCGGACTATGTCTCGGGCCAGACGCTCGGTCCTGGATCAGAGAAAATGAATTCAACAGGGAAATAAATGTTGTTATTTTGTGCGGGGACGCTTTGCTTTACGTGGTTGCACTTAAACATGAGGTCTTCCATTACATTTCACAGCAGACATGGAACCCCCCCCCCCCGTCCTCCTGCCGAATCCACATTCAAATGAACACCGGGATGTGGGCTCAAACAAATTCAGCACACTACAGTAAGAGAGAGTGTGTGTGTGTGTGTGTCAGGGATCCATAGAGAGATGACTGGACAGAAATAGGACTTGGCTCGGGTTACCTGTCCATGATGAGTCCGTGCGGGATGATCACCCGTTCCAAATCGTTTTCGTAATGTTTGGGAACACAGAAAAGGTCCAGCTCGTGGCCTTTCTCGTCATCGGCGATCTGGAAGGAGGAGAAATGTGCCTTCAACTCGGCGCAAAGACGTTCCGTCGGCACCGGAGAAGAAACGTGCGCCAGAGACGCGTTTAAATCACACTGAAGCCATTCTTCTATAAGACACCTGTTCATTTGCACACACACACACACACACACAGGGCTCGTTGTTTAAACATTACATTAAACACAAAGCTCGCGTCGCACCACCTGCCGTCAACCGGTGCACGCGCACAAGGCAGCGAGTTGTCGAGCAGGTGATCGAGCGGACTGGCGTTGGTTTACCTGCAGGAACGAGGCCATGTCAGCGGCGTGTCTGAGACGGCATGCTCCGGTCCCGGGATACAGAGACGGGCTGATTGACTCGCGTCCTCGCCGACTGCTGCGATCAAAACCCGTTTACGTCAGAATCCGGTTAATAATGTGATTTAGCGCTACGCGGCGTGCGCGTGTGAGGAGGCGGGATCCCTGCGGGCGTTTGGAGGAGGCGCGGATGACGCAGCTTTAAATACATAAATACAGTCCCGTCTGTCCTCCTCGGAAAGCACCGCACTGCTCCTAGTGTGCGCTTGTGTATACGATTTACGTAATAGTTATAAATATCCCCACATTACTGCCCCCCCCCCAAACCGTTTTAACTGGTCCTCCTTAACACGGTCCTCATCAGCGGATTACTTTTAAGAAGTTACTTAAAATCTGCTTGATGTTTACGTCAAGCACATGCTTTTGAAGTCATAAATTGTCATGCCATTAAAATGATTGCAAGTTTGGGTTTATTCTAACCGCTTCTCTCTCAAGTAGTATTGCCATGATTGGATATTAGTTACGTAGTTTGGATGGCATCGATGTATAGTTAGTTTGGGCGCGATGTATCACTATTTATTGATATGAATAACTATATACATATCGTGGTCAGATATTATATAATGTCATCTGTCCACTGTAGGTTTTCAGTTTCATAACTCATCCGTATTTTCCATCCAATCAATAATTTGCAAAAACTGAGTTCATAATCCTGCCGTTATGGTTCCACACACACACAGACACTCATGGCGGTTCACGTACAAAGTTTCTCTGTCTCTCTAAATACAAAAATAAAGCTGCTGTAAAACAAACATCAGTACATATTACTACAGGCAGGTATATTATACAATTAAACAGTGTCATAAATTTTAATTAATCAAAAACCACAAAAACAAACGCATTTTAATATGTTCCCAATTTAATGAGTGATACAGAAACAAAACATTTTCTTCCCATATTACAAAAAAATCAATGACAAGTGTTGTACCAACACCTGGCGCATGGAAACTATGAAAACAGAATAAAAATGTTTTCATAGTTCAGAACACCAAAGACGCCTACATCATCATCTCTGCCCGATAATAACAGTCTTTATGAGTGCCACCTGTGACCACGGGGCCAAATCTCAAATGACACCAGTCCCCATATAGAGTCCTACTTTTAGCCGGAGACCCAGATACAGAACTGTGACTGGGGGCAGAAAGTGGAGCAGCATCCCGATGAAGATGGCAGGATTTGAGAGAAGACCTTAACGAGGAAGCACTCATTTCTTCTTCTTCTCATCTTTCTTGGCAGCGTCAGCTTTTTCCTTCTCCTTGTCTTTGTCCTTATCGTCTTTTTTCTCTTTGTCGTCTTTCTTCTCTTTCTTGCCTTCTTCCTTCTCCTGTCCTTCCTTTTTCTCTGCGTCGCGGTTGGAGATCTTGTTGTTGATCAGGTTGTGCAGAGCTACCACGGAGCGTATGAGCGAGGCGAGGTAGACCACCAGCATCTGGTCGTTGGTCTTAAGGTAGAAGGCTTTAGTGAACTCCTGCAAAGATGGAAATGTAACATTTAGGAACCCACAAAATGTCCAAATGAAACAAGCAATAAATTCATTAAATTTCAGAAGCATACTCAGTTCTGCTATGTAATCTTACAGAGATGCTGAGACAATTAAACCAAAAAAGCAGTTAACAACTTACCAGCAGATTTACATCTGGCAGTAAGTTGAAGACGTCCTGCAGCTGGTAGATAATCTGGTGGTTGATGGGAAGTTTTCCTGCCGTCACTCTCTCCAAGTAGGAGCGGATTTCCAACAGCTTGGAGTTGAGACCCTTCAGGCCGTGAACCTGATTTGTGATCCGTTGCGATAGAGTGCCCACTGTGGTGTCCTTGATATCTCTGGATATGAAGGGCATGAGGATGAATATCAGCAGGCGAGGGGTTAACTTTTGTTGGTCCTTTTTGTGTTTTTTCCTCCAAATAAATTAGCAGTAGAGTGGTATACTGCGGTAACTAAAATTACACGCTCAACAGCGTAGCAAAGTGAGTAAATGAAACGTTTGTTCTGTACCTGAGCAGGTGCTCAACACCCACTTCCTCTGCTTCCTCTGCTCCAATCTCGCTGGTGACATGTTCAAATGTCTTGGATGTTGGTGTCCCATCCTATAGTCAAATAAACCAAAAGGTGTTACAAATAATATTTTTTTAAAAACACACAAGGAAAACCACACGGCAGTAAGGACGGTAAACTTTAACTGAGAGGATTTTGTATAAAAAAGAAAATCTCCATAGGCCTTTCCAGTTTAGTGTGGTCAGTTTAAATACAAACTAGTCATGAAACCTATATCATTGTAAAACACCGAACAGGCCAAGATTCACTCACGTCATGAATTTCCTCCACAGAGATGTATGCTTCTGTGGGGAGGCCGAGATCTTTGGGCTTCACATCTATAATGACTAAGACCTGGTAGGATAAAAACCAAAATACATGAGCGACTTATGACATCTCAGTGAATATGAGATGAGCAAAGTTACGCAACAGCAAATCAACATTCAGCTGGATCGAGAAGTTTAACAATTCCATACCGAATTGGTACAGTACTGCTTGATGAGCTCGTTGATGGCGATGTCGTTCTTATGTAGCTTGGGTCCTGTGTGATACCATCCGACTATTCTTTCTCTGGCTGAAAACCAGAAACGGAAGTTATTCATGAGTATAAAATGATGTCACCACTATTGCGTAAAAACAAAACCGAATCACACCGATGTAGGTGGTGTATTACCATTTACTTTCTTGAACATGCCATACATGTTCTCCAAGTAGTCATGGTCCAGGAACCACACCGAGTCATCCCTGTCATCCTCGTCAAATGGCACTAAAGGAACATTGGCAATGAATTAGAGAGAAAATTACAGAATTTACCATATTTCACTTCATAAAGGGCATTAGTGGGTAAAGCAGAATCCCAATGTAAAAATATATCTAATGCATATGGAAATATCTTAAGACGGGCCCTTCACTGATTACAGACACAACTTACTTAGACTTGTCAAATGTACTATGTGGTTTTGGAGGATGTTTTCTACAGTGTTACAAAGGCAGATGATATCATCTGGATTATCAATGTTTAGGATTAAAGAACACACATAACGTCAACATTACAAACTGGGGTACATTAATTACCCTGAACTGAGTGTAAGGCCTGAAGGATCCAGTGGCTTTACAGTATGCATTTCATTAGAGACCTAAACTCAGAACATCTCATGTTGCTTCCGTTTTCCTTTGTAATACTGTTGTGTACTGAACTCCGATCAGCATGCTGTCCTCCTGTCACTCACCAGCAAAACTATTTGAGACGTCAAGAACTTTTTTATGCCAAGATCCGAGGAGGACACCAACCACTCGTTTCTGGTTGCCAACTTTTCCTATTCTGTGGATTGAATTGTCAAATGTACGGAAAACCAGGTTAGATCGCAATAGTATGTCTATCGAATTCCAACAAATATTATACAGTTTTATTAATATGTACATATACACACGCATATGCGTTTTTCAGAACGCCTCAAATTATAAATACGAAGTCGTTCGCTATTAGGTCGTTTAACTAAGCTAATGCCCACATCTTCATGTCATCCATTGCTAACCAAATAACAGAACAAAATGAGTGTTACAATGGGCCACAGCGAGTTCAAATCTTATCATTGGGCACTAATGAGCCCTATTATTGATTAATTTAACGGTTGGACACATTGTTTTCTGACAATAGTTGACGAACTAGACAGACACCACGGAGCTAACTTCAACCTAACTAGCTTGCTCATGTCTGCGTTCACTCTCAACGGGGCTCTGACTCAGCAAGGCTAGCATTAGCTTAGCTTAGCAGCTCCGTTACGCTTTTAGACTTGTGGCTATTCAGCTAGTTCAAAGAAGAACACAAATACTGAAATCACTGACCTGTTAAAGTGATCGACCACGCTGAGCAATACCAGGGGGTGAACGACCACATTTTCTACTGCTAATTCCGGCATTTTCGCAGTGTAGACAACCAGCTCACAAGCCCACCTCGACACAATGACGGCGACGCTACACTTCCGGTTTCGTCTGACGTCGTTTCCGTTTCTCTTGGCAACAGCGAAACGCGCAGAAAAGGCAGAAGAGTTGTCTCACCCGGCCTCACACGCGCACATTCACAGACAGAATGGCTGGGACTGAGCACGTAAGTCATCCGTCTTTAGTCCTGGAGGCGTTTTCTTAAATGTGTTTAACAATGTGTCTATAACGGTGACGTTATTATTGTTCAACGTTGACAATTTAACGACGACGACAACAGAGGACGCCGACAATCAATCATTTTAGCTCCACGTAACTGAAATGTCAATTTTGGGCTTTGTTAACGCGAACTAAACTTTTATAATTTAACTATTAGTTATATTTCATAAGTGTCTGTTTTACTAAATGCCTTTTCCACTCGGCAGGATCAAGTTGAGGAAACACTGAAGAGGATCGAAGCCAATAAATATGTGATTGGAACTATCGTTGTCAACGCAGAGGGTGAGCTAAAAGCCGTTTCCTGCACCTTTACACTACCCTTTTATTGTAAATGTTTTAAAAGTGTGGTCTTTCCAGGTATTCCCATCAGAACAACTTTGGATAACTCCACCACGGTTGTGTATGCACAGCTTTTACGCCACCTCACCATGAAGGCAAGGAACACCGTGAGGGACCTTGACCCTCAGAATGACATTTGCTTTCTCCGAATGCAGACAAAGAAACACAATATCTTGGTTGCACCAGGTGAGTGTCCAGAAGGTGCATTTGTATTGTTGACATAATTTTCTGTAACTTGACCGTGCTGTTGTACTGCAGTTGAATTCCCCTTTTTCTCTTCTTTCTTTTTGTTTCTGCAGAAAACAACTTTCTGCTGATAGTCATCCAGAAGCATGTGAATAGCCTCCGGACATTTCCATGAGAGTCAGCCTTTGTTTTGTGCCATGATGGTGAAAAAAAATGTTTTTACACCGTGTTCTGTTACAGCATTATCCCTAATTGGAACTCATGTTTGTTGCCTTCCTGATTCATTGTTTTACCTTTTTATGTAGTCATATTTCTTTGCTTGTATTGCTTTGTGTTGATATTGAATATTACTGTAAATTAAGCTGCTGGTACAATTCTTACAAGATCATCCATGTTCATTCCGATGGATGACAAATGTAATGGAAACACTCAATAAATGGGGGAAAATAACTAATGCTGACGCTTCGGTACGGATTAACAATTTAAGAAATAAATCAGAATGTATTGACAATGCTTACCCAACTTTGACTTGAAATACTGTGTTACCATTATTCGTGTGGAGTTCTGAACTTCTGATCAAGGAACACTACCATTACCCTCGCCTCTCCTGAGAGTTATAAAGAGTTAACTGGCTAGAGTTTTAAAATAATTGAATAACTAACAGAAATAATAAGCAGTTACAAAGTGAAATAAAGTATGAAATAGTTTAAATATTATATTGCGAAATGGAGAAGTCCCCTCGTCCAGTCTCATATGACCATCACTATTGGTTCACAGGAGGCTTCTGTCTGGTCCTTCTCCAGCTCAGAAGGGGGCGTGTCCATTTTGCTGTTGTCCTATGTGATCGGCTGCACATTCAAACCAAGCTCATGAATTCCTTTCTGCTCCAAAGCATCACATGACTCCCTCCTGGTTCCATCTGATGGCAGAATCAGAAATCCCTCACTGACCTGACCGATCCCTGTTCACTTAATACTGCGGTACATTCAATGATCACACCTCTGGCTTAAAGCTTCGTCATGTAAACATAACATAGCATGCATAATATTATCATCCAATAGCCAGTGCACTTTAATAATAACACATCTTAAATCATCACACCTTAACCATTATGTTTAACTCAGTTCTATGGTCCATATTGGTTTGCCACGCAGGGCTGTCAAACATCCTTTGCTCATACCTGACAGGAGAAAAAACTCCTAAAAAACCCTCTTTGGGGAGAAAATTGGAGAGAAATACATAAAGGACGATTACCATCCATCCCCAGGTTTTAACATTACATCGTGACAGGATGTTAATGTGGGCAATCATGACTTAAATGTCTATAAATTGTGTTTAATTGATATTGCAATTGTCTAACATCACCAAACTACAATTCAAAACACTAAACACTACTATAGGTGTTATAATTTCTACCGCTAGTTGTGCTCTACTGCTTAAATCCCTAACATTAGTGCATTGAATCTGTAAAACAGTTTGAGGTCTAATTTGCTAAAAGAAAACCTGGAAGGGAAGAACCTTTATTTGCAATACTAGCTGTAATATGCAACGTGTGCCTGTGCCTTGTAAGTATAAAGTAGCCTAAAATAGAAAAATCTGAGAGGAGTGGAAGTTCCTCAATATAGTGTTTAAGTACGGTTCGTAAGTAAATGTTCGTTATAACCAACGTCACCGCGTTTATATCTGGATCATTGTGGTCTTTTCCAGGATGACGATGCTCCCATTGTGTATGCCAATTCAACACCTATTTTGGATTTTTGGGGCAATTTTTGAATCAAAGATACAAGATTTGTAAAAGCCAAGAGAAGAACATGTAACTGATAGAAAAAGATTGAAATTTAAAATGTGTGAGGAGTTACAACTTTCCCCAGATTAATGCCAATGACCAATTAGACATTTTACAAATATTTTAATGTAAATTTCCATCAGAATGTACAGCAATATATGTTAATAAATAATTCATCACAATTTTACAGTCCAAATAATACATTACATGAAAACTGATTCAAAATAAAACGCAGGATTTCACAGCAAGTTTAAGGAGGTGGACAAGTGACGCAGGAAAGTCAGATGATTTGATGACATAGCTACTCGTTTGTGCTTGTAGGAACGCGCTCCTGGGACTTCAGCATTCAGAGGACGTTTTGAATTTGTTGTATCAGGCTTGAACAAATGGATCTCATCAAAAGAGAAAAATAGGTTTATTTTTGTCATCTATAGAGAGATAGAGCCATTCAGATGTCACACACGAACAATTCTAAATTATTTTCATATTCAAAATATATTGTATATTAGTTTTGACAGTCCTGAAATTTAATTGAATAATAATCAGGGTTTTTCTGTTTCCTTCACAAAATCTGATCAGTTTTTCCATAATAATTTAAGAAGAAATACCCTTTAGAATGGTGTAAACAATGATGCGGTCGGACAATGTGTCTAAAAGTACTGTTGTTTCGCTCGTGTGATGTCAATAACTAAGAATTTTGTGATGTGCTTAAAAATATCACAACTTTTATTCTCTTCAAGTTTTATCAACATTTATAGGCGTGTGGAGACCGAGGATAGACCATCTGAGCAATCGTCATGATAATGACAGACAAAACCTTTTTCATGTTGTCTACTATCCCCTGTGCATCTTGGTCACATTTCTGAAAACAACTGTCCTAACATCCTTCATTTTCAAAACATTTTTTTATTCTGACCAGCAGCAGTTCAAACGTAACATATGGCTTTGCACAAGAGATGGTTCAAACATTAAAACATACAAAATTCATTGTATATCACAAGTGACATTACCAATGGAAATTTTATTAAACCTCAAAAAACTTCATTGATACCATTTTACCATTAAATAGATAATATCTTTTAGATGTTCTATCCGCTGCGGAAGCTTCACACGCACACAAACTGCTTCAACTGTCAGATTCAGTGCTAAATAGACACTACAATGTTGTACCACACAGAGGACGGTCAAGTGTTTCCTCCAATTCCACTTCAAGTGCATCCTAGCGAGTTTAAGGCCTGAGGTGTGCGTTGATTCCTTGACTCATTCTTCCTTCTTTGAGTCAGAGCAAGTGACTCCTGCACACTTACTCTCTTCTTTATTGCTGTCCAGAGAGGCTACAGATGTGTGCCAAGAGACGCATCTCATTAGTGTGAATCCCTACAGTTTATGCAAAAATATCCTTAAAGCTGGGGACTCGTGGGACAGGTAAGGGTAACGGAGGAAGAAGGTGTTATCGACCAATAATAACAATCAATCGGCAGAACGAGAGAGAGACAGGGACGCACGCGATCACCATGGTTTAGGGATACCGTGGCAAACTTGGCAGGTGATCAGTTGAATCTGGAACCAGACGGGAAACATAACCGATTGGCCACACGAGACGAGGGTTGGCTCCCTCAAGCTCTCCGAGTGCAGAGGGATCTGGCTCCAGTTTGTCTTGTTACTGGTTTGTTGGTGTCAGAGGTGTATCCGCCTGGGAGTTGGTGTCAGAGGTCACCTCGGCATGTGCCCGTTGACTTGCCCCCTGCCCCATTGGATGTTCGGTAGTGTCAAACACCTCCTGAAGTGCTCAAGCTGGGCCTGAAGTCTGTCCCTCTCCTCTCTCACCTTCTGCCTCTGACTCACCAGGTCCTGGCAAATGAAGGGCAGACATGAGTCTCATTACAGAACCATGACTTTCTGCTACATCACTAACAAACAATCAATAATAACAATAAAAGAGGAAAGTACAAAATTGTGCTCGCAGATACGTTGTCAGATACTTACGCCCATAGTGAGAGTGAGCTGCTCGGCGGTTCTGGTCAGATTGTAATTCTGTGCTTCAAGTCTTTTACACTGACTGTGAAGAACATGCCTCTCTACACTCCATTCTGTGCGGAGAGAAACCACAAGCGAGGAGAAATTACATTCATTCTAATACCCCTTTCACATGATGATGATAAGGGGAATAGTGGAGTCCATTGACAGACACTAAACCGATCGGACACCGACTCACCATCCACATACTCGTGGTAGGCCTCAAAGATAGCTTCAATACCCTGCCACTTCCTCGGAGCTTCTTCCATCTCCACCTCATCGCTTTCCTCCTCCTGACCAGACTCTTCCTCGTCCTCATCAGACAGGTCTTCGCGTGGTCCTGGAGTGTCCCTGCCGGCTGCAAGGGGGTGGAAGTGATAGCCGTTGATCTGTCCGTGCTGAAGCGCGTGGATAAGAGGATACGGAGTGGATGAGTTTTTTAGTTGAGAGACGCTGTGAGGCATCGCGCCGTCCTCTGGGCCACAGCTCGAGACTCCTTAGAAGAAATGAGTGAGACAAAAAGGGCCAAGTCAGTCTTTTCAGCCAAGATTGGTTACTACTAACATGAATGTCAATTTGGAGAATGTTGCACATAAACACCACTAGGTGGCAGAAAATTGTCATTTTAAAGTTCACCATCAGGCCTTAATGGTCCTGCACCTAAGGGAGAGAGAGAGGCTGACCTTTGTTCTGCAGTGTGCTATGTGTGGACTGCAGCACGGCCTGGTGGAAGTGCTGAGCAAAAGCCTCCGGTGCAAACCTCTCCCAGGGCCAATTCCGTCCATTCTGCACCGGATTGGATTCTTTTTTGTGTGGGGAAGCAACGGCGTTCTGGAGGCCCTGGAGCTTCCTGTTTGGCTGAGCCTCCGTGAATTCGGCCTTTTCAGGGTGGGGGTTCAAAGGTGGCGGATTGCGGGACGTGTGGGTGTTCACGGAGGGTTTGAATGTGTCATCATGGGCGAGCTGTCTGGGTTTGTGTAAATAGGGAGGGGAGGGGCTGGGGGAGTCTGGGTACTGGTGTCCATTTGATTGACTCAGCAAAGAGGCCGATGTGGAGTTGTCATCACCTGAAAATACATTTACAAAAGCTCCTTAGAAAGATGTTTTTCTGTGTTAAATAAGTGTATACGAGTGTGTGTGTGTGTGTGTATTTGCTGAAGCGTCTGTGTGTCTTACCAGTTAAGTTAGCAGGAGGACTGCTACACGGAGGTAAAGGGTTATATCTGAGTGTGTCTAATGTCACAGTCTTCCTTTGAATGGCCTTCAGCAGCCCCTCAGTCCTTTCCTTATCTACACAGAAAATGACAGAATGAGAACATCTGTCATTCATATTGCTTAAAATATTGACCGGCACAAGGAATTGACGGAAAAGGGTCAGCAAATGGGTGGCTTGAGAATACAACACAATAGACAGCCACAGATAACATATTTAATACCCCTTTCACCTGAAAATATCACGTTATTTTCAGAGGAGCAGATTGGTCTGTACAGATGTTGGCCCAGATTGTATGTTGGTCTTTCTGGTTTATGTAGTTTACAGTAAAATTTCTGACATGCCGTTTTCAATAAATCCATTTTTGTGTGTATATCTATGTTTTTAGATTAATTAGTATTAGTTTAACATTTAAATTCATACATTTTAGCAGAAACAGGGTGAAAACTACCCTCACTGGAGGACGTAGAAGATCCTGCCACACCCTCCTCCTAAGATGCTTCTTAACTTTCATTCCTCCCACTGCTCCTACAACCTCGGTAAATAACAAAACTGAGTGTAACTAAGTGTGTTATTTCTCCACAGAGAATCCCACTTCCACTCTGGAGAGAGCGAGTAACACCTAGGATGCTGTTACCTCTCTTCTGCTGTGGGCTGACGTGGGAGAGGTTGAACATAAGGAGGAAGTCTTTTTTGTCGTGCAGTTCAGGGGTGCAGTCCATCTGCTCTGCAGAGTACGGCGTAGTTAAGGGAGCCGGAGGTGCCGAAGGCGACGGGGCCTTCCTCTTGCTCCGCGCGGCCGGCGGAGAGGGGCTGCGCTCTCGCATCATCCTCCTCCTCTTTCGCCTTTTCCTCAGCAGAAGCTCGTCGCGATGGGCCAGCGTGGTCAGACCGCACGCGCGCAGGAAATCCACTTTCTTCGAACAGAGACATTTGGACGGGTGAGTATCACTCTAACAAACACTTTTCAAACTCTGTATTCACATGGGAAGTCTGCCGTGTTTATGCACCTCGGAGGACGTGTCGAGTTTGAGCGGGGGCTGTTCCGTCACTCTCCTCAAATGAGCTTTTACCTCCTCCTCGTCGCTCTCATCGTACGACTCGTCCAGTTCATAGTAATAACCTGTGGAGAGAGAAGTTTTAGGTGTGTGTAGATATCTCCTCTGCCTGCCCACGAACCCATCCTCTTTCCACCTCTGCGCCTCTTTACGCTCCATCATTCTGCTCACCTCCCTCTCGGGCCTCCCTCCTCTTCTTCTCCTCCAGGTCCAGTTTGCTGAGCAGCTGGCGGTGCTGCTGGAGAACCTCGTCATACACCAGTACGCTGCTGGGCAGCTTACCCTGTCGCTCCCTTACCGGAGGCGGAGAAGCGGCCCGACACCGCCCCACCAGTTCAGCACCGGCGCGGGGAACAGACGGGGGCTCCATGGGCCTCTTGTGGAGGTTGTTGATGTGATGGCGGTGATAGAGGCTCTGGATGGCTCGGTCCTGGTCTGCTTGGTTCCAGGAACCTGCTTCTTGTAAACTAGCTCCCCTCATTGAGGTGTACCGCTCTGTGACCTCCGTCCGCCTTCTGCCTCCGTCTTCCTGCTTCTCCCCCCAGTTTACCGTCGGCCTGTCGGCTCTGGTCAGTCCTGGAGGCGGCCGGCTTGGCGGGGTCGGAGGGTTCAGTTTTCTGCGGGAGTCGGAGGGGGTGTTGACGAAGGAGGCCGGGTTCCACAGTGCGGTCAAAGGGGCAGGAGGATGGGGACCTTTAGGGGAGATAAGGGGAGGTGGAGCACCGAGGCAGGGAGGTACGTCTTTGCTTCCTGAGTTCTGATGGACTGAATGGGTTCTGTGGAATAAATGAGATTTAACTTCCATTTTTATTTAAGGCCTCAAAGCACAGAGTGACATTGCAGAGGTATACAATTGTGTTTTTTAAATAATTATTTGGCCATTTTCACCTGTGACTGTCTCTTTTCAGCTCCATCCGTTTCCCAGGTGACCTGAGGCCCATCTCCAGCGGAGCGTCCCTCTCATTCCCTTGTCCTCGTTGCCGTGTCAACCACGCCGCCTCACTAGCCCTCTGAGTCATCATGGCAGCTGCCAGAGCTCCATGGATCCCCCCAGCAGCAGCAGCGTGATGCTTCCCCAAGTGAGAAGGCACCAGGCTGGGCACAGGGTGTGGGATGGAGCCCCTGGAGGGGTGAAGGCCCGGCTGCAGGGACATAGGTTTGTGTGCTGGGAAACACGGGTGCTCAGAGTCCTTGGTTTTGTCTGGAGAAACAGAGGAGTTTGGAAACCATTCATTTATTTTAGATCACTGTGTGTGTGTGTGTGTGTGTGTACACATTTTGAGATTTGTCACACCGTATCTTAATTATAGTGTTCTGAAACGGAACAAGATGATGGATCATGGAATGAAAAAACATAACTAAAAGTACAAATGTGCATGCAGGGTTCTGTGGGGGGGTCAATCCTTGTATTTAATTGAATTTCAATGCATCCACACTTTATGTATTTATGCATAAGCTTTAAAAAAACAAAAGATTGGAGCGTGCTATATTTCAGGCGTAAATGTAGGGAGAGCAAGAACTCAGACTAAAAGCAATATTTTGCAATTGCATTTTTTGCAATATTCATGAGGAAACACAAGATCGGACCGAAAAAACGTAGTCTAAGGATTTTTAAATCTGCAGCTGCACCAGTTGGATGAAAAGAACAATAAATATTTAAAGAAGCGGGCACTACGATGGGGTGGTATAAATAATCTGACTGATTTCATCGCTCCGTGCTTCCACAACTGTAGTTTGATCTTTCTGTCTGGACCAAAACATAAATTATACTGTATCGCATTTTAGTTGTGCTTTGATTGCTGTTCACAATGAGCTTTGTGCAAACAAAGCCATATGAGTAAACATAAAGTTATACAGACTGACAGGTCGGCAGGACCGACCACTGTGCCATGAATAATACACCTTGTCTTTATCCATTGACAGTACATTGAATGTCAATCTGGTACAGAGAAAAGCACCAATAGAAAGTGAATGTAGCATAGCTGACACACTGACCCAGTGTTGAACATTTAAGAGAAATGATCTGTACATTTCTAATCAGAATGACTTGGTTTAAGATTTTGCCCAGAATTATGATATGTGTTGTATAGAATTGTAAAATCTCGTATTAAGATGTGCTAGAGGACAGGACAGTCATAAGTAATTGTTTGAGGGCCTATACCAAATTACATGGAGATCTTTCTATCACAGTGGGTGTCTGGCTGTGTTTGTGCATCTGCATCTGTGCGTGCATGCATGTGTGTGTGTGTGTATTGGTGTGTAGGTACCCAGTCTGTTCGTGGTCAGCCTCTCCCCTGGCCTGGCCCTGTCCTCCGGTGGTGCCCTCCGAGCCTGCAGCTCAGCCAGGTAGTGGTTTTCGGCTGCTCTGACCATCTGCTGCTGTCTCTCCCTCTGCCTCTCCTTCTGCCTGTCCAGCTCTCTCTCCCGCTCCTCCTCCCTCTCTCTCTCCCTCTCCCTCTCCCGCTCCAGCCCGGCCTCGCGCTCCCTTTCTTTCTCTCGTTCGCGCTCTTGCTCTCTCTCTCGCTGGCGGAGATCATTCTCCATCTGCAGCCTGTGGGGGAGGTTGACAAGTATGAACGCACACACACACACACACACACACACACACATACACAAACACGGGGGGAGAAGGTGAGAGATGCAACACCCAACACGAGGCAGATATTAACCAGACACTGGTGAACCTCACACAAACATTTTGTGCTCAAACACACACACACACATACACTTGCAGAAACACACTAAAATATTCCCACACTCTCTCCACTTACCATGAGGAAAATAATCCATACACAGCATGACTGAGCAAGAGCAGATGAACACTTAATAGGTATCCACAGGAAAAGGACACACGCGCACACACACAGCAGAACGCATTCAGCAGCAATCAATATCACACAAACAAAGATACAGGATACGCGAGAGCCATTACAGAAGTAGACTATAATACCATCCATTTCAAACACAAACATCTCCCCCCTTGTATTATGACAAATGGAAACGATGTGCATTGTGAAAGTGAGAAAGAATATGAAGAAAATGAAAAGAAATGGGGGTAAAAGAGACATTCAGTGTGTGTATATGCATGAGTTTGCAGTGTGTGTGTGTGTGTGTGTGTGTGTGTGTGAAGGGCAGCATGTGTGAAGAGTGTATATTAGGCACTGTGGGGTGTGTGCTAAAAATATCACACACTCAGCAACCTGTGCCTTCCCTGCAGAGAGAGATTACACAGCCCAGAGAGACAGAGAGAGAAAGAGAGTTGCACGTGCACGTGCATGTGTGTTACCTTTCAGCCAGCGCCGCCGTGTGGTTCAGTTCTCCGGGGTAGCGGCCTCCAGGCATGTGCAAGTGGAGGGCAGAGTGGTGGAGAGGAGAGAAGGCGCCTCCTCCAGGTACAGAGTAGAACTGCGAGCGTAGCGCGGAGAGACACATGGTCTCCTCCATCCTGTGACAGACACACGGACAGATGGACCAGGCCAAACAAGTCAGACTCTATCTGCGCATGCCAAGTGTGGAGAAGGTGGACGATGTGATACTTAATATGTGACGGTGAAGGTGACGCTGCAGCAGTGAAGGTCAAAAGATGATGATGTTCGTATGGAGGTATTTTAGGAGGTTTTGTGGGGTAATTTCGAGAAATATGAAAGGAAATGGCAGCTAATCCTGGTTGTTAGCAGCATGGACCATTTTTTCATTATAGAATAGTAAGTAGGGAGGCGGACATCCCAGTTGGTCCCCTGTACACCTTCATCCACACAGCTTTGGATAGACTGTATTTTGAACTGTTCTTTAAACGTGGTCTTATTAAAACATTGATTAAAACATTTTGATTGTTTAATGAAAGTATACCGACTTTAAACAACCAGTCAGTTGAATTCATTCACCTTCCATTGGAAATTGTTTTAACATGAATACTGACTCAATCAACTCCTGAAAAAAGCAGGAACGTACGGTGGTTGTGTACTCATGAGAGGAAAGTATGATGATTTTTTTGTTATGTGCAGTTAAGTTGTTAAGTTGGCATTGAATCGCTGGTAGTGTTACCTTGGATGATCAACAGAGCAGCTAACTTTTCAAAAATTCCTGTTAAAGCATGTTGTTTAACAACCTCACCTCTATTGTAAGTGATGCACTCCGACTAACTGCTTGTTCCAGCACTTCATTTAAGCTTTAAAACACTCCTAATGAGAGACAAACCGCACTTTTAATCCAACGTCTTGACTTGATTGTAATGAAAACTAAAATGACGTGGGCGTCTAGGAGAAGTGTCTGTGAGAGGTTAGGCGTTGAGATTCTCAGGTGCTATCGCTACCTTGGTAAGGACAGCGGGTGGTGCATGTAGGCAGGATGATAGTAAGCAGCGGCGGCTGCGGCGTGGGCCGCGGCAGCTTGCTCCAAACTCATGGGTAGAGAGGTCAGCCGGAGGTCATCCGACGTGCCAAACGGCCGCAGCGCTCTCAGGTACTCCTCCTGGATGGCGCTCGAGGGAACCGCGGGGTGCATCTGCCCAGGCAAACTGCAGAACAAGTGCACGCGGCGTTAGTCTAAATCTGTTTAACGTCCCCTTAAACGGGTATGAATACCAAATACGGTCCAACTCTGGGTGTATGGTTGCACTTACCTGAGGCTCTGCATTCTGGGGTCCTGCATGACTGAGCTAGGGGTGAGGCCGAAGGGGTGAGCCAGGGGGTGACGAGAGGGGGTCGGAGGAGTCCTCTTATCCTGTTGTGTCTGGGTGTTCTCGGCCCCCAACCGCTCTCTACCGAGTCCCTGAACACTCAGATCAACCTGACAGACACACAGAGAGAGCAGATATTACTATACATATATATACACATATGTTTGCTATATTGAAACTGGGTGGGAAAAAAGTTCAGGGAAAGTGATGAGGAAAAATGAGTCGAAGCAAAGCCCCCCGAGCTGCACCCAGAGGCTCAGCAGAGTGGAAAAGTGGGCCTGATATGTCATAGCAAGTCAAGATCAAAGTGGAAAGATGATCCTAATATATGGCCAACTGCGTTCTCTCTCTCCCTCTCAGAGGATTCGGTCACCACAAAGTCCTTAATTGCTTATAACACATATAATTCCAAGCTTCGAATTACAAACATGACAAAATTATAAATCACAAAAAGATATTTCGCGGGCTCGGCTTAGCCCTCTTAGGTTCTTTAATATGGCATGTCTCATTAATTTACTCTTGGTTTAAAGCGCCTCACACTATCATCTTGTGCAGATCACCTTTTAGAAGTCCACAGCAGTAGAAAGGGAGAGAGAGTGGCGGACCTGACTACTGTTCCACTGACCAACATACTGACGTCAGCTGCGTCACACTGCCTACGCGGCTAAAAAAAACACAGCATTGTGATAAAAATTCTCAACTTCTCCACTATGTAGATGGAACAGCTGCCAGAAAACCTTTGACTATAATACATCAATCACATTTCCATGATAATGCTTCATATCCTGTTGCCAGAGCAACGGCCGGAGGTCAGACAGACCGTGGACAATCCACAAACAAATTACCTCTCCCAGCAACAGCTGATCGGCTACCTTAGTTCTGTTCAAAACTTGCAGAGAAATATCTGTGCTTTGAATATGTTTGAATAGTTTTGAATGGGTCACTCATGAAAAGCAGATTCAAACCAGTGTCGGGCTGTCTCTCTCTCTCTCTCTCTCTCTCTCACTCTCTCTCTCTCTCTCACTCTCACTCTATCATTCGGCAATATCCATTGGTTAAGAATAAGAGGGGGAGGGCGACGACACACGGAGGGTCTGGAAAGTAGCCATCACATTCCTCGACCTCTGACCCTGCAGACAGCCAACTGCCTCCACAGATGCAGCAATAAACACACATAAACAGTGTGTGTCTTTGGCTGCATACAGTACTGAATCTATGCAAAGATTTAGAGCCCTCTCATCTCACTCCGTCACTCTCCTGCTCATTCTTCCTCCCCTTCTTTCTTAACACCTCATTCTCTGTTTTCCTGCCTCCCTCCCTCTCTGCATGTCTGAATAGGAGCCCCAGGCAGGCCGAGCCACAGAGCGGTCTTTGTGAAGGGGGAGAAAGGCAGCTCTGATCCAGGGGGAAGTGGCTACTGTGGGGGCTCACCCCTGCATTGTGTGAGGGGCCTGGTTCCTCGCTCCACCTTAAATGCGTTCGCACACCCACAAGCAAACACATCCATAGACAAACACACACACATACATACACTGGTCCCTCTTCACATCGTGAGCCTTTTGTGGTGAAGGGTCAAGTACACGCACACACATGTGCACGCATACACTCACACACACGCACAAACACTGCAGGAAGCTGAACACAATACGTGCCAGTCTCTGCAGCCTTCAGTGTTTCTTTACAAACCCCTCATGTGTTGCTGCAAGAGACATGGACTGATTAGTGAGAGGAAGAGGGGTGAGGCAGAGGGGTGGAAGCATGGAAATGAAAGAATGAGACAAGACAGAGAAAATGAGAGGGAGGGAGGGGGGGGGTAGAGAGACAGAAATGGAGGGATGGCTGGGTTTGACAGTTTGATGTTGACAAGCACTGGAACTATTTCTTTAATGGAGGGAGCAGCAGCAGGGCGGATGAAGGAAACCGAAAGAGACAGACGACTCATCGGTGCCGAGAGAGAGAGAGAGAGAGAGAGAGAGAGAGAGAGAGAGAGGGGAGAAACCAGCAATACAAAGGAACCAAACGAACAGACACACAGCGAGAGCGGCAGATGTCCGGGCTCAAACTTGCTCTCACCTGTCTGCCGTCGGCCCTCCACAGGCCGTTGCTGGTCTTGGTGGGGGCAATGGTGACCACCGGGGCGGTGCCGGATACACCGTGGCCCCTGGTCTGGCCCAGGTGGGGCCCTAGCGAGCCCCGCTTCGGGGTGGTTACCGGCGAGCTGTGGCTGGTGGCCGGGGACGAGACGGGAGACGACTCACTGCTGACGGCAGAACCTGGGGCGGGGAGGGAGGGACGGGGTTAACGACAGCAGGGGGAGGCAGATTTAAACTGCAGCTATCAGACGGCTGATCCGATTAAAAAAGATTTCAGGATCAAACAATCCCCCCCCCCCCTGACATGATACAGACGGTGCACTCAAAAGAAAAACAAACTTTTTTTTTTGTCAGTGCGCCGGCCTACGACGAGGTAAATAGTGATTCAATCATTTTGATTAAAAGCATTCTGGCTATATGTAAAAGAAATAAAGGAACGTGTAAAAAGGTACAGAAGGTAGAAGAGAGGAGAAAAGGCATGTGTGTGTAATATGTGTGTGTGTGTGTAATATGTGTGTGTGTGTGTGTGTGTGTGTGTGTGTGTGTGTGTGTGCACGCTGGTGACGAAAAAGAAAAGATATAGAGACAACGAGGGAAGGATGTTACAAAGGAGGGTGTTAAAAAGAGGCTGGGGTGCGACACAGCCAATTGTGAGGGGGGGAGGAGGTTGTGGGGGGGGGGGGGGGGGGGTGTTAAATGTGATAAGGAGAGAGTATGTGTGCGTGGTTTGTAACATTCACGCTACTCTATTACTCTAACACTCACTAACCGGTAGACACAAACACATTCAGAGCGCGAAAGGGGCGGAGGTGGGGGGGATAATGAGATGGAGAGAAGGTGGGAGCGGAGGAGTTCACGTAGAGCTAAAGGTGGAGAGAGAGCTACAGGGAGCGAGAAAGAGGAAGCGAGAGGATGATGGAGAGAGCTGCTTATAATTGGCTGTAATTAGATTCTCATTATTAGGAGATGAATGGAAACGGATGAAGGAAGAGACAGAGAGGGAGAGGTCAGGATGGGTCAGCTCTTATTCAACACCTTCATTAGGAGACCATTGAGCTGAATGTGGACCAACACACACACACACACACAATAACACACACATACCAGTTAGTAAAACGTTTCAGAATAATCCACAAAAAACACCTTGGTGTGCGAAATGATCTGCTTACACAATTATTGACACTGCAGCGATGCATGAGGCAATTTTCTGTCATTAACACCTTGTTTACTTAATTAAAGGAATAGTTTTGGAAATACGCTTACTCTTATCAAGTCGAATGAGACAATTGTTTCAATTCTTGCGACGGTGAGATAAATATGAAGCAACCGCCGAGGGACATTAGCTTAGCATGAAGCCTGCAAACAAGGGGAAGCTGGAGTAGAGGTGGTTCCTTTGGTTGTGACCCACAAAGAGGAGTCTAGTGTACGAGTGTGTGTGTGTGTGTCTTTATGACAGGGGACCTGCAGCTGCTGGAGCTGCGGGTCTTAAAAGCTCACCTCTGGGATCTTCGGCCTGTTTGGCCAGTTTGCGCAGGGCAGCAGCGAATCCAGAGTTTGCAGATTGGGCGACCGCGTTCCCATTGGTTAGTGGGCTGAGGGGGCTGACAGTGGCGGTGGTGCGAGTTGCCGTGGAGATCATTCCTAATGATGCCGATTTATTGGACTCATGGTTCATACCTGAGAAGGAGAGCGGCAGGAAAAACATTTTTGGAGCTTAAGGACAAATTGCATCGTCCGTTTTTTTTTTGTTTGTTTGGCGTCCCAGTAAAACAATGGAGTCGGGAAAAGGTCTGTGATTCTTTTGTCAGGTAATGAACTAGTTTACCATCTGCTTTCTGCCAGTAGACGTCTCATTCATCTTGAGTGAATGAAAATCATCTCCAAGGTCTCCAACAGAATGGACAAGTGTGTGTGTGTGTGTGTGCCTTTTGTGTCTGGACATCACAGTGAGTCCATACGCGTGGGTCAGCTCCGTCAGAGTAGAGCTGTTGTGTCAAATAGAGCGGTGACCCTAATAGCAAATGACACACATGAGTGCACACACGTCCATTTCCTCAAGGGAGCCAGCCAACACATCGCAAGACCTCGGCAGCGTCTACACGCAAACATGATTAGTTATCACTGCAGTTTTACACCCTGGCAGAGGGAAGCACGTGAACGCACAAATGTCTTTTATTTGTGCGCACACACACACCCACAGACAACGAGCAAACCCATTGATCTACTGCATAGTGGACACACTTGGATCAGATGTGGTTAGCGTAACCTTTGTCTTTATCCTCTACCCTCTTGCTGACCCACTAATGTTAATTACAGCTGGAATTAGCCGCCAGCCCCCTGCCTCCTACAGCAATGACCTCATTACCACCACACACACACAAGCACCTTTCTAACATGCACACACACACACACACACACACACACACACACACACACACACACACATGCCACAGGAACCGCACACAAACAGTCAAAGCTGAAAACACACTCATGAAAAATTAATACGGGCACATAGAACACCACTACTGAATGATCTGCTAATCACGTGGAGGGAACGAAAGAAGCAGAAGAATAAAGGGCAGTCAGTTCGTTGATTGACAGCATCGTGAATCTCGTGTTATTCACAGATTACATGTCTGTCCTGCCAGCTTTTAACACGTGTGAGCAAAGGCAGGCAGAGGAAGCCGTGGGGCCGCGAGCACAGCGAGAGAGGGAGATGTGTGCAGAGCAGATTGAGGGAAAGGAAATGACCAAGCCAAATCTTTAAGTTGGTGAACATGGAGGGCGGACAGCGGTTGCTGCGTGAATTAATGTGAGCCTTCAGAGAGACGTAGCTGTGCAATTCTGCAGCACGTTTTGAAAATATAAAACCAACAATTAAAGTTATGCATTATCACAGTGATGCAAAAGCTATTCCAGATTTCATGACAGTTTATTCAGGTTGTTTCCAGCGGCCACAAAGCAACCCGGACAGATAACTAATAACCTGTCGACATCCATCTAACTGCCCTTAATCACACATCTAATGAGTGTAATGTATACAATTAACACGCGTGTGTTTATACACCAGAAAACAGGGTACACAACATCTTCTGCAACATCACTCTCTTTTAGTACACTCTCACGTACCTTGTTGACCATTTTCCTTTATTTCTTTGGCTACACCTGTGTATTTGCATGTCATGCCAATAGAGCAGAAAGGCAGAAAGGGAAAGAGTAAAAGCTCAGATCTTGACAGCGGTGTGTGTGTGTGTGTGTGTGTGTGTGTGTGTGTGTGTGTGTGCATGCATGTGTTTGTGTGGTGTCTGTGTGTGTGTGTGTGAGTTTTTGTGGTGTGTGTGAGTGTGTGTGTGTGTGTGCCTGTGTCTCTGCTGAGCCCAGCAGTCAAGGGAGAGATGATAAGACAGTTTCTATCGACTCTTTCTCTCCTTCCTTCCGCTCTACACACTATTTCCTTCCCCCGTCTCTCTCTCTCTCTGCTTATTTAACAAAAGCCAATAGACATAATCTCTTCTTGTTTTGTGCCTTCTTTCTTCCTTTTTTCTACAATCTTTTGTCACGGGCAATTCCTCTGATATTTACCCGTCCCGTTTTCACAAACACAAACATACTAACATATGCATGTGAGCATAATTCAAACAAGCAAACAGACACACTCACCCTCCCGCTCACCGCTCTCCTCTTGCTCGCCGTCTTTCTACTCCTCTGTGAGACTCTTTCTCTCTCCCTCTCAGCCTTGCAGCTGCTACGTGGTCACGTGACCTCTTTTCTATCCACTTCCCTCCTCCTCCTCCTCCTCCTCCTCCTCTCTATCCACCCCCCACCCGCCTCCCCCTTCCGCTCCTCCTTCCCCTCCCTCTATCACCCCTACCATCCTACCTCCTCTGTTCTCTGTTCTCTTGTCTCTGTCGCTCCTTTCTATTTTTCCATGTTCTCTGCTCGGCCGTCCCTCCTCTCTTTCTCTCTCTCAAACTGTGCTCACTGTCGTTTTCTTCTCTCCCTTCATTCTTCATCCCGTTTCCTTTTGGCTCACACTCGCCATGCGGTGAGGGTTGGTTGGTGGGTCAGAGGGGGGGAGCAGAAAGAGGAGAAGGAGGGTTTAGGGTGATGACGGGGAGGGTGGGTGTGTGGTTTATGTGTGTGTGTCTGTGTGTGTGTGTGTGTGTGTGTGTGTGTGTGTGTGTGTGTGTGGCGACAGTGTAGCGTTAACCCTCCATCCATCACTCTGTCTCCCCGCTAGTCAGCTCTGTCTGCTTCGGGGACAGGGGTGGGGCTGGGGGGGAGGGGAGGTTGCTGACAGTGACCTTTGACCCTTCACCTCTGACATCTGCGGCGCAGGACAGCGGGAGGATGGATGGCGAAGCACACAACAGCACTAAATACAAATTAAGACATTTAACTCCCTTTAGGAGTCTTTTTTTTAATGTCCCAACTGAGTGATTAAACACAACTAAAATGGTCGCGCTAGCAGCTCAACAAGGCGCTAATGCTCGATGCACAATGGGAGACTACGCGATGCTACCGTGCGAAAATATGAACGTCTGGGCCGAGGACCATGTTGTTGTTTATAGGACGTCTCAGACTTATCAGACTTAATTTTCACCTGCTTCAGCTTATCTGTGCTTTAGGCTAGCAGCTAGTGTTAGCATAACTACTGTTAGCATCTGTAAGCACAACAAATATAACAGTATAATGTTGCTAACAAAATGGCAACAAATAGCATTTTACCATTAACCCCAAAAGAGTAGCAAGAGGTGTGTTCAGGCCGAGCGAGGCGAACTTTAGAGGATGACTGTATGCAAAGTCAATGCAAAGGAGTGAAATGTCGGACAGATGTTATAAAGCACAAGGTCAGCAAAAAAAAAAACTCCAGTTGGAAATGTTTGAGTTTTAGCCAACACACTCGCAGAGATCCTGGTAAGTTGTAATATCCGTCTAAGCTGTCAAACAAACACACACAGTCCCACTTAGGTCAGCGTGCAAGTGCTAGTAGACACGTAAGCAACCACATGTGACGTCCTGGAAATAAAACGTGTGGAAGGTTTTACATAAAATCTGACGTTGTTTAGGCTTAGCTCCCAATTTACAGCCTTGGCTGTGGTTTGAGCTAACTGTGTTAGCATAAGCTACTGATGTTCAGGCTAAAATGTGACATTTAACTTGTCAGCATACTAATGCAAGCATGTTGCAGTTACAAACATACTAAAATGCAACATGAAATAAACACCATAATTAATCTTAGCATTAATTGATAATCAATTCATTATATCTATAGCTTATATATATCATGCATTCGGCTTTTAGCCAAAGTCATCCACTGGCAACCGTTATTGTCTGCCCCATATTTCCTTTTAATTCATCAAATTTTCTATACAAACTGTATTTTACAAAGGGCCAACTGACCATCCTGTAAAAAAGTGCCACCAACCTGCCGTAACTAAAAATATTCCTACGTACGCCAGAAACTAATGAAACTACCAGCTTTGCCAAAATGTAAATCCGGGTGTGACTCCATTCACAAACCAACACACTCACAAACGCACTGTGCTCTGCATGGTGTAATTGATATAGGACATGCTGAGGCTTGTGTCTTTGACACCTTTTTTGTGTCTCTCGCTCTCTCACTTTCACTCTCTCTTTCTCAAACGCACACAAAAACAGACAAACACCGACTACACAAGGGGACTGTGAGGACAGCAGGGGGGGAGGGGGGAGACCTGCTCTGCCCCATCACCTCATTAAAAAAATCACATGTGTGTGTGTGTGTGTGTGTGTGTGTGTTTTAAGAGGCGGGTCATTAGGATAGAAGAGGAGGTTGCAGCACACTACCTACTCATTAACACTCATCAGGTTGGCATGTCTGGGTGTGTGTGTGTGTGTGTGCATTCTTGTGTTGGCTATTGTGTTAACAGACATCAACATGACTATCCTAAATTATGTTTACGAACAGCTACCCAACATTATACCAACAATGTGGGCATGAAATCACACACACAAGTTCTCTTAATGCAAAACATGCTCTATTTAAGTTTTATTATATTATTTTTGGACTCCTACTGCTGATACTAATCGCAACAACAGCTACTGTTGTTGTTGCTGTTACAATAGCTGGCAGACTTTCTTTTAAATTCCTTTGACAAGCACACGCGCTCCAAGATGGAGAGAACGAGGGGTGGAGAAGACGTAGCCAAATGTTTTACAGCCTCTTAAACTTGTCTGTAATAGCAGTCAGAGTGGCGTCGACACAGCAGTCTCCAGGGTTACTCCAGGGGCCGCAAAATGGCTTTACAAGCTCCGGTCACTCTGCAGCTCGCACCGAAACACTTAACACTTCCTTACGATCCATAAACAACGAGCACACTCTCGCATCTCACACACTCTCAAACACGGAAACAGGCATGAAAATTACTTTAAACAACAAAAACACACATACATAAGCGTAAATACGTGCAATGACGGGCACACCTTTTCCAATGTCTCCAACGGGGCTACTCGTCTACAAGCATCAGGTCAGATATAGAAAGAAGATATAAATAAAAGCTGTTTTTGGACCCTTACACTTTTCCTCAATATCTTTCCTTTGTCTGGTCGTTTCCTCCTCACTGTCTTTTTCAGCGTAACTCGACAGCGTCGCCCATCACTGCATTGACGTTTCTCTCCTCCGGGTCACGGTTCTCTCCTGCAGCGCTTTGCTCAATCTCGCCTCTCGGTCACGGAGACGATGCCAAAAGATTAAACAAACCGAGGCAAACCGGTCTTCCCTTTGTCTCCGTTCTTGTTTCCGGCTCCTGCCTGCGTCTGACTCTCGTCCGCAGGTTGTGTGAGTGAGTGTGTGTGTGTGTGTGTTCAGCGCTGATGGTGTACACAGAGGGTCATGTCAGACAGTTGACAACCACAGTTCCCCCTCCTCTGGCCCGCGGTCGGCTCTGCTCACCAGGTGCCGACACCGCGGCGGCTAGACCTCAACCATCTGAACAAACATAGGGGGGGAAGGTGTGTGTGTGAGAGAAGGACACACGCAGACGCACACTTGTTGCACAAAGGTGCGCAAAGACAAACAGGCCAGCAGATGCATGTAGATGGGCCCGTTGGGCAGGTGTTTGGTAAGTATAACGTGCAGGGTGTAATTGAGGCGTGCGCCGCGAAACATCCACCGTAAACAATGATGCATTCGAAGAGAGGTTTGGGTCCGCAAATTATAGAGGAACTGGTACTGTTGTCTCTTAGGAAATCAAGCTTACAGATTTTGATTTCTTGCATTATTTCCCTGTAAATTACCAGAGTATAGATCCGACTGGAGCAATGAGAATAGCAGCCTTGGCAGTTGATTTATTCCTTTCATCACCTGCGTCGTCTGTCGATGCGTGTAAAGGCTACGGGACCGCCAACGCTATCGCTCCTGTAACAACACAATGTGCTTTGTGTTTGCACGTTGTGTTCCACCACCGCTGCAGATTCATTCTATACTACAGGTCATGTGTTGTTGGTAATTAGAAATACACTTTAGGAGATCATTTTTTAAATTTCACAAGAAAGTAGCAAACGATCGCCTTATTATATATATAATGCAATATGAAACAATTTAAGTAAATGAAGGCTGTTTTTTAACTATGTTTACAATGGAAATTGTTTTTGAAAAGGCCCTTATAGTGACATTGACTCCTAAACCGATCACTGACAGGATTGATGAACCTCCACAAGCCCTTAAGCTGCTATGGGGATAAAAATAAATGAACAATTCCCCAACTGACTGATTTCAAGTATTATCTTCTCAATAAACCACTTAATCAATTGTTCTACTAAGAAATGTAGATATAAAGGAAGGATTCATCACAAGTAACAATGGGACATCTTTACGTGTTTTGTTTAGTCTGATCAATGGTCAATAACCATGGGTATATACAATATACAAGAAAAGTAGCAAATCCTAATAAATTACCGTAATATATGTGATTAACCAATCAGTAGCCTTTTAATCCCCTGTCAATGGACTACGAGCTTTTGCTCTAATGCCCAAACGGCGATTTGTTTCTGGCCTTCCAGAAACAAAAATATGATCGTGATTCATGTTCATTAACTTTGAACAATAAACTAAACCGACAACCGGTTTAATAAGTTAAAATAAATTTAAAAAATGAAACACAGGGGTTAAGTTGAAGCCACGGAGGCTATGACCCGAGTTTACAGTATCCACATGAGGAGGAGGTAGCTAATTAAAGGGATTGGAGGTTTACTCAGTAACCCCTGCTGAGCAGCTGGTCTGCGGCGGGTCAGGAGCGGCACATGGCGCATAGAGCGCGCGCGCGCGAGTGTGAACATGTGCGTGCGTGTGTGTGTGTGTGTGTTTGTTGAACTCCACCTGCGGGCTGTGTACACACACAAAAGCGACTTGATCCGCTTGACTGCCGCTAATGCGCCCGGCGGCAGATCTATCTGAGCCAAACAATACCGTCGCTGTTAAAGGTCCCGGATTAAAGAGCGACTCCCAAACTCCCCTGGGTGCCGCCAGACAAACCATTACAAGGTGACTGGGCGTTTCAAGTCTTTCTGGCCAGTTTGGTTCACTGGGAGCAAAAAAATGAGCGGTGTGTAACCGCGGACAAGTCGGACGAGAAAGATGACATACAACGAATCACCTTAACGCTTCGCCCTCTGCGGCTGCGTCAAGACGTCCGCGCTTACGGGAACAAACAGGAAGTGTTTGTTTCTGGTTTCAGAATAAGAGCACGTCCCTGACGTCAACATAGACTGTTCTACGTGGACGTATTAAATAAACGGATCACGCAAAATTATATTGTGCTTGAATTATTTTTTTCAAAATGGAATTTGGTCCAGCTATTAATCATTGTGACCGCAATTAACACTTTATTCTGAAAATAAATGAGCAGAAGTTGCTTACTCCTCTTGGCTTGACATTGTTCGTCCAGCTGAACCAGTTTGTCTGTTTACATGTAGTATTGTCGGTTGATTTAATTACACACTTCAGACTTTGGCTGTTGTAGTGTTCAGCAGTTTATCTAAAAATAGACTCGAAAAGAAAAGTGGAATTTCCCCTCCTCCAAAAGTGACTGCCGACAGCTCAACCCGAAACTGCTGCCTGAGCACCAAATCTAAGATCATTAAATATTGTCAGTTAAAAGGAGATTAAAGCGTTTTAAGGCGGTCTCCTCTCAACTCCCTCCAAGCTATAATACTGTC
Source organism: Gasterosteus aculeatus (assembly GCF_964276395.1). NCBI lineage: Eukaryota > Metazoa > Chordata > Actinopteri > Perciformes > Gasterosteidae > Gasterosteus > Gasterosteus aculeatus. The sequence continues at coordinate 10,313,387 of NC_135698.1, forward strand.
ACAATCAAACAAACCAACCGCGAGGTAACTTTAAAAGCAGATCGCCTACGCATCACTGAATGACCTTATCGTTCCGCACAACAAAGCAACCACCGATAAACTACACGAAACACACAACTTACCGATCACCGCAGAAAAGACACCCCGCGGGTCCTGCGCATCCTTAGACGCGTGAGCCTCAGTGGTTCTAAGAAGCCGCGTGATCCCCCACAACCAGCACCGACGTGATGATGCGCGAAGGAGAAGGACAACGCGTTAGCTGTCCTCAGAGAGAGAGAGAGAGAGAGAGAGAGAGAGAGAGACAGAGAGAGAGAGGGAGAGAGAGAGGGAGGCGGGGTAGGGGAGGGGAGGGGAGGGCGAGCACCTGCTCCACTCGTGCTCCCTGGAGAGATGCAGGGATGGAGAGAAGGAAGATGTGGCCCCAGACTGCTGATACGTCACTGACCGGACAATCAGATTTGTTTGAATCTGCTGCTGCAGACGTAACGTAACCTTGTGACAACGCTACTACCATTGATCTGCTGCTGACCTCTGTGCTGCCTCTGTACCGCTTTCACGCCATCAGTGGTAAAATGATCTGGTCTGGTGAAGGACAACTCGTCGCTTTTACCTCATTAGAATGTTCCTATGGCCCGTCAGCATCCTTTGCCTAATTAGGCGTTTTGAGTCTTGCTGAGAGACATCTGAGAAAAAATGATGTGGTTCTTAAAATGCTTCACTGTCTTCCAAAGGCTGGCTTGTAACCTTGTCTCTGGTGGCACAAAATCGAATTATTTTAACTTTATCTGAGCTTTGTTGCGTAAAACACAAATGGCATTGATGGCACTGGTGAGGTGTACTCAAATTAATAAAGTTGCCTAAAATAAAAAAAATCAATGGGCACTTAAGACAATAACGTACTGGTCCCACCTCCCACACATCTGTGGCTTGATCCCTCAGCGAAACCGTAAGGTTAATCATCTGATCCATTATATATATATATATATATATATATATATATATATATATATATATATATATATATACATATACATATATGATATACATATGACTATATCAATTGTAACTGCAGCCTTGGTAAACAAAGCAAAGAGTCTCTATAATTATAAAGAAAAGAAGACGGAGGGATTTTTCTTCCTTCTCTGATCAGGAGTATGCTAATGTTACATCCTAAACCGTCAGGGACAAATAATTCCCCCTGCTTCTAAAGTCACTAACAGGTAATAACACAAGGTACCAGGTAATACCATGTTTATTACCACTCACCTGTCATAAGCTCACTCAGCCTGCTTCATTTGGTCTAATATTTCAGTATCTCCCCTGGGCTTCTGTGTCTGTCTCCTGGTCTCTCTCTTTCTTAATCGTTCCTCCCTTCATCTCCACGTCTCCTGAGCAGCTGCTCCATTTTACAGCTATTTAGCAGCTGTTTTGCATCTATTTGCGCTTCCGAGTGCAGATTTACCTTCTCCATCTTCTTTCTCCTTCTCACTTTTTATTTCTCTCCCTCCCTTTCATCTCTTCCTCTTGCATTTCTAAGAAGCCAGACGGATAGAACCAACCGGCCTTGATGTTTTCCTCAATAGATAAACTGTCTCCTTCAAGTTTTTTTTCCTGAGATCCACTCAGTGATAAGGATACACACACACACGCACACGAAAACACACACAAAAGTACCCATAAATACAAACTGGAGGCATGCACTCTAATAGAAAAAAACACATGCGCGCAGATAAGCGGCCCTCTGCTTCCTTATTTGTCTCTATGGTACTGAAGGAGGTGGTGAAAAAGGAAAAAGTGAGGCTCTCCTATGATCCCCAAATCCCTTGTACTCAAACCTCCAAAAAAAGGTGAAGGGGAGTGAAAAAAGCATGTGTGTGTGTGTGTGTGTGTGTCTGCTGAGACTAGTGGGACTAGCCTGACATGATTTATGGTCTGGCTGCGTACTGCAGGCAGACACTCTCAGTTTTCTCTGAGGTGGGGGTCTCACCTCCATCCTTTGTGACCTATACGCACTGTGTGTGTGCGTGTGTGTGTGTGTGTGTATTTTAGAGGAAGGTAAACTGTAAAACGTACACATGAGCTTAACTGTGTACATCTGCAGGTGCATGAACGAGAGGATGAACCTCATCGCACGTGTCCTGCTCTGTTTGTTTGATGGGGTGTGTGTGTGTGTGTGTGTGTGTGTGTGCGTGTGTGTGTTTGTGCGCTGTGTGGAGGTCAAAGCGCACAGCGGTGTGTGTGTGTCCTCTGGGTGGGTTGTACTTGGCGGACTGGAGGATCCCCCATTAAGCGGCGTGTAAAAGAGGCCAAGCACAGAGGCCATTATGAACTCCGACAGTAATAGCTCCAGGAGTCTTACCGCCTCTGGAGACCTGGTCATTAGCCTATTCCTCTCTCATAAGGCCCTCTATCCATCACACACGCAAGCATACACACATCTGTATGCAGACGCAGCCACACACAAACACGCAAGCACATCCGCGGCTGGTTTCCGTCTCCTGCTTTCTCGCTGTCTGTCCGTTCATCTGTGGTGAGAAGAGTGAAATATTGGGGGTTCTGCTGCAAGAACGGTCCTCCAAGACATCCGCAGATGTCTTCAAAAACAGATGCACATAAACACGCACACACCATCGCACGCATACACACACTCTTTTCACACACAGATGCTCATTTACAAAAGCAGCGAGGCATAATATCAGCCATGAACCCAAACTGCTAATTATTCAAATGTATTCCTCCTTCTACATCTAGTGAAAGTGAGACGCTGTAGGAGCCTCTCAGCTCTGGTCAGGTAGGAGATTACACACAGAAACACCATCGCACACAATGACGCCGTGGCTGGACGAGCATTATAACTAAATCCACCTCCTGAGCATTTAATGAAAACACACACACACACACTCTGTGGCTAGATTTATTGGCAAGTCAGACAGAAAAGACAAACTGCTGAGGCAACAGGGAGGTGAGCACCCCCTTTTTACTGAGGCAGCTGCACACACACACACACACACACACACACACACACACACACTTATGCACTATACAGTGGTGTTCCCAATCACCGTGCACAACCAGGTGCACGCGCCACATGCAGCACACACACACACACATCAGTACAGCATAACAGATTTACTGTATCACCAAACACACATGCTGTGGGTGCATGTATCTACTTTCACCTCTGCACTGCACGTGCATATGTGTTTTGATAAAGGTGTGTGTGTGCATGTCCGCAGACACACACACACATTTACAAGTCTTTACATACACAGTCATGTAGAGTACATTGTGTTCCAGCACACACAAAGCAGAGGGAGTTAAGAAAGAAGAGATACCTGGGGACGGAGACACACTGGCTAAGGTGCTGGAGTCAGTCACGCTGTCCTCGGGCGTAACACACACACTCCCGCACACGCACAAACACACACAGTGCTGCAAAGATAAGCACTAATCCTGTTTATTACCTCCTCCCTCTCTACACTCTCTCTCGCTCTCTCATTTCCCCCCTCGCTTATTTTTCCTGTCTCTCTTCCTCAAGCCTATTTCAGCAACACACACACACACACACGCACGCACAATGTCAGTTTACTCCTGTGATGTTGGTTGGCCCGGGGCTGAGACGAGGAAACGGGGAGGGGAGTGTTGATGTGCGCTGCTCTTTTCCAGCTCCAGCTCTGTTCACGTCCTGCAGAGAGAATTACCTTCCCTTTGTCTGTGTGAAGGGGCTGCTGCCTTTACCATCTGTGCAGCGGATACAGTGGCAGGCGTGTGTGCGCGCGTGTGTGTGTGTGTGTGTGTGTGTACCCCTATATTCCTCCAAGATCCAATGTCTTTAAAAGGACATTTTGGGAGTTGAGGCTTTGAGGTCAGAGTTGAGGTCGGTGGAAATAATGCAAATGTGACGTATTTTGATCGTGTGACAATTGTTCCGTTGTCCTTCATTTTTCATGTAGTTACATTTAGATTTTTTTAAATACTTCAAGGACTTCTTGACCTTGGAAACGTCATTGTAATCTTTTGACAATTTCTTTGTGAATGAAATATGAATATGTTCTATGATAATGTTACTTACTTAGTTACTTAATGTTAACTTTATTTGATTATTATTGCACTTGTGATCTGTTTTTCCGTTTGAGACCAAAATCGCAATTCTCTCCCTCAATAGTTTACAACTTATCTGTTCTGTGGCATTAAGCAACCTTTGGTGGTTTGGATCTTTTCAGGTGCCCTTTTGACATGAAAAGAAAATAGCCGGTCTTATCCATCAATTTCTTTTTGCTTGTTTCCTTTTTTAGTTGAAGTGTTTTTATCACACTACAATACAAAACAAAAGGACTTTAACTATTTAAGACATTTTAAATAAACACAACCCTTTTGCTCTTTACGTTTCCTGGTCCTCTCACCTTTCCCGTCAGCCACAACTCCTCCCATATGTTGATTCTTCCAGCTTCCTCTCTGTCCTCATTCCTCCCTCCTTTTTCATTTCTCTCCCCTATTTACCTCCTTTATCTGTCCTCTCCTGTAATTTTTATCTTCTCTCTCTCTCTCTCTCTCTCTCTCTCTCTCTCTCTCTCTCTCTCTCTCTCTCTCTCTCTCTCTCTCTCTCTCTCCAGATGGGTGAAAGAGAGAAGCAGCTTGCCGTGGTCAGGCCAATTATTTACATAATTATGATCTCCCACTTAACCACATGATCCCTTACCTAGGTGTGGGCAATTAAAGCCGGCATCATAATGCCCATTATGCAAATGCAGTCGGAAGCGAAACATGGTGGCGAGAGATCACCGATGTGCAAACACGTGCACAGTGTGCGTGTGTGTGTGTGTTTTAAACAGAATGGGGAAACATGTTTTACAGCTTCTTGATTTGTTTGTATCTGTTTTTTCTTTGTACCACACAAAGTCAGGCATCCGGCCACAGCCGATACAACAAAGTGTAGACTCCATTTGATTGGTACTAAAGGGTCAGTCCACCCAAACCTCTTAGTGAAGACAAGCGATTGTCACTGTAGCCTTTGGTTTTATGAGCCATCCACCAACGCACCCCAAATACAGTGTATGAAAATATGTTCACGCTCATCAAAACATTAAACAATCACATTATATCGTGACTGGACACTAGAACTCTCTGTCATCAGTAAAAACCACATGTTAATAAGTAATAAATACATTATATTAAAATAGTTTCATGTTTGGCTAATTGTGATGGTAATGACGGTGAACTCATTCCCATTCTAATGAAAATCTCAATAAATATCTCAATAAATATCTAACTAAAGGAGCACTGCGGTAGCTGACCTGACCTGTGCAGCAGTGTTGGACTGACTGAACATTTCAGAGCAGGATGTAACAAAGACTCGATAAAATGGAAACTATGTGCAAGGCAGGGGAATCGAGAATGTGTGTTTTAGTTGTTTTACATGAACTGACACTTTACAGTCAGTGTGGCCCGCTTGTTTAGAAAAAGTACATAGAGGGGGTTAATGAGTTGAAGAGGACTGTAGGTCACCCCGTGTGTGTGAGTTCACTGAGTTGCTGCTAACATGGTGCGGTCAGGTGGCAGACCGAGCCATGGCCCTGATCAACAGGCTCTTCAGTGAAGTACCACCATTGAATGTGTGTCTGTGTGTGTGTGTGTGTGTGTGTGAGAGAGAGAGAGAGAGAGAGAGAGAGAGAGAGAGAGAGAGAGAGAGAGAGAGAGAGAGAGAGACAGAGAAAAGCTCTTAACCCTGCACCTCACAAGCCATGCAGGTGTGTGCGAGCACATCTGCATCATGAAGCATGCAAGCCCAGTCCGGTGGTTGTTGCCATCTAACTGTTGTTAACCAGCTCTCTGCAGAGGCTCCTTGCTAACACACACACACACACACACACACACACACACACACTCACACACACTCACACACACACACACACATATAATCAATTATGTTTTGACATGGTTCATGAACATGCAGATGGTGCAGGACCAGCGGGAGCAGAGGGGGTATCTGTTCTCTCTCTCTCTCTCCACCAGTGTAACATAGTCCTGTAGATGTATATGTGTTTGCCCATGTGTGCGTGTGTGTGTGAGTATGTGTGTGTGTAAAGGACTCCACAGATATTAATACAAATTTTAGCTGCTGCATTTTCATTTGGCTAATCCTTCTGCCATCTGTTCGTCATCACAGCCCGCTGCTTATTACAGTTTTACTCTGCGCGTTAGCGTATGTGTGTACTTTCAGCATGTGCACGGCCGCGTGTGCGTATGCCCTGTAAAAGGTGTGCGTGTGTGGAGCGTGAGATACCAGGAGTTGTCGTTATCACCCCAAGTCAACATCTGCTGGCGTTTATCCCAATCTACCTCCCAGACCGGCTGCATGTACGCCCGTGTGTATGCGTGTGTGCGTACGTGTGTGTGTTTTCACATGTGTGTATCTGTATGTATATGACACCTCAAATCAAAGCTTATGGTTTGTTCTAAATGAACGTAAACATCACAGGCCGTGAATATTTGCCTTTATCAGCGTATGTGTGTGTTTGTGTGTGCTGGGTGTACATGTGCTTTAAGTGAATCCTCCGGTAATCAGGAGCTCATTAGTAACACCGGCTCTTTGACCAATTAGGGCGGCTTGCTCACTTGCTTGTTTCCTGGTTGAGACATTACCAAACATATTGTTTTATTCATTCCTTTTTCTTTTTAACACCCCGTCTTTGGGTTTATTTACCCCGTCTCCGTAGAATAGAAAACATAAAAAATAGATTAGTTGGTTGTTTTGCACTTTTATTCTTGTTTTTATTTTTCTGGCCAAGGAAAGTCGGCCGCCTCCCACATGATGTGCTTGTGTGTGTGCAAGTGTGCGTGTGGTTTTTATCTCCTTTGTGTTATCAAGCTGTTGTCATGGTCTTTTATACATCTCATTAATAACAGTGCCCTTGAGGTGGAGCACTGCAACCCTGCACACACACACACACACACACACACACATACATACACACAACTAACAGGAACAGAGAATCTGACAGCGGCTTCCGTTGAGGTGGCACCCATCTCAGCCCACCGTATGAATTTATTTACAAACATACAGAATGGAAATATGGCCAAACGTACACACTTTTGTGTGCATGCCAGGAGCTTCTACGCCCACTAGAACGTATACATATAAACACAACACTCACGTGTCCTACTTAAAATAAAGACTCAAAAAGCGGAGATTGAATTCTGGCTCCTTCGCAACACGGAGCCTGACGTACGAGCCAGAGCCCACCTGGCATCTCCATCGAGGTAAAATGAAAGACGGGCAGGTGAGAAATAAAAGGGAAGCAAAAACAACGAGCAAGAAAAAAGGGAAAGGAGGAGAGTTTAAGGGATATTGATGCACTATTAAGGTATCATCAGTACAGGCTCTCATTCTGTTGCACAAAACAACTGGCAATGCGAGACACGATGAGACACCACTATGCAGAGATTTTTGTTTAAAATCGTAGTTTTCTGCTCTGTTTTGTCTGTCTCCCTTTTGTTCGAGGCCACTTGAGGAGTTCTCTGAACGATAACACAATTTCTGCAATTCCGCGGAAATCATTACTCTTGTGCAGTAAGAAACTGGTATTTGATTATAACTAATCCCGCTGTGCAAAGCAAGTACAATATTGAGTAAAGTTAAGAAATACCGTACTCACAGTGTGGCATCCTTAAGCTAGGTGACCAGTGTATATATGCATGTGTGTGTGTGTGTGTGTGTGTGTGTGTGTGTGTGTGTGTGTGTGTGTGTGTGTGAGTGTGTGTGAGTACGTTCAGGTGATATCTGCCATAAATCACAAGCTACAGTGTCCTTGTAGCTATGACACATATCATGGAAATCAATGCAGAGGTCAAGTCGAACACAGCTACCCAACCCCCGAAAATACCACAGCAGCCAATAAATATAGGAGGCTAACACACACGTCAAAGGACCCGGCTCTCTCCCTCTATTGACTCGCACGTATAATCTGTGTGAGCGTGTGAGCCAACGTATACATGGACAGAAAAACATGAACGTCACCGAGTGTTGATCCTTCATGCAGGTATTTTATTCGATGTTTAACCCTGTAACATTGTGAGAACTAGAGATGAGCTAACTCTTTTCTTGTTGTTTTATTCTGAATTTAAAACAAATACACTGCTGTAAATTACCATTAGAGGAACCAACGTTTGTAATCTGCAGCTGAAAGTAGCAGCAAACATACTAATTGCTCCCCCTTGAGTTACATTTGTTAACAAGCACAGTTTCTGAGTAAATTGCGTGGCTATTTTTAAACAAAAAAGTATTTATTTGTCCTACTAGTAACAAATACGTTATTAGCTGAGGGAAAAAGTATTCAGAAGCAGACTAACACAGGGTTGTTTTTTGTTTTTTTAGGGATTTCTCGAGAACAAGAAAAATACAGAACATCGGCCGCCTTATTCTTTAAAAACAGTAAAAGCTGGTTTTGTTTATTTCATGACAAACTCCCAGCCGCCTTGATGCAACTCCTCATGGGAATACATTCTGTTTTCAAAAAATAACATTTTAAAAAGACATTTGAAAAGCGATCAACAGACAAGTCACTGAGGGAAAATAGTAAACTGCTGTAACGTGTGTGGCGCACATCACCGGGGGGTGCAGAGAGTGAGAGATAGCAAAATGCCACTTTCTTTTCCTTATGATACCATGTTAAGGTCACTGTGTGCTCTGGGTAACAACACAATGCAGCACTTATACACACACACGCATACACAGTCTCTCATGTCTCCTCGTACATTTACATTTCCTGTTTGATGGTTTTATGATAGATTTACGTGTAGATAATATGTATCATTAACCTGATTTTGTATTGTTGCTTCTAATCTCCACTTGCGTCTCATCGTTACTCTGCTCCACTCCTTCCACCCTGACTGATCACACAGTAATCACTCCAAACACACGCGCGCACACACACACACACACACACACACACCCTTTGCCCCTCACCCCCTACATTGTCAAATGATCATTGAGGAGCGAGCGTGTGGCTGACAGTGTCTCCACAGCAACGGCAGTTAGGACAAGGAGGGGGGCTGGGGCATCTTCCAGTGTGTGAATGATGAGAACACACACACACACACAGAAACACAAACAGAACCGACAGGTGCACACAGACACACACACACACACACACACACACACGCAGTATGAAGGTGCCAGCTATGACAAAAAAGCTTTTGCACACATGCATAAAAGCACACTCATGCACACGGAAGCTGACATGTACACACGCCACACGGACAACGAGCGAGACCAAGGAAACTGAAAAAAAAAAGAGGATGAAAAGCCAGTGGAGTGGAGTGGAAGGAGGAAAGAGGAGGAAGGGAGGGAGAAGAGAAAAGAGGAGGTGAGGGGAGGGGAGAGGTTGCTTCCTGGGGAGATTTTCTTCTTCCTCTCTCGTTCACATGCATGCGCAAAAACACACACACACACACACAAATATACAAACACTGACAAAGCACCACATAATCACTGTGATTCAATCATTTATGAAAGCACATGTATAATTCAAAAACCAGCATGAAAGATTCACAAGGCAAAGAACATTGTTTAATCTGTCCTCCGCCCTCTGACCCCCCCCTCCCATCCACCCCCATCCCATCCACCCCCTCCCTCTGTGCTTCTTCTCTTTTCACCTTTTGCCACAGCAGGTTTTTAACCATTGACCACATGTCTGCCCCAGACAACTAAAAGGTCAGAGATCGGGGTCAAGGGTCGGGGTAAAGACACGTCGGGAAGGTCTGCCTTCAGGCCTTCAAACATTGTTATTCACACCATTTCCTTCACTGCTTAAATGTACATAAACCTGCTTCACACATTACTTATTTTCTCCTCACCTTCTCTCCTTTACACTGTCTTTTACTGCCCCCCCCCCCCCCCCCTCCTTCTTTTCTGTTTTCTGGTGTGGTTCTGTCATGCTGCCATTGGGCATGTTTAAGCACCTTTCTCAGGTAACCTCATACCTGACCCCCCACTGACACTGGCTGCACGCTCTTCTATATCACACAGTTGCAGACAATAGGCGAGCGGGCTGAAAAGGCTCCAGCAGAAGAGAGATAAACCAACATTCGGGAAAATGAAGGCCGCACAACAATCACAGATTTAAGGGCAATTGCAGTACTTTTGTTCTGTAAATTAATGTCATTATTAATTAAATTAATGTCCAGAATATAGCAGAAAAATAGAACATTTTCTATAGAAAAGGTTGTTTGCATTGTATCGTTTTGGCCCACCAACAGCGCAAAACCCTAAAATATTGAGCTCAATACCACTGACGGCTATGAATGAATGTCATTTTAGGTTCTGCTATGATTCAGGGATTATCAAAGTATTTTGCGGATTCATCTTCGGTGGATCTATTAAAACATTACGGTAAATGACTAATTGTCCCATCTCTGTAGAATGTGTCATTTTTGGTGAACCCAATAAAAATTTTAAAAGATCAAAAGACCTTTGAACAACTTTGAAAAAACTAACTAAGCAAACATTCAAGGGTGTCGAAAATATATACATTCTGATATAACATTCACAATGGTAGCAAAAAATAAATACTCCATTGTGAGAAAAATGTTGTTTTGACTAAGAAAATAAATCTCATAACGCTGGGGCTGCAGTGTCTGTGAATGCAGAGGGGGTAACCCTCCTCACCTGATACTCAATCAATGTGACATCACTCAAGCTATTAATTATGCGTTGAAAGAATGATTGCATGAAAGAGAAATTCACTCGCTGCAGCCACGTGACCAGCGTCCAGTTTGACAGCAGAAGCGACACCAGCACAGAGAGCCTCCCCACAAACACGCATAAAAAGAGGTCTTACCTGGGAGGTAGAAGTGTGGAGTCTTTAACCCAAACATGGTCCCGGATCACTCCTCCACCGACTGAGAGAAGGAGAGACTCCACAGGAGCAGGGAGGAGAGAGGAGGGGGCGCGCTGGGGCCGGCCGGGTTAAGGAGCTCGTTGTCGGCGTAAGTCATCAGACGGCTCCCTCCTCCGGCTCCCTCTGGGCCCTGCGGGTGTGAGGTGTGAGGAGGGGAGAGGTCAGCCTCTGTCTACCTCCCTCCTCCCTCCTCTTCGACCTCTGGATTGAACCCGTGTCGAGCGAGGAGGTGAAAGGGGATCGGAGGGAGACACAGGAGTGCAGCGATGGAGAGAGAGAAGGAGAGGGGAGGGGGGGGAGAAGAGAAAACGCTCCGCAAGCTGAGGACGGGTGACAGTGTGCTCATGCCATCTTTGACTGGAGAGCTCGCCTGCGAGGGAGAGCCTGTGGGAGAGTTGGGAGGGTGACAGGAAGGATGGGAAGAGGGGGGAGGGAGTGGAGGAAGGAGAGAGTAGAGAGAAAGCGAGAGTGTTCAGCCGGCGTCCTCTCCTCTTTTTTTTTTGGTCCTGCGCTTTGTAATCCCTTCCTTGTTATTCATTCAGCGGCCTCTTGCTCGTTTGCTGTATAATGATCTGTTTTTCTGTGCCTCTGTGTTCTCTTTTCTCCCTCTATTCTTGCTTTATCCTCCCTCCTTTGCCTCAGTCCCACCACTGACTGCTCAGCTCATCGAGCACGGGAGAGGAGGAGAGGAGGAGGAGGAGGAGGAAGGGGGAGGAGGGAGGAGGAGGAGGAGGGATAGAAAATAGGGAGGGATGGACGAAGGAAGGAAAAAAGGGGGGAGGAGTATTGTAAGACGGATGAGTGAGGGAGAGATGAATGAGTTTGTGTGAGTGTGCGGTGCACCCGTGTTTGTGTGTGTGTGTGTGTGCGTGTGTCAGTGTGTCTGTGTGTCTGTGTGTGTGTGTGTGTGTGTGTGTGTGTGTGTGTATGTTGGTGTGTCTAAAAAGAGATTGAGAGAAAGAGAAAGAGGGAGGAAGAGAGGCGAGAGAGTGTTGATGCAGTTCTCATTATCAGTAGATTGGACTGGTGCCTGAGTGACAGCTGATTCATCATGGGAGAGAGAGGAAGGGAGAGTGAAGGGGAGGAAAGTGTGTGTGTGTGTGTGTGTGTGTGTGCGTGTGTGTGTGTGTTGGAAGGAGGAAGGAAGAAGAGGGGGGGTTAAAACCTGCCCTTAAGCATTCGCTTCACTCAGATACCCTCCTCTCCTCCTCTCTTTTCGGTCCTCTCCTCATTTTCAGCCTCCAGTCCCCTGAAAATCAACAGTCTGCTGCTTTGGATGGCAGACATGCTGCTGCATACCGTGATGTGACCGGAATATCCACGTTCCGTCCAATCCACGCGCACGTACACATACACACAGCCTCAAAACCGGTCACGTGATTCCCATTGATTAGACAGGCCTCATATGTCTGACACATCACGTTAGCTGGGCTTTCCATCAATTACTGTTCGGTCTTGGCGAGCTAACATCCCATCTAGTGTCACCGAGACCCAATTCTTTTATAGCCACGTTGGAGCTGTGGGCCAAAACTGCTTCCCACACACACAGCACAGAGACAAGCTGCAACACAGTGGAATGATATCCCGTGTGAGGCAATTTCGTGAGGTTGTTCTGTGGTGTCCTGCTCGTTGGTGGTTTAAAGTCAACCGGCACATTTCGCAGCGTCTTTTTGCAGCTCGTGGTTTCTGTGTCCATGGCAGCCCGGAGGAACCCGGCTTCTCTATCAATGTCTGCATCTCAGCACGCGAGCCCTCATTTCTCTCTGCCATTTCCTCTCCCAGCGCCACACGCCGTGCGCCGTTGCATGTGCGCACACATTCACGTCCAAGAACGCAGGTAAGCACAGAAGTCTTTTTGAAATTAATTGTTCCTGTCTCACTTTTTCTCTCTTTGTGTTTGACTTTCCTCTTTTCTTCTTTGTTTTCATTTCACCTCTGAACATTTTCCTCATGCGTTGTATTCACTTCTCTCCCTCTTCTCTGTGCGTTGTGACAAGGAAGCGTGCCGGTGATAAGATTGATTGTGAGAGTCTCAAAGCGACACCTATAACCTCGTCTGTCATCATCAATGAAGAGAGACTGTTGCAGGACACACTGGGTATCGACCCACGCACCGATATGAACCCCAAATGCACATGTAGACACGCAGAAGGATGCACATAAGGCATGACCACAGGCCCTCACACGCCTGCACGATCACACAGACACACACATATACTCACAATGGCTGATAAACCGCTGTTGAAGCAGTTGTGAAACATCAGCAAAACCACAAACTGACATGGGGGCAGACTGGAGAGAAGAGATAAAGTATACAAAGGAAAGAGGGTGGAGAGGGGTGCTGGAGGGTGTGTGTGTGTGTGTGTGTGTGTGTGCGACTGTCTTGTGGGTGGGATGAAGAGCACGGTTCTCATAAAAAGAAAAGAACGATTTTTTTGTTGTAAATTCTTTTGTGATCACATTTTCTGAATATGAATCATCAATTGGTTATCTATGTCTTTCTTTCTGTATGATCTGCCTAGGCTGTTAACGCCCGTGCAAATACATCCGCCAACACGCCGCAAACACCCCTGACCTCCGAGGTCGAGACGGTCGAGACCCTTTGGCCCCCCGGGGGTCACGCCCTGCCGCACGGAGCCGGGATCATGTGGGTCAAGAAAGGAGGAGGAGGAGCAACAAACACACAGCGCGATGTGTGATGATTACAGACAACAGCCAATAACGAGCGTCCACCTCTGACCTCATTGCCGTGGAAACGTGAGGGAATGTCTGTCACCGAGCGAGCAGTCTACCTCAATCTATCACCGAATGGTGACGGAGGGGAGGGGACAAAGGGAGATGTGGTCAATGAAATACCAGCTTCACCCGTTCCTCAGTTTCCCTTTTTTTTCTCTTATGGGCTCTTGTTCTGTCTTGAAAACAGAAGAATACCCGTCCTCTTCCCCACTTCTCCTCCCCTTTGTCCATTTGCTTCTCTATCATTTGCCTGTCTGATGCATGCTGGGGCAGAATAAGGCTGACACGCCGGCCTCAGCAGCACCCCGGGGGCTGCCGTCAGCACTTAAACACTTCTTCTCTGTGCTGCTTCCCCCGGCTCTCTCCAGCAGACATGCAGCCCTCCAGCTGCTGGCAAGTAAAGGAGAAGATGACAAATAAATGGAGAGAAATAGGGGGTGGGGAGGGGGGGGGGCAGGGTTGACCAGAAAAAGCACCCCCCCCCTTCATCTTTCCCTCCCTCTCATGTGTTCTCCACACAGCCTCCCCTCCTCATCTCAGCCCTAGTGAGGTCACTGACCCCGAGTGAGTGAGCCTCATTACGCAGTCACTCTGTATCCATTCGCATAGAAGGGGGTGTCTATGTGTCTATATATATCTGTGTGTGTCTGTGTGTGCACATGTATGTGTTGACTAGACGAAACGTATATTATTTGTCATTGCTTAAATCACTCTGACGGTTCCAGAAAAGAGGGGTGTCATTGCCAGGGAGGCGCTGCAAGATTAAAAGATGGTGGATCGAGGAAGAGCCGAACGGAGGATAGAGTGACGCGGAGATGAGTGGACGGGTGGTGGGATGTGGAGAGGGTGGAGGGGCGGAGGGTGGCTCGCGTTGGATCAAAGATAATTGTCAGTGGAAGTCATTATGCACATATTGTATAGAGAAACCCGAGGACGCTTCCTTCAAACGATCCCTCTCATCCTTTCTTCTCTCCTCTTCATCATCCTCTTGGTGTCTTCCATACCATCGGGGATTTGATTGGACACTGATGGGTCCACTGTGCCCTCGAGGGAGAGAGAGAGAGAGAGAGAGAGAGAGGGAGAAAAGTGAGCTAAAATTGCGGGGACAGGAATTGTTGGGTACATGAGACTGAATCCACACCACCGTCTGCATTAGTCTGTTACGGAAACACTTACAAATGGTCCAAAAGGCAGAACAATCACATTATGACTTGGCCCCCGGAGGCTCAGTAAAAAGACCCCAAACAGCAGTGCTGCCGAGGTTTGGACTGGCGAACTCGGTCGCTGTGTCTTTGTCCACGCCTTTATGTCATGCAGACTGTGTACTTGTGATGGTGCAAACAAACGAGGATGAAATGAGAAGAAAGTACCCTGTGTTTCCACAGCGACCCCCCCCCCCACCGTCGTCGTCTCCCCAATTGCGGCCCCCCAAGCTCATCACTGGATTCAGGTTGTCTGGTGCCGGTCGGACCGTGAAACTGTCCTGAACACGGCATTCTTGCACGCTCACATTGTCACGTGTTACGTGACTGAGACACACGTGAGCCCACGTCCCACCACATGCAGAGCAGCATTGATCAAGGCTGTTAATGGGCCTTGGTCCCAGTGCATCTACACCTCTCTCTCTCTCTCTCTCTCTCCCTCTCTATGTCTATGTCTCTCTCTCATGTCCATCTGTCTGCAAGTATAAGCTGATCACAGCGACACATACTGAATGGGAAATTACTCTGCTGGTGTGGTATTCGTAGTTGTGAGAGTTTTTGCTGTGGGTGTTCCTGTGTATTTAGTTAAAGCAGTGTGTACGTCAGTATGTCAGTATATGTCAGTATATGTACACAGTACAACTGATCATTTTAGGCTTGATGTTTCTCATGCCGTGTGCAAAACATTCTTCTATTAACCATTAAATAATGGTGATGATGGGTTGCATTTTACATGTAATAAGGTCATTTTTTTAATTGACTGAATATCTTTTGTAAAAATGGCATTCCTGTTCTGGCTGCTTGTGGTGAACCAACACCTGACGGAGACACTAAAACACGCAATTCTCTCCTTCTCTTAAGACCTTTTTTCAACTTTTTAACTGTTTGTTGTTCAACTTTTTTGTTGTTTGTTGTTGCTTCTCCATTCATTCATGACCTGTCGAGCCACGAGCTTAAACCTGCAACAATGTAGAGCGCAAAATTTTGTCAATATTTTAGTGTTTATCTATATCTAAAAATCCTCCTCATTAATATATTTGTAATGGGACTATTTTACTGGGCTAAAAAATGTAGCCATGTGATTATTTAGATTTTGCTTCTCACCCCTCCTGACCCCTCTTCCCTTTTCGAGTTCAAACTTGTAGTTTGTAAGGTCGGCTTTCTGATAAATGATAATGACATCATCGTGGTTATTTTTCATTTCAAACATTGAAGGGTTTTCATTGCCGAATTCTTCCCACTGTGACGAGTTAAATGAACTGTATGTGTTAATCTGGTGGAGTTTGCCTTTAATTTGTTACCCATGCTTATCTGTCTGTCTTGTCCATCTGTCCATTTATATGTATGACACACACACACTGAGTGGGAAATTAGCCTGCTGCTGTGACACTGCTCTTCGCGTGTGTGTGTGTGTGCGTGAGAGAGAGAGAGAGAGAGAGAGAGAGAGAGATATGTGTTGCAGTGTGTGCCTTTGTTTGGCCCCGCTCTGTCTACCCAGATGGTGATATCTGGTGATTATCTCTGTATGTATCGCCTCCTCCATCCTCTCGCCCAGTCAGGTCCCACCCTCGCAATGTCACCATCCGTAGAGCCTCATCGATTTCGCTCCACTGGGAAACAAAATACGCTCCCCCCCCCCCCCCCCCACCCCTTCCTCCACCCATCCTCCATGAGCATCATCACCATCATCAAGAGCAAAGCGCCGCAGCAGAGTTTTACATTTCTGTCAGCATGCTTCCTGGCCCCGGCCTCGCCGCCGAGCTGACACACGACCTCTGACCCGGCCTCTAAACCGGCCTTTAAATCTATGTCCGTCCCTTCGGACGCCTTCTGACATCAAAGGATCACGAATCACTACTTCAGACGTTGTTTTTAATATTTTGTACCCAAATCAGGACACACAGATCAATAAGTATTTTTCTTACATGCAAAGATTTTATTGCTCGTACAGTAACTAGCTAGTTACGTCCTTGATTATCCTTCACTTCACCTTGTTCACTTCACTACAGCTTGTGCTTCCTGTGTGTGTGTGTGTGTGTGTGTGTGTGTGTGTGTGTGTGTGTGTGTGTGTAGTTGGAGGAGGTTGAGGGATAATGAATTACATCAAAATATTAAAATGTATGAATAAAAATACCATTATTTTACTTCAATCCAAGGTTACAGAACACATCCCAAAACATGAAAGGCTCTGTCCGTGAAAGACTCCTTAGTAAAATACAAATGTATTTTTCAAAGCAAACAAAAACCCTACGATTCATAATTTCAGGTAATTATTCACTGATCAAAACATCATTATGAATATTATATTCCATTGCTGCCAATTAATCCCCATAAATGTTAAACGCGTTCATTTGAGATTAAATCTTGACTTTAGGGACACACGCCTACTATCTCTTATTGCTCTTAATTGCTTTAAATAATAATATATTAATTGAAGTTAAACATAATATAATTCTGTTGGCGATGAACTGATTGGGTTGGTAAAGAACTTGTTAAATATGCAAAATATGATCAATTATTGTATGTATTCCGATATCTTTTTTTTAATGCATTTTTTATTACTCTCCTTTTTATTGTCATTGTAAAGGCATGCCCACCTCCATTGTGTCTGTTGATCAGTTTTGCTTGCAGGGAATCAAACAATCAACGTCACTCTGCTTGACGAACGGGGATCTAATTTACTGAAAATTTCAAACAGATGTTTGCATTTTGGTCCCCGTACTGTGTCATGATTTTCAGCAAATCAAAGCTTTGCCTGCTGGGCTATCTGACATGCTGGTGTGCGTAACGGGTGCTGTCACTTCTCAGTCAGCTGTCGTTTAATATCTTCAGCACTGCTGAATCAAAACACTGAGGAAAGACTGAGGGGAATTTGTATTGAGGGAAAGCTTTTTTTTTTTTAAACATTCTATCGAGTTATTCACATGTTTCATATGCCAGAGCTCTTGAGGGGGAATCCTGACAGTCACTAACTAACCAGATCAAGGATTATTCCAGCTCCACTGCTAACACACACACCTTTACACACACACACACACACACACAGACACACACTCATCCACATTACCTGGGGGGTCCAAGCTCCCCCTCTACAGGCCTTCACCCCACATGCTCATCTCAATTAATCACCCAACAAAACAGATGTCAGGAACAAAGGAACGATCCCCAGGCCCATGGGGTAAAGGGAGGAGGAGGAGATGGGGGAGGAGGGGGAGGAGGAAGAGGAGGAGGAGGAGGAGGGGGAGGAGGAAGTGTGCGGGTGAAGGATGAGGAAAAGCAAAGGGTGAAAGAAGATATAAAAACAGCAGAAGGAAGTGCCCGTGCATTTCCTTGTAGGCGGTTTACATGATGCAGGTTATCGGGGGATGCAGGGGGGGGGGGGGGGCTGCGATGCGTTCGCTGTTCATGGGCTTCAAGTCCACTGCTGCTGTTACTGTACAACACAGGATGAAACTGTAAAAGAGAAGGAAAAAAAGAAGTCACGATGTAAGGGGGGAGGAGGGGGAGAGAGAGCGAGAGACGGCGAGAGAGTGAGAAAAACAACAAAGCCCTGGAGATGAAAGGCGGTCTACAAAACAATGGATAGAAAATAATGCTCTGCGGTGTGCAGAAATAGAGCAAAGATTGAAAACCTGCCAAGATAAAGACAAAGCCCCGCTTTTGAACTGTCACTTCACCGCGATACTGTCAAAAAACAAATGGCAATCTTGACAGGTTTCAGCTGCTTTGAAAGAGGCAGAATCATATTTTATTCACAAACGCATATTTTATGGCTTTTATAGCAAAGATCGTAACCTGTTGTTAAGCACTGGATCCTTCAATCCCGTGCTAAATTATTGACATCTACATAATGTACAATTGGATACAGGAGGTGGGGAGCGGGAGAGGGTGAAAGAGGAGGAAATAGGAAAGGAGGAGGGAGGGTTGGAAGAACAAGAGGGGTGAAAGCCGCAAGGGGGGGGGGGGTGCCGGAGAGAAGTGAAACCTCCAGACGATGTGCTGTGTTTTTACATAAATCCATGAAATACACCGCGCGGCCTTCCGTCTGACCACTACGGGGCAAGGCCATCAATCTCCCGGTGTTATCTCCTCCCTGTTCCTTCTCTTCCGTCCGCTCATCCTTCCAGAGCAGCAGTCCGGCTGTAGAGCGAGAGGACGGCGAGAGTTACAGCTCGCATCAATAACGGGCAGATAACGGCCCGGTCTTCAGTCTTCAAGCACAGCCTTAAATCACATCAGCCCCGGAGGGGAGAAAAACGAAGCGAGAGGGAGAGAGAGATAGAGAGGGGAGGAGAGGGGGAAAGCTTAGCCCTTAAAAGGCACGCTACAACAACAACAACAACAACAACAACAACAACAGTGCAGCGCTGGTAAAATAAATGCAAGGGGAGTAGAGCTGGGGGAAGAAAAAATAAATAAATACAAGAAAGCGTTAATTTATGCAGCATAAAAACACGGCTCTGTGTTGTAACCGAGGGTTCACACACTGAGCAACACGCCGGAGGAGGAGAGAAAATGATGTGCTTGTGTCTATTTGCATATGTGTCACTGCAGGTCTGCTGCACGTCTGGATGACAGCAGCACTTTACGGAGCCGCGGCACACGGCATGAAAAACCACTTAATGAAGCACTCCACCCCACTGGGAGCCATTGATCCACAACAACACGCTGGAAAACTCCAGTTGTCCGCGTTAAACTGACGTACGCAGATGCTCACGAGCACTGGTGTTTTAAAGATAATTCGGTGTGATCATAAATTGGGTATTTTTTGGGGGGGTTGGGGGGAAATTTTGGTGATCACGGGGGGAAACAATGACTATTTTCTTATCAGGTTAACAGCAGGGATTTGGATACACAAAACAAAAGGCCTTTATAGGAACACATAGGTGTTTTTTTGCCGTCGCTTCCTGTACTCGTTAGAAGGTTTATTAGTAAATTCTGGAGGATCAGATACAAGAACTAAGAATATCCCCATAAACAGCGGCAACATTGTTGACATGAAACGTGAATCATCTAAATAATGGGTTATATCTGACCGCTCCTGGGCAAGAAGTGTATGCAAGTAGCACAATCAAAATCCGATGTAGATATTTTGTGTCTTGATATCCGACGGAGTTCTTTGCGAGTAAAATGACAGAACCACAGACTGTTAAAAGCAGTTAAAAGAGATAATCCTAATATATAATTTACCAGATTCAACCATTAAGTCTTCCTCTTTAATTCACCCATCCTCCATCTTTTGTGCTTCTGTCTTCGGGTTGAGCTTTTTTTTTACTCTGTAACTCAAACACACATCTAGCCCTCAACCCACATCCCACTGATCACTGCTCATTCGTCCCAGTTCTCTCTCTCTCTCTCTCTCTCTCTCTCTCTCTCTTCACACAACGATTCAGTGACACTCATCTTTTCCTGTCAGTTTCCTGCCGACAAGAGGAGCACACAAACACACACGTTTCACAGGAGACAGTCAGAGAGATTGTGCGGCGTAACAAAGGGTGTACTTTATTACGCCGCACAATCCCGCAGAGCTTGGGGTCAGAGGTCAGCTGGTGTTACAACTCTCATTCTCTCTGTGCTGCCGGGTTCCAACATTCACCACAAACGGCTGCTTTCCATACTGCCCACGTGCTCTGTATGGTATGGATGGCTCAGAACAGCTAAAGAGATTTAAAGGGATTACTCCACTCTGCCCAAACACACACACACACGTTTACTCACAAACATGCATGAGCACAGACAGCAGGTACACACTTCATATAGAGAGGAAAGCTTGTGGACTGCCATGTTCCTGAGGTAGGATTCAATAAAGATATCCTGTCCGTCCGCGTAGTGGCTGACCTCCCGACCTTTGCCCCCTGGACTCAGCACCTGCCGACCTGGCTTACAGAAGAGGTCAGGGGTCACCAGGGACCGCCCAGCCGCAAAGCCAGATGGAGCCCTTTTAGCAGCAGGGACGACACCTGTTAAACACACACTGAGTCCTGTGGTGTCCTGTAAGAGACGGCTTCTCCTTAGTGAATTGAAAACCGTTCTAGTCCTGTGAATCACAATCCTACTGACTCACAGTTATATGGAGACGCACACACACACACACACACACACACACTACGCTGTGTTTGATATGTCTTGTGAGTTCAGTCTGTCACAGAATGTGCACCATGTGAATGATGACCGGTCACACCTCACTAACCCTAAACACAATGACAGGAGGTCACAGTCACACACAGCAGGAACTGTCTCTGCACTCTGTGTGTGTGTGTGTGTCTGTGTGTGCGCATGGGGGTGTGTGTGTGCGTGGGTGTGTCTGGTTCCGTCTGTTAAAGTGTTCACATGTCAACCACGATGACAATATGTGACTCACCAGTTTCTATTGTTCAGCAACATGTATCTGCAACCAAACATTTCCCTTATGATTCAACACAAAGCCGTTTAGATTATTCATGTTTGCGTGAAATAAAGAAAGCACGAGTGTTTTGAGATGTCCGATCTCAAATGTCAAATGTATTTTAAAAATAAGTGATAAAACTGATTTTTTGGGCATAATCTAAGACAACGGCTGCAGGTCTGCAGATTACTTATGGGTTCATCTGCGTGCGTGCGTGTGTGTGTGTGTGTGTGTGTGTGTGTGGTGAGCTGTCAGAGGAGATCTGGTGAGAGTGGGCTAATTGGAGTTAATTCACCATCTGTCTGTGTGAGCCAACAGACAGGGTCATTAGCAGAGACAAGTCCAGCCACAGGGGAGGCCGAGAGGGGAATCACCATCCCTCACTTGTCTTTAGTTCTCCTTTTCCTCCCCGTGCACCAAACCATCTCCGGTCCCCATCACCACCTCTTTGTGTCCGTTTGATCATCCTTCGTCCCATTTTTTTCAGATCCCGTTGTCTGATTATGCAAAGGAAAGATTTAAGAACGTCTCTTTTTATTCTTTGTATGCAAACGATGGTTTGAAGTGGTGATGATCTAAAAACTGGACGTGGAGTGATCAGTGGGAGCCTTTTGTCTTTTTGATGTTTTGTCAGATCTCCGCTGCCCTCTGCTGGCCAGATGCTGAGCTCATCGCGCAGAGATGAGACATTTTAAAAAATGAAGGTCTCGTGTACTGCACAGTTCCTGCAGGTTGTCACAAGTCGTATTCCATTAAAGAGATTAATGGAATACGATCAGCACTTTTACTTATTTTGAGTCAAACACATCAAAATCATTGAGCGTAACAAATATAAGGTTATTTCATGACGACAAAACAACTTTTTTCACCAACTAGCAAAACAAAATAGCACCATCACCAACTGTGAAGGTTTTATTGACCTTCACAGTTGCAGGCTACTTGTAGCATCTATTTGATATTCATCTTTGTAGTCATTTGTTGTTTTTGTGATGTGGTGTCACTCCTCGTCTTCTATGCAAGTCCTGTACCTCTCCACTATTGTTTTTAAATTATAATTATGAGTGAGTCAAAGGGGGGGAAAAGAAGAATTTGTCAGGAATAAGAGATGAAAAATTGAACAGTTCCATGTATGCGCATGTATAAAATTAATAAATAAGTACATAAAGAATACAAAAAATGGCATAAGCAACGCGAAGCCGCTGGCCTTTTTCACAGCAGACATTTTGACTTGATAAGCACGGGTGTCACTAAAAACATTAACCGTGGTTTTGTCCTTTTAAAGTTTCCCAGTAAGTCAACATGGTCTGTTTTGTATTTGCATTGTGTTGTGTGTTTTATGTTTTTGTGTTCACCTTTTGTTCATCTGTTTTGCGGTTTGTGTGCAAACCCAGTATGCTTTGTTTGAACATTGAGACCCATCCCAACGCCCATTGTCCCTTTACACAGCCCAAATAAATCCACGTGCGCCCTACCGGCAGCCGGAGGGGAGCAGGTCAGTGAACCCTCGCTGCAGTGACTCCGGGCAGCGTGCCAGGTCACAGACATGCACATGAAGTAGCACACGAGAGGAAGGCGGGTGACACAGTCGAGTCCTTGAGCAGATGCACCTGTCTCTGCGTTGGTGTGAATGTGGAAACTAATTTGATCGTAGTTGTCATTTAATACCACACTTGATACCACAATAACATACATCAATTATAATACTTTCAATTAAAAATTGGTGAATAGTAATAAACTGTAAAATTGTGCACATGTCACTGGAAGCTAATAACAGTTCTTGGCAAAAAGTTTTTTTTTAAGTATGAAACACATTAATAAAATATAAACTGCAGAATTCAAGGTTGACTTTATTGTGCCTGATATAAAGTCTGTCCCTATTCGTGCGTCATCTTCCCCGCAGTGGAATGATAAAGACAACTTTTGACCAATTCCCATTCAAAATGCAGCTTAATGTTTTTACTGATAAATAACACTTCATGAAGCGGAAACATTCCCACCATCCTGTATTTAAAACACTCAAAAGTACTTTATTGTGATGCTTCTGCTTTTGTTCTTTGTCTTAACTGACACATTTATGAAACATAACAAAACATTATGAATGGAAGGATTATTGGAAGTAGAACATCATACAATTAGGATCGGCAGGACGAAAACGTAAGAATAGATTTATTTATTATTTTGAGAGCATTTGGTTCTTAGAACATTTTGTCGACTTAACTGTTTAATGGTTGATTTGCACATAACTGGCCAGATTTGAGGTTTAAAGAAACCACATGAGCAGCTGGTGGCTCTTCAGTGCTTTGCTCCTGTAAAATAGCAAAGAAATATATATATTCTAATATTAAAATGTGTCCATATATTTTTGAGAATATGAAGGTGCAGCTAAATGGATGCAGATGGGTAGTTGGGGAATATGCGTGTGTGCAAATATAGACTAACACACACACACACACACACACACACACACACGCATGCACACATTAACAAGTGCAGCAGAGGGGCAGTAAAAAGCGGAATGTGGTGGTTTCTCATCTGTATGTTTGCGCGTAAAATCAAACAGTGTCAGCATCCATATATTTGGATGGACTCGCCCCTTCATTAATTATTTCTTTGTGATCTTTTATTTGAAAAAACACAATACCTTTGTGCTTGGTGTTTTGCAAAATCGCAACGTTAATTGCGATCGCTTTTCGGTGCATACAAACAACCAACAAACAAGCGAATGAACCTTCGCGTTTGCTGTTTAACGCGTCGTTCTCCTCCTTATATCAGACGCCATACAAGAAGAATAAAGCCCTTAAAAACACTGCCACCGCTGCATTATTCAAGCTGCCCGGTGGATCCCGTAGCAGCGTGACAGTAACCGTGCGTGTTACTCCCACTAGGAGCCGCTGAACTCGCTACAACCCGAAAAGTGCTGCTTTTATTCATCTGCGGCGGTCCGGGATGCTCCGACCGACGCGGCTGGAGATGCCTCGGGAGGTGAAGGCGCCCTGCACGTACCTCGGCGCGAGCTAGCGGCTTTGTGGAGGAAAGTTTCCGCCGAACGGAAAAGGGTTAACGGACACGCTCGGCGACGCGTCGCGGGGACCGATAAGTGGCCTGCGGGGCAGCTCGTAATCGGGATGTTGTTCGTGTTTTCACAAGTTTAGGCGGCTAAGCGCTACGCCGAGGCTAGCTAGCGTTAGCATAGCCCGCGTTAGCATAGCCCGCTAGGTAAATATTACGAGTTCCCCGCTTCTGCGGCCGCTCGTCGATACAATAACGGCACCGTGGGAGGACATCGCGTGGCATTATTTTTTTATTGATCATAATGCTATGCTTGGATGATACTATGCGTGGATGATGGGTGGGTTTTTGTTACGGCGCACTCGGAGCTAACTGGCTAAAGTTAGCACGATCGAATGCTAGCTGGCATTAGCTAACGTCGCCGAGCCAGCCAGCAACTTTCGGCAGGCGAGTTTTCGGCGAGCCAACAACGACAGTATCGTCGCCGCCGATCGACCGCTGCGACTAAAAGCCGTCAGCCCGCAGCCATGTTTGAAATGGAGACGCATATATCGTGCCTTTTCCCGGAGATCCTGGCCATTATTTTCAGTTATCTGGACGTAAAAGACAAAGGAAGAGTGGCGCAAGTGTGCGCGGCCTGGAGGGACGCGTCCTACCACAAGTCCGTGTGGAGGGGGGTTGAAGCCAAGCTCCATCTGCGGCGAGCGAACCCCTCTCTGTTCCCCAGCCTGCAGACCAGGGGCATCAAAAAAGTTCAGATCCTCAGCCTGAGGCGAAGTCTGAGCTACGTGATTCAGGGGATGCCGCACATCGAGAGCCTTAACCTGTGCGGCTGCTTCAACCTCACGGACAACGGGCTCGGTCACGCCTTTGTGCAGGACATCCCGTCCCTGCGGGTGCTGAACCTCAGCCTCTGCAAGCAGATCACCGACTCCAGCCTGGGCAGGATTGCCCAGTACCTCAAAAACCTGGAGGTGCTGGAACTCGGGGGCTGCAGCAACATCACCAACACCGGCCTGTTGCTCGTTGCCTGGGGCTTGCACCGCCTCAAGAGCCTTAACCTGCGCAGCTGCAGGCACGTGTCCGACGTGGGCATCGGTCACCTGTCCGGCATGACCCGCAGCGCGGCGGAGGGCTGCCTGTCCCTGGAGAAGTTGACTTTGCAGGACTGCCAGAAGCTCACCGACCTCTCGCTGAAGCACGTCTCCAAGGGCCTGAACAAGCTCAAAGTGCTCAACCTCAGCTTCTGCGGGGGGATATCGGACGCAGGGATGATCCACCTGTCGCACATGACGCACCTGTGCAGCCTGAACCTGCGGTCGTGCGACAACATCAGCGACACGGGCATAATGCACCTGGCCATGGGCTCCCTGCGGCTCTCTGGGCTCGACGTCTCCTTCTGTGACAAGATTGGAGACCAGAGTCTGGCCTACATCGCCCAGGGGTTGTATCAGCTCAAGTCCCTGTCGCTGTGCTCCTGCCACATCAGCGACGACGGCATCAACAGGATGGTGCGCCAGATGCACGAACTCAAGACCCTCAACATCGGGCAGTGCGTGAGGATCACGGACAAAGGGTTGGAGCTGATAGCGGACCACCTGACCCAGCTGACGGGCATCGACCTGTACGGTTGCACAAAGATCACCAAGAGGGGTCTGGAGAGGATCACGCAGCTGCCGTGCCTTAAAGTGTTGAACCTGGGACTGTGGCAGATGACCGAGAGCGAGAGAGTGAGGTGAAGGCTCTCGTTCATTGACTTGTCTGTGTCCACTCTTAATCTTACCTTCTATACTGTGACTAAAAGCAAGCAAGGAGGGGGGGGGGGGACTCCGCATTGATCACTGGAATATTGTTCTCCTCCTCTGCAATACTCCACTCTTGGTTTGCGTCTCGCGTTCGTCCGTGCATCGTCTTTGCAGCCTGTGTCCAGTTCTTACTATCCAGCTACCTCACCCATTAAACACAGGAGTGCCTACTATCGCTGAATACTAAATTACAGTGCATATTTTTGTGACTCTCATACCAATGGAGATTTAGATATTTAAAAAAAAATCTCATTGCAGAATAATAGTTTAGGCATTTTAACTCTTAAGAGTCACATTTTTGATAGAAAGTTGGGTTTTTTTTGGGCTCGTGCATCTTTTTATTTGTGTAACCGAAATTCTTTTTTTGTATTGAGTGAAAAAATTGTACTTCAAATTGAAGTGGGTGGATCACTCGCGTCGTTCTTCGTTGACCCGTGTATAGTTGGCTATGTTTCATATTCCTGAGGAAATAAGTATGTACCAGATGTTCCAGTATGCTACTCTGTCAAAGGTTCATCCACACAGCTACAGTAAGGTGTAGTGATTGACAGCTGCCATGGCGATATGCAATACCTTTAAAACTGTTTTATCAGCGGCCTGTCTCCTGAGGAGCTTCCAACGATAGCGCCAGAGTATTTGTTTTTAAAAGAGCAGTAATTTAAGATTGTTTTATATTCATACAGTAGTGATATTTATGAATAAAGATGGCAAATATGTTTCAGTTTTGTTTGCTTGTAGAATTTGTAACGGCATTACCAACTATTTGATTTGTAATTACGACTGTATAATTGTCGTCCATGCAGTTTAGGAAACCAACTGCAAAGGTGTCCGATGGCCTTTGATTTCTCCTAAAATCACTATTACATCAAATCTAGACTGAATTATGTGATTACTGCTGTCAAATCATTAAGATGTTTTATCTTAAACACCAAATCAACCACAGCATCTAAAGGGAATTCCCACCTCATACATCTTTAACAAACCATTGTGTAATGTTTGAGCAACGCATGTACAATTTGAGAACTTCTCTGGGTTCCTTTTGAACGCAGCTGGCACGAAGAACTTCAACCGGCGCCGTTTCCCAGAACTCTGAGGAAAAGCCACTCCTGAACTACACTTGATCTCGGTCCATGTATATAATTTGAATTTAGTACATACTCAATAAATATGCCCTACAACTACACCAACGCCACTTAAGAGTGGGTTACCATAATATACGTGATCCAACCCAAAACCACCATATGCAACAAATGTTAACTTAAACCATTAATTCACATTTTTATAACAGCTGCAAATGAAAAATCAAGTGTGATGGCTTGTCTTTGAAACCAAACGGTTAAAACATCTTAATCCTTTTCAGCTGCCGCCTGACGGCATAATACGACGTTGCTCGCTTCTTCCAAAACGAATCCAAGAAACCAAGGCTTATAATTTATTTATTTACATACATACAAAATCCAAATAACTCACAAATGTCTGTTTTTTGCTTTCTGTTTACGAACACTTACAGAAGGCAGGCAATACATTTCTTATACAAATTCAAAATGAAAAACGAATACCATGAACTTGACAGACGCCCCCTTAATCAGCCCTGTGCTCCTCAATGAGGAGAAGACGACATGACGATACATTAAGGCAAGGTCAGGGACACACAGGCCAACGTAGAGGGAATTAAACACTAGAGAAAGCTTATTTGAATCTAGAGGTGAAGGGCGGCGGGGTTGAAATGAGGGAATTAGCTACTGCTGAAAGAGTTTGACCGACAAACTACAAGCATCCAACGGACGTCATCCGAAACCATCAGGGGGTTTTATTTTCAGTAAAAAAAAAAAAAAATCACATATCCACCAACCACAAACAGGAAGTGAGTCAGACCTACAGATGAGGCTTTTTTCCCTCATAATATTCCCCTTACAAAAGCAGGAGGTCTAGGATTGTTGACTTTTTTTTTTCTACCCATCAGGCACAATCTGCCTTTGACATCAACCAAAAAAAAAAACGGTAGGAATAAAAACACTGGAATCTCAGGATAATAAATGTAAAACGCTGATTAGAAAGAAATGCAAGGAAGTTACTCCCCCAGCACACAGTCACGGTTCGAAAACATTATGGTGCACACACTATTTTTGACACGAAATATTTTTTTGACACTTTCCTCCGTTTCTACTGAAGACACCAACTCAACGGTCATTTTGCTCTTTAAGATTCTGTGCAAACATTCAATGCATATCCATA
Organism: Gasterosteus aculeatus; assembly: GCF_964276395.1. Lineage (NCBI taxonomy): Eukaryota > Metazoa > Chordata > Actinopteri > Perciformes > Gasterosteidae > Gasterosteus > Gasterosteus aculeatus. Next base: position 10,341,657 of record NC_135698.1, read on the forward strand.
CAGTAAACATTTTATATATGTATTTATATAGAGCTCTATAGAACATGACTTTGCTCGAGTTATGGCAGTACTTTCACACACACACACTCACACACTTTGTCCTGCCGACAAAATTTGACAAAACTGCACTGCTTTAAACTTTAGATATTCTTTTCAAATAATGCACAACACCTTTCACTTAATAACTTTATTCAGTCACTATACGTGTTAAATATCACGTTATTTACAAACTGATCTAAAAAGTCTAAATCTGCTGAAAAGTGACTTTTGTTTCCTGTAAATGTAGACGCATTTAGTAATTAATAACCTCAGCCCTGAAGATTCAAAAAATAAAATAAAGGGAGGCATCACTTGCATTTGTAAGTCATCAGGAAATACAAGAAGCATCGCTTGTGTTCTTCAGTGATCCAATCGACCAACTGAAGATCAGGTGGGCTTCGAGAAGCATCTACAGAAACTTTGGATGAGACTGAATGATCAGTGGATCTTACATCATGCCTTAGCACCAACATAACAGAGGAGAAAAAAAAAAAAAGAAGATCCCTGCATTAGGCCCAGTACTGATCTCTGTTCATGCTCCAAGGCCACTAGAACGTTCTCAAAAGAAACATTGCATACCTCATAAACAAGTGGACGTTGTGTGCAAAACTATCTAAAAGTAAATGAGTCTCAGAATAACTTCCTTTCCTCGCTCTCATATTTGTATTTGAGTACATTGTGTAACTTAAAAGCTGACATTTGACCAGTGTCAAAAGGTCAGGCCTAGATTCCCCCCCCCCCCCACCCTCCCCCCTCTCTCTCTCGTGCCAGTGGCCCAGCCACAGACTACGCAGTAACACGTACCTACATCTTGGTCCTCGCTACAATGACAGATCCATAGAAACTTGGAGAGCAAGCTTAGTTCATATTTGGTTAAAATGTAGCACTTCAGTGCTCGGAGGTCCGTCCACCGGGGTTTGTGTCTCCAACTAGAGTACAACCTTCCAGTTAGGGGACCACGGACTACAATACAAAATAAGCATCAACACGGCTGCATTATTTACCCACTGAACTGAGCACCTCTCGGCCCCCCTTCTAGATGTAGCAGCTCCCCAGTCAAAAAGTGCTTTCCTGCCCCATGTGAGGAATACATTTACCCCTATTCTTCTATTAAAAAAGGTATGCAAGAGTAATCTAAGGGGTAAAACACTGAGATCGCTGTGTGTGAGGTATCTGTGCTTGATCGAGCAGTTCCTGCTGTGAATGAAGACGTCTGAGACGAAGGATGGCAGTAGGCTCAAAAGACTTTGTGCGGAAGTTTGCTTCTTTCATCTCGTATCCTTTGTCTCCCAACCCACCCAATCCCAGACAGACTGAGATCTCTCCAAGTTTACGTCAAGCCAAAAATAATAACGGAATTTTGTGAGTGCTTGCTAGTGAGCTGATAATGAGTAATGTGATCAAGTGCGTACTTTTACGCCACCATCTGCCACAGCTTTTGCCTGGTATAATCTGAAATCCACTCTAAAGTGCCCTACTTGACAATATTTCTACACCCTTAGTGACCGTCCCCAATTCGAATTTTTACAAAGTCACACTTGACAGGAAAGCACATAAGAGTTGGTTGTAAAAGCCTGTTCCGGGGAAGAAGAGGGGAGCGAAGACGCAAAGCTGGGCGGGGTTATACATCTCTCGTGTTTACTCTCCTCCTGCCAGACGCCTTGTTGAGGATCGTATGGAGAGCAGGACTCGGCCGGTTTGTGTCCGAGGTCGGCGCGGTCAGCATGACTCCTCTAAGGCGTTGACAACCTGCTCCAGGATATCGGGGCAGTAATCAGCGATCTGTTGCAGGACAGAGTTGGCGTACTCCTGCAGCTCGCCGCTCTCCTTCTCACACACCTCCAGCTCGCTCTCCAACTGGAGAATGAAAGTATGAATCGGTTTCTTTTACCACACTGTCAATGAACCAAAATCTGTACCCCCCACCCCCAGGTTTGACTTTCAAAATGGTTTCTGGAAAATGACTAAATTAATTTTGAAGGAAATTATCCATTTATTGAAGCTAGAGTATGGATAAAGGGACTGCATCACCACGCAGATTAAAAAAAAAAAACAGCATTGTAACCCGATTTAATTCCAAAATCAATTTTTTATTCAAAGATTCAACAACCTAGAGTTGTTTCATCAGCTATGACAAAAACATTAGAAATGAACTTACCCGATTATCTCAAAGATGCTCATGCCTTTAGAATCAAGCTGCTCAAAAACTAAACTGCTCTGCTGGGCCTTTGATGTGCCAATACAACGGCCATTTCTACCCTCCAGAAGCTACAAAGGACAATGCAGATATGAATAGCGCGGTTCCTCCTCTACCTGTTGGACGCTCATCTTCTGGAGCTCCTCCTCCCAGTCTTCGGGGTCGCTGTGGTGGTAGTGAGAGGGCGGCGTGAGCGTGCTGAGGATGGCGGGGTCGCGGTCGTGGCAGAGGTCGGTCAGGTGGGCGATGTAGAGCTTGAGTTTACTGCGGTTCTGGGACAGGGCCAGAAGAGGGGGTATCATCTGCCCGGGGGGGGACGAAAAGGGACAAGAGTGAGAGGCAGTGTGGGAAATGAAAAGAAAAAAGGGGGATGTAGAAATAGTATTACACATACGCTCTTGTTGAATTCATGAACAGAATGAAAGACTAAAGCTCCAGACCACACTGGCATGAAATATATATATATTGTTATCTGCATGCATGTGTATACGAAGCACCTTGGGTGCGTTGTTCTCTAGATTTCAATTGCCTAGTATATTAATGTCCTTACAAAGCTATTTACAAAATGATTTATATTAGGCGAGTTAAAACTAGTTAGCTCCTGTTAGTGGGGGTCAATATCCAAGGAGCTAATCATCAGTGACATGGAAAGCAAAGATGCTTTAGTTGAAGACAATGAAACAGACCAGGGATAAAATATCTCATGCTCTTAGCTTGAGCATGCAGACAGGCATTGCTCAACCGAAACACACAAACCACTGAGAAGCAACGAATGAACACCGGATGAGTGGCGAGACGTACTCTCACAGAAAACACAGGCAATGATCACCACCATCAACATGAACAGAAGAAAGGCATACGGCAAAAAGAACAGTAAAATGAAAGGAAGACAAGGTGAGCATGCCACAGAGCAAGAGGTCAACAGGTCGGACTTTTCATACGAGCTCACCCTTCTGAACAATATGGCTGAGACAGAGAGTCAGAGAGAGGGGAGGGCTAAAGGTTGGCTACGCCCAAATACCCTCCTCATCATCCTGTTAGCCACGAGGTGAGCCAATCGCAGCATTACAAAGGAACATTTGGTTAGTGTACGTATATATGGACAGAAAAGTTAAGCAAAAAAATCTTTGTTCCCTTTAGATTGAAGGCATCAGATCAGCCTTCTCCTCAACAGACATCATGTTGTTACCATGTCATGGACATTTCAGAGAAGCAGCTGAGGGCGATATGGAAAGGGGACAGTTTGGAGGGGTAAGCTACCTGATCAGGAGAGGGCTTGTGATTTGACTGGTCAGGAGCGGTCTTCAGATGGTCATCCTCGTAGTTATCTGCCATCAGTTTCATTCTGTTCTGAGTCTGTGAAATAGAAACAGTGAGAACAAAGAAACACAGCGGAAGGGGCACCCATTAACAAGCAGGCCTGGCTATTGGCCACCAAGACATCACAGGGTGACACGGTGTCAGCATGTACAACGCCGGAGCTGACGGGGGTGGGGGAGCGACAATTAACTTCAAAGACTGAGCATTTGTCCGTTCCATTCCATGGAAAAGTTACTTCTCAGTGTGACAATCCTCATGCGACCTTAGTAAATGGTGTGCCTGATGGAAACAAAAACTATTGTTACTGAAAAAGACAGTGTCCAATCGTTTCATTTACTTTGGACACGGCTTTGGGCGTCCTGACTTTTATTCCCCACTCGTCAACATATTCTGTGTGAGAGGTGTAGGAGTTAAAACAATAAACATGGCTGTGTGCAATCCCGCTGAGGCTCCCAGAACTATTGGAACACTTCAATCGTTCTTTCCCCTCCACGGATACCAGCAGCCACCTCCTCACCTGCTGCTTGAGCTGCTGCACCAATCTGTCCTTCTCCCTTTTCAGCAGAGACACCTCATCCTGGGTCTTCTTCTTCTTAGAAGAGGACAACTCCAGCAGGGCGATGTTAGCGTCCTTCTCGCTGATTGCGGCCAGCAGCGCCTCCTGCCTGTTAGGTGGGGAGGAGACAAACATGACATTTAACCACAAGCGTAACAAGCTCAATTATCATTTATTATTTATTGCAGAAAATCATCCTGCCAGCTGGGCAAGTCCGGAATAGGATGACATTTTACAAGATGAAGGCAGCAATCAATACGCCAGAGTCCAATGCACCCTTCTGTGTATGTGTGTGTGTACTCTTACTTCATCTCCAGCACCTCCTCCAGGTGTTTCCTGCGCTCCGCTCGCAGCGTTGACAGGTGTGCCTCTTTCTCACAAAGAGACTGCTGGGTGGAGGACAGCTTGGCCCGCATGGACTCCAGCTCCTGCTTCACTTTCTCCATGGCCCCCAGCAGCTCCTCCATCTGGGAACACACACACACACACACAATTCAAATCATGAATAGAGTAAAAGCAATTACTTAAATCAGTGAAAGAAAAGTGTTTTTTCACAAGCAAAGAACCCTTGTGTGTCCATATCATGTGGGCTTTTGGTAAGGACTAGGGATCAACTAGCACACATACCATCAAACTACAGCACAACATTTCATTTACCTGTTATTCATTTAAAAAAAATGGGCACAAGTACCACTATTATTAATACGTGCTTTAATTATAATCAAGTTCATTCCCATGTGATAAATTCTATTGGCTACTTGACATGCGAGCCAGCCAATTAATCAGGTTTGGGATGTTTCATAAACAAACAGCAGGTAAACAAAATAACAGGACAACTACACCAGCTGAAACCAGCAACACCTTGCAAAATAATGCAATCTGACATCGAACACAAATTCCCCAAAAAGGACACTTTCCAAATGAATATATGGCAGGATCGTGGTGTCATTGCATGGATTGTAAAGGTGTATCTGTTATTGTGTCCACCCTTCAAGGGCTGTTGCTCAGTGATTGGAGGTCACACATTCTGGGCTCATACCTTAGACCACTTAAAGTGGGCGAGCTGGGACTCATGCATTGGTTTGAGTGAGTGCTTCTGAGAGGCAGTGTGAAGCAGAGACAGAACAAGAGAAAACAAAAAAGCAAAAGATAAAAGAACTGAGAAAGAGACAGAGACCGTAGGAGAGGAGGGAGGCGAAGAAAGGATGAGAAACACCACCATGGCAGCAGAAGGACGAGGGAGGAAGAATCGCAGTATATGAAAGCATTTGTTATTTATGTAGAGTTTTACACGATGCGTGTGCTGCGTGCGTGAACTAGTGGATTGATTGTGACTGCTTTCTTGTGCGTTTGTTGAAAAGCAGTTGTGTACCTGTTTCTCCTGGAGTGACCTGGCAGCCTCCTCCTGTGCCAGCACCATCTCTCGCTCCGCAGTGATCTGAACGCTCTCTCGCAGGGCCTCCTCCAGCTCCTCTATGCGCTCAGACTTCTGACGTAGAGTGTCCTGCACATCCGGAGTAGAGAGAGGTCCCATTACAGCTCGTTGGAAATTGAATTAGTGAGCCGGTGCCGGTAAATGTGGAAATTCGTTCTGATGAAAGGTCCATGAGAGAGAACCACAAGCACGCACCTTCACCAGGTGGGAGCTCTCGGACATGTTGTCCTCCCTCTTCCTGGCCTCGTCCACGAGTCGAGCATTCCTACTCTTCTCTACCTGCTCCTTGTGCTTCAGAGACGCCACCTTCTTTGACTGGTCCTTGGTCTGCCTGCACCCAAACATACACGGAAGTAGAAATGTTTACTTGATGCATAATTTTAATGTGTTCCCGATTTACATGTCAATACAATTTGTATTTAAAAGGTGATGTGAAAAAGGTAAGAAAAAGGAAATATTGTGGTAAAAGTGCAGATAAGCACCAAAGTAATTTGTCTGATTCAAAACAAAGCTTTTTGCCACAGCTATGATTATCTATGTGGAATGTTCAGGAGAGATTGAAAAGCCTCCTCATTTCAGAATACTGAGATAACATTTACAACCATAGCTTTGGCAAGATTTTAGACAGCCCTGCAAAGAGTCAGGGAGGGGGGTGAAAGAGAAAAGCGGTGAATGAACCAAAAGGAAAGACAAAGATCAATATGCGAGGAAGATGCAGCTGCTTGCGGCACCTTGTACTCAATGAGAGAAACGTGAGAAGAGAACATTAAAGGATGCAGGAGATGAGAAGAGAGGAAAAGGAACAAATACTAACCTGCAGGACAAACTGGAGGGGCGAGAGATTTCCGGTGTAAAGACAAGAAAGTGGTAAATAGAAAGAAAAGAGCAGGGAGATGAGTCAATGTTAAGGAAAAGAGAAGGAAGCATTGAGGGCTCACAGACGAGTCATGAGACTTCATCACTCACCACGTACGCAGCGACAGAAATTGCAAAAAGGTGGATTACAAACTACTACAGCCGTACCGACCAGCTTTATAACAGCTCCACTAATAACAAGCTAACATTTGCCACATCCGCTTTCAAAGCAATACAGCTAAGAGGCGACAATGGCAGATGGACAAATTACATTTAAAGACGCCATTTAATGGGCCGAGGGCAACAATTTCCAGATTGTCACGATGTCATTGGAGGGAGATTTTACAGTCCAAGCAAGCAGACAACAGATTGCACAACGCATTATGTAGCCGCCACACGCCGCAACAAACACAAAAGACTCAAATCATAACTTCTGGAACAAAGTCACAACAAAGAAAATGTTCTGTTCGCGTTAAACGTTCATGTCACGGGCGAACAATCAGACCAGCTGCACATTTGCTGACACATTATGACTATTTAATTTAGTATCACAGGCAAAGCTTCAGCCTTGGTGCAAAGATGTCCACATCTTTTGAGTTGACCGGCTTTAAACAGTTATCTTTAACATTTTTGTGAGCACCCGAAATGTGCATGTTTCCACCCACCTCTCCAGCTCATTGATTTTTTTGTCCTTGTCATTCTTCTCATTCTCCATTTCCCGAAGGATCTCCAGCAGGCGGTCCACCTCAGCCTGCGCCTTCCCAGAATCCTCTTTGTGGCGGGCGACTTCCTGTTGGAGGTTCTTAATGCGCTCTGGCAGCTCTGTGTTGGCCTGAGCTTCCAGGGCTGCGTTTTGAGCCTTACAACAGGACGGGATGTCAGCCAAACACACAGGGGTTTTCACTACGGTTACCGTACGCAAGGCTCAGATTACAGACGGTATCACAATCCTATTAATAAATCATTAGCTAGCGCTGAGCCAGCACATGGCTGCCGATTTCATTATTTTAGGATCTCACCCTCTTAAGCTGATTCTCCACTTTGAGGCACTCCTCCCTTTTCTGTTCAAAGGCGATCTCCATGCTCTTGAGTTTGGAGTCCTTCTTCAGACCGGAGGATGCCAGGGATGATGCGTGCTCCTTCAGGTCCAACAAAGACGTCTGCACAAACACACCCACACAAGAGCATTGATGAGCCTTCTCCAACTCTAAGAGAATGGGACTGAGGAGACTGAAAATACATTGGATCCAATACAGACATTTATGACTCATAGCAAAGTAAGATGAACAGCAAAAACAGACTACAATGTCTCACAATATTAATAGAAACACAGTAAGCAAGTGCCTTTGTTGCCTGTGCTGGTGTTGCTCACCTCTCTGTCTGACAGGTCCCCCTGCAAGAGGCTCAGTTTCTCCTTCAACTCTTTCAGTTCCTTTTTGTTACTGTCAATCTCCTCCGTCTTCTCCCGGTCGTCTCGGTCTCGCTGCTCTTTTAGACGCTCAATAATGCGCTCCTGGCAGGAGGCAGAGAAAACGGACACGCGTTTAATATACAGAATGAACATGCATACAATTCGGCAGGTGCAGACATGAACTCAACCTTTTCTGCTAGAGACTCCTCTAGTGTGGTGAGGGCAGTGTCAGTGTTTGAAGTGTCTGCCTGCAAAGACTTCACTCTCTCTTTCAGGCTGCTCATCTGCTTCTCCTTGTCCCTCAGCTGCTCCTGCAGGTTCTCGATCTGCAGAGTGAACACAAAATGATCATCAGCCACAGGACACGCGCTGTGACCCCATGAGTGCGCGGGGTAAATGCCAAGAACACCGGATGTCTGTTTTTAGTCCAAATCACCTTTTTCTGCAGCACGTTGACTTTACGCTCCTTGACCTCCAGCATGTCTTTGAGGTCGTGGATCTCCCCGTTGAGTGTGCCCTTCTCTTCGGAGACTTCTTGAATCTGCTTGCTCTTCTTATTCAGAGTCGACTCCTTCTCCTCCAAGCGCAAGCGCAAGGCATCCACCTGGTACAGGGAAAGGTAGACAACAGTCACTGGCTGGAACTGCGCTACGCACTCAAAAGTGCTCAAAAGCAGAGAAACTAGCAAAACATTCGGTAACTGCTTCTTTGCAGACTCTCGTATCAGCAGTCGGAAGCCTTTTCTCTTAAGAGGGCTGTTGTTTTACACTCATTCCAAAGCGAGCTGGCCAAATGTAAAGAAGGGCCCAGGGTGTACCTCAGTCTGTAGGATGGCGGCTCGCTGCTCCTTGGCAGTGAGGGACTCCTTGAGGACCTCGATGTGCTGCTTACTGTCTGAGAACTGGTTGGTGAGAGTCTCTAGCTTGGTCTGCAAACCAAGCAGCTCGGTGTCCTTCCTGGACAGGTCCTGCTTCACCTGCTCCAGCTGAAAATAGGTGGATAGCCATGAGGAAAGGAAAGAAACTTCTAGCGGAAAAGCATCCGATTAAGAGAACAAAACGTCTCATAGACCTTGTTCTTCATGAATTTCATGTGGCTGCGGTAGACCTCCATCTGCTTCATCTCCTCCTGCCGCTCCTCACAGCTCAGAAGTCCATTGGATTTCATCATCAGCAGCTCCTCTTCCATGTCTCTCAGTCCTCGCTCCATCGAATTGATTTTTGCATCCTGGGCGTTGGTGAAGAGGGGTTAACATGCATTGAAAAATACGTGAGATAACGCAAACATAGATCATATTCACTATTCTTTTCTAAACCTCACCTTCATGTCGATGACAGTCTGCAGAGCCTTAGTTTTTGTGGACTCGGGGGTTCCCTCGTATCGACGGTGCAGCTCCTTTTGGGTCGGATGAAGAAAAACATGATGCATGTGTGTGCAAAACATTTATGGGCAGTTTCATATCGGAGCATAAATAAGAGGGGGGAAAAACAAAACTAGACCAACCCAATGTGGTATTAGGTCACCAGTACCTCTCTCAGTGCGTTGACCTCTCGGTCTCTCTGGTCCAGTAAACTCTCAAGGTGATGCCTGTGCATCTCTGCATCAGCCAGTCTCCTGGTCCGCTCCTGGTCCTCCTCTGATGCCTTGGCAGATTGCCCTGAGAAGGATGTACAGACGGCCCGGTTACCATGAGGAAGTAAGTGGAAAGACATCTATTTTCTAACAGCCAACTCATCTGTTCAGCAGGGGATGAGATATAAAAAACACTGGATTAAAAAAGCAACAGTAAACCTAAACCCAATAACCCAATTTTGTTTTTAGTTATTTTTACTTGAGTTTCCTGTATGGGTTTGTCAATGCATTATCGCGGATATTTTGGCCACCAACAACCACAACGTGACATTATAAACCCACCTTTGCTCTGCAGCATCTCCAAAAGTTTCTTGATGGACTCGTCTCTGGCTCCCAGGGTTTGCTTCTGCGTGTCGATCCGTAGCTCCATCTCCTCTAAGGTCTTTCTAAGGAGGAAGAGCTCTTTGGCCTGCCTCTCGTGCTCCGCATGTAGCCGCCGGTAGTTCTCCTCTGTGGGTTCAGATGTGAGGACCAGGTCCCGCCCCTGGATGGCGGGGTCTTGCTGGAGCAGCTGGTTCAGGTCCCTCTGGATCCTCATCTCATCCTGAAGAGCCTGAACGGTCATCTGGAGATGCTGGGAACAAGCAGCGCACACACACGTTTATTAACCTCCTGTACTTATGTTTTTTGGACTTAATTACAATTTGTTCACAAAACGGTATGAGGTGAATTCACCTTTATTGATCCATTGTACAACGCAAAGGCTGCTCAGAATCACCCTTGATTGTGGCAGAATACTGTGTTACTGCAGATTAAAAGTCAGCCCATAATCATGAAAACCCTGCAGTGCCCCGACAGATGCAGCCCCAACAGTTGGGACAGTGTTCCATTTCATGACCAGAGAAATACAAGTGGTGAAACACAATCAGCCCAGTATAGTATTGCATTGTTTGTGGCATCGGACGCCACGGACACTTGGCAGAGCTGCCGGGAGACGTTGACACAAGGCTGCGTTACACTCTGGTCTGAACCAGCTGTGAGCACTTTTCAGAGGAAAGAACAAAGAGAGAAGTCAGTGTCTGCCTTCGTTTCTCTCGCCGTCCTGTTCCTCCTGACGCCCCCTCCCTTTCTCATCTCTCCTCGTCCCTCAAACGCCAATCTTTATTCTGCTCCTCCTCGTCCTCCTCCTCACACAAACACTTTTAATCTACATTGCTTCTCGGCCCAGCTCTTCCCTCCAATAATCTCACCTCCCCAATCACTAAACCCCCGCTTTCCATCACGCTCTCCACCCCATGACTATGGCTGACTCACTGCTGCGACCACACCGCTGCACACACCTTCCCCCCCGGCGCCCATATTCCGACTGCCGTTGCCTGAGGAGAGATAACAGTCAGACGTTTGAGGCAGCACAAAGAGTGCAAGATGTGAAGCACCAACCAAAGTGTTCCAAACACTTCACAACACTTGAGTCATAAGGAAACCGTGCACATGGCACACAGCCACAGCTCGCAAAACACCACAAAATTGTCCATTCAAAAATGTTAAAAAGGGTGCTTAGTTATACAACTGTATAGCTGGACTAGACAACATGCTTTATGGTAGAGATGTTGGGAAAGCTGTGCCCAGCACACATCTCAGCCTAGCGAGCCCAGAATCACAAATAACACACATGAACATTAAACTGCAGACCAAGCCACGTGCGGTTGGACCTACAAGCAACGGGGCACGCAGTTCAATCGCAGCTGTAATTAGCCGAAGGCCTTTCGAGTGCCTACGGGCGTGTTTTCCGTTGCGTGTGTGCCAGCGTGGGAGGTGCAGTCGTTCACAGAGACATATGAAAGCAGACATCTTTAAATTACAGCACCCACTGATTAGTACGGCGTTACTCAGGCATTACTGAGAATTAGTCCACAGTGTGATTATGTGACTCAGCAGGAGGGAAAGCAGCAAATTATACACATCTGCCCAGCCATTAAGAATTACAGAGAAACAATGAGGATTTATCTTCAATAATTACTTTATTTGCACAAATCCCACTATAGGGTTAAAAAATAGACCATGTGTCTATTTCTATTCACTGATGTTTCTTGCACATGTGTGCATATAAAATGTATACATGTATGTAGGTTAACAGACTGCTGAGTAGCTCAGAGTTTACAGCGCCACCATCTCCATTCTTCAGGAGTCAACAAGGAGGACAACGTGTGAAAATTGACAAATACATATAAAGGGGTTTGGTTTCCACACCTGACAGCAGACATAGAGCCATTTGGATGAATTGCACACATGCAACTCTACAATACTTCCAGTCGAGAGACGCTTCATTTTTTTGACAACCTATGAGCAAAGGGCAGAGTGGGAATTCCGACGATGATGGATTTCCGTTTATAGACCGCAGAATATCCTTTTCTTGTTATCGGCCATTTGAACTGAATGTACCACTATGATCATTTCAAAGAGGCTAATAATTATTATTTTTGGAAAGCCACATAGTCAAAATACTCAATCAAAAGTGAGTCACAACAGCTCATATATTACCGCTACCTATGACAATATTCTTACGTTGGCTTCTCACCTACTCCGGTGGTTTAACGACTAGACAAACAGATTTAAAATGAACGCTTTCTTTAAATTGTCATTCAGTTCACCACATCAAGCCAGTTATAAAAACGTATAGAAAGGCTAAAGCAGCCATTCGACTTACAGCCTCTTTCATCTATTGAGCACAATGATATAGCTGCATAGAAGAGGATTACCTAGATCTTAGAAAACTTGCCTCTAGCCTATACAGCGCTGGCCAAAAAGCAGAGAAACACACTCTGGTACTAAAGCCGACACACTGGATGAAAGACATTTTTCCCGTCAGACATGTTTGACACAGCCTGGATGATGACTCCATTTAAATTCGGAATAATGGCTTGATGATGAAAACATCTATTCGAAGAAACACAAGCGAACACTCACCTGTGCCTCATCTTGAATCACACGGTATTGCTCCTTCCAGACGGTGATTTTGGAAACCTCGTCTTTCCTGAGAGCTCGCTCCTTTTTTAATTCTGGGCTCCAGAAGGTCTTGATGGAATTCATGGAAGAGCTGAGCTTGCTCTCCTTAACTTCCACCTCTCGCCGCAGCATCTCATTCTCACGCAGAATCTGAGAAAGCAGGGTTTAACAAATATCACAGAAATACTGTGAATGTGGCGAGTCAAGCGCTTATCAAACGTTTGAAATCCGAGAATATACGCAAACATGGAGGGGAAAAAAAATACCTCTTTGAGTTGAGTCTGCAGGTCCAGTATGGTGTTATCTCTGGCCTGCCTTAGAGAGTGAGGCACAGTGGAGGACATGTGGTGGTCCCCAAAAGCTAGAGCATCGCCCGCCAGAATGCCGGCTGACAGCGCAGCATTGCCAGGCACTGAGGTGGAGATGTTGGGCGTGCTGGCGGCCACAACTGCACTGTTGGTGGCCCTTGAGCCGTACGTCACCCGCTGTCTCCCCATGGTCGTCATCGTCCCACCACTTTTGGGAACGTAGTCGGCCATGGCCACCTCGTTGTCGCTCAGGTACATTGGTCCTGAGGTGGCATACGCCGCGTTGAGGGACTGGATGTTCTCCATGGAGAGAGTTTTGCCTCCTGCTCCTCCCGGACCGCCTCCACTGCCTCCGGTGCTGTTGGTGCGGCGGTGTCCCATTCGAGGAGAACGGGGTAGGCGAGGGGAACGGCCGGAACCCTGATTGCCGGGACCACTTCCATCTCTGCCGCCACTATGGTTGGCATCCCCTCTGCCAACCAAGCGGGCACTACCGTACATCTTCTGCTACGTAGGTGAAGGGTGGCAGCAGTAAAACTCCCAAGTACCTTTGTATCGTTGATAGATTGGTTACTGTGTGAATTCGTGGTGGTGATCCCGCTTCAACTGGAGCCGCAGGGAGTGACGGACAATCTTCTGCCAGACTTTCCTCTTCCAACAGGAGCAACCTGGAGTCACAACTTACACACCAATCTGCAAAGAAGACACAGTTGTTCCCTATAAATTGCCTGTCGGTAGATATACATGAAGCATCAGTTTTAAATGAATAAGACAAACAGAGATGGCGAACGTGTATTCGTACGTGTGCATCTGCAGCCTGTTACAGATGTGGGTTTGGAGCCGCCGTGTCCCAGGTGTTCCCCGTTAAATCCCTATATCGCCATTATAGCTCGCGAGCCTCCGGTCAGCCCCGACGGACCGTTTGAGGCGAACAGAGTGCTGGAAACACGAGACGTCCACAGACTTCAGGCGGCTCTGCTCACAGGAGAGCAGCTTACGCTCCGTTTCGTCCTCGGCTTTTCACCGAATCTCAGCGCTGACGGTTTAACGGCTGAGCCGCGGCCTTGCTAGCGGCTAACGGTTACCTCGACACACCGGCTAACGAGCTGACGTTTTACGGCTCCAACTCCCCGCGTTTTCCGTCAAATTATCGCCGTCCCTTTGTCATTCGTGGTGGTTTGCGTATGTCACATTGGGGAATACATCTTGAAGCTACAAATATTATTTTTTTCCCCTCCAGCGATGCGCTGACGGATTGAAACGTTAGCTAGGGAGGGGAACGGGGATCGTCCATGGTGGACATTGTCAGAGGGGGGAAGAAAAATCGTTCTGCTCGTCAGACTAAATGCATATAGAAATGATGATCCGTCAGAAAACAACACACACACACATTAAATGCATTGTAAAACGATAGCATTAAAGCATTTTTTGCACGATTCCAACGACGCCGTGCGGGGTTCACTGCCGAGACACACACACACATCCATCCGTATTTTCCTGCAACTGAACGGGACGGCTTTTCATTCGAAGCCGCGGGCTTTCTCCCATCGTCCAGGTGATATACGAGGGAAAGAAAAGGTAAAGGACGTAAAACCCGCATACGTTTACCTCGCCGTGACACGGGCCGGTCCATCCAGCCGCTGTGCTTAACCAACACCTCGATTTCCTTTTTTCTTTCTCGCCAACACAATAACTCATTATGAAAACCTCTCAAAATAAACTAAGTTACCTCTGCCGTCGTCTGGTGGAGCTCAAATCGCTGTTGATGGTGAATCCTTTTGTCGGTCGAAAAGGCCGGCAGGGAAAACTCAGTAACGTTAATCACTCAGTTGAAGACTATCTGGTTTTCCCATCTTGTCGCCAGCGGCTCTGGAGAGCCAGGGCGCCTCCGTGACGTCAAGCCTCCGGTGCGCGTTCACGGGGAGCCTCCCTCGCCACGCTTGAATTTTGGAGGCGCGGTCCCGAGCCTTTTTGGTGGGTGAATTTAGACAGCAAAGCGACAAGCAGACCGACAGATCTACCTTTGCATAGATATGAGGGGATAATTCAACATTTTGGTCAACGGAGTTTACGAAATGACATTCGGTGAACAGTCAGCGATACAAATGCAGTTTAGCACTATTTAGAATATGTAGATGGATAGATTTAACTAATGGTGTATACGTACACACACACACACACACAGGTTAGTTATTTTAATATAAATTAATAATTTATTTATTGTTATTTATTTATATAAATTTATATTTTAATATAAATTAAAATAACTAACTTAAAAATAGTGCAAAGATCTAACCGAGAAAAAGAGTAATGGTCTTACAGTTGTTTCCAGAAGTGATTGTTATTGCAGTAGGCAGCAATAGTCTCATGTATCTGTCCTTGTGACATGTGTCTGCTGGGAAAAGTGCTCGGATGTCAGGTGGAAAGGCTGATCTGGGTATGAATTATTCTTTCTCCAGTGTCCCCTCTCCACCACCTTTTTCAAACTGTCCAGTTTTAATCCAATGATGGAGCCTGTCGGCCTTAACCAGTTTGTGAAATCTGTTTGGTGTCTCCGGCTTCAATGTTGCTTCCTTAGCAAGAGGGAAGTACGGTGGACTGTCAACAACAGACTGGTAGAACATCTCCAATATCTTCACACGTTGAAGGATCAAAGCTTCCTCAAGAAAAAGTCTCAACTCATCCCCTTGTAACCAGCACCTGAAGTTGGTCTACTTCAGTCTTTTGCTCATCGAGACACCAAGGATCTTGCAATCCTTCACCAAGCCCACATCCTCTCCCAGATCTCTCAGCGGTAAATATACATCCGTAACATGGTTTTGGGAAATTGTGCACCGCAGTGAGTTTTTCATTTGTGTGAATATCGCATACAAGTAGATACACCAGGCATGTATAATTAAAACACACCAAACAGGGGGCAGTGTTTCCCTGCAGGAAGAATTGTGTTTCCAAAATGGTTGCTTGAAAAGTATAATGATCTGTCTGATTGTTTTTTTTTTCTCCGACAAAAGTCAATTAACAAATATGCGGAGGTACTATATTAGCTATTTACCATTACATTGTAAAATGTTCTGTATTTTTTTCTAGTTTGTTAACTGAGAGAAGAATGTATTGTATTTTATTGGAACCCTATCATTTGATATTCTCACGCAGGGTTTCAGCTATCAATGGTTTGATCAAGGTTTGTCAAAAACTTTAACAACACATTATTTCACAGAAGAAATCAAGCAAAATATATACATTCAATAAAATACATCATTATGTTATATCAAACAACGGATTGGCGTTATATTTCAATTGGATGAAAAATATAATTGTATGTATTATTTTGGTGGAAGCCATTCGCATTCACATTCACAAAAAGCCATTTGCAAATGATTATCTATTTTGTTAAACGTTTTGTGCTGGCTAGTTTTATTACAACTGAAGATATATCGGTTGCAATAAAATAAAAGATGAACACATACCAAATGGATTTAAATAAATTCACACTGCACAACATTTAGAGTTGGTGATTTTTCATCCGATCTACAAATGGCTCGTGATTTGATTCCACGTGGCTTTTGATTGTGTGCATACATCGCGCCATCGTCACAGGGAAATTAGATTCAAACCGGCAGCATGAAGGTTGTGTTTTGTTATGATGTCATTATTTACTGGCGCAGGCGCCTTTGGAAAAACCCGTTTCTTCGTCAATATGTAGCAACTGCGCCGCTTGAGAGTGGGCACAGAAATCGCAACTTTTAACGTCACTAATGGTTCATGTATCCGCCTGACATCGAAGGGCGGCGTGCGCGCATTCTCCGCTACACGCGCGAAGGTGGATTAACGTTGTGACGACGATTTCAACGCCGATGACCGTCTTTTTTTTGTGTGTGTTGTGGATACGATATTGAGGTAGGTCGCTGTCTGCCACCCAGCGTAGCCAGGAAACAGGTACACATTCCACACAGAAAGCGTGACCGCGCGGCCTCGAACAGCACCCCGTTTGAACCAGCTAATGCGAGTGCGTTTGGAACGGGCCCAACAACAACAACAACAACGGCCGAAGGGCTGGTTCGGCGTTAACGTGTCGGGTAACGCTACATTGAATGGAGGCAGCCGGGAGGTGGGTCCAGCTTCTTAGGCCGTCGGCGAGGCCTGCCCGTCTAGCGTTAGCCGGCTAGCTGGCTAGCAGTGCGGCGCTATTCGTCATCGCCCGGTGGGTTCTCCTACCGGCGCGTTAGCACGGCATGTAACGTTACTCACTCGGGTGGAAACCGGCCGCGGATACGGTTTAAGTTGTAACGTTGGATATGTTACGTTAACGTTAAGTGTCCATTGATAATGGTTACAGGGAACTGGCGTTAATTGAATTGGTGACGTTGGCCGACTGTAACGTTACGCTTATTTGCGGGGAGCGGGATATATTTCAGAGGGGACATGACGTGGAAAGCGTTTATCGTCGGTTAACATGTCCCGGGTTAAACACTAGCTAACGCCGGCTAACTAGCTCTGTGCTAGCGCGGCTGGTTAGCGAGCTAACAAAGAGCCATCGCTCCTCCTCGCTTTGTATGCTCGGTTTAGCTTTTTCAAATGGACCCGGTGTCACTCTGAAGGCGGCGAAGACGTTGGTACGTAACACAAGGCTTTCGCTCAACAATGCTGTGTTTTAACTCAATCACGCCATTGAATATGTCATTGGTGGCAATGCTGTTGTCGCTATCATGAATGTTCTGACGTTGGGGTTGCTTACTCCATAATGGCAGCTATCACGGGAGAGTATAGATGACTAATTACAACACTTTAGCAATAGCACGCCTGCATTTGACTAAAACATTGTAGAAATATAAAAATACAATCTGCTACATTGCACCGATCGCATGCATCCTGAGTTTAACTTTAGATGTTTGTGGGTTTATGTATTCGTGCATCTTTGACGTTTAGTTTTGATTGGCTATTTTAAGAACGTACTTAACTATAAATATCCAGACAATATTAACTAACCTCACGATGAACTGCATGCGACGTTTCTTCTCGAGGGTGAAATGATCAGTGCCTTTTGGTGTTTAACATATGTGAGGTGTTAAGAGGTTAGTGTGTCATTAACGGATGTGAAATGCATTTGGAATTTGTGCCACATAACATACACATGAATATTTTATTATTTAGATAAATACAGCAAAAATGCATGCTGGGAAAGCCACTGTGAATACCTACATATGCCTACGATGTATGTTCCTGGGATTATTACCAGAGGGAGGAACCATAAGGAAAAAAATGATCAAATGATTGTTTCTGTATTCTGCACCAATGAAAGCAATGCTATCTTACCATATGTATATTGTAAGTTCTACTTGTCTATTACAAATTCTGTTACAAACGATTCAAGCAGCTTTTTTTTTTTTATCCCCCTTGCAGCAAAACAGAACTGAAACCCATTCTGCGCTTCTGGCCTTCTGTCCTCCGCCTACAGTAGGAAGATCGGTGCCTTTTGTGGGCTGTGCAAGTTTCTTCCCCACCAGTGATTCCTTATGCCCGATAGAAGCTGCACCCTGTGTCTTACAGGATGGATGGTGTGGACTTAAAGAGACTTGTGTATCAACATCAGCACTCTGTGGTGTTTTCTCTCTTACCGTTTACAAGCGAACACCTCCCATCCTGCGCCTCCAATCTCAGCACTATATATATATAAAGACTGCCTTTGATTAACTCAAAAGACGACAGGAGATAAAAGTTCAAAGCCTTTGTATCTCTCTTCCTTTTTAAAGCATAGATCAATACTGCTAATATAACCCTACATGGCAGACATGGAAGTCTCATTATTTTAATTTTTCAGTCAGTGTACCCCCTTACGCTTAGTGTGGGTGGTGGGATGTCGGAAAAGCCAGACGACAAAATGGTGAAGTTCCTGGCTCCCCCTCAGAAGAGTGGAAATGGCCCCAGTTCTGGTTCAGATTCAATGGTGAGTGAGTGCCGGCCGACGGAAGTGAGACGGCGGCATCACACCATGGAGCGCGATCGGTGTACCGCTGAACACCGCTTCTTGCGCCGGAGCGTCATCAGTGACTCTAATGCCACGGCATTGGCCCTCCCTTTACCCAGCAAGATACCCGTCCCTGCACCTCAGCGGGTTCCACAGCAGGACGCCGTCCCCCAGCAGCAACTGACCACTCCTGCTGCTTGTTTGACCCGGACTGAACTAAGTGTAGCTCAAAATCAAGAGGCTGCTGATAAACGAGGAGGGGGGGGCCATGGGAAAGAGGTAGCCAAGGTGGATGTAGTGCCTTCAGAGCTGGAGCCTGCCATTAAAAAAGATACCTGTGATGGAGAGGTGACAGCGGCCTGCTCTGCACCAGGCCTAGGAACAGAATTGCCAAGTCGAACAGAACCTGAGAGCACCACCGAAGTGAAGGTGCATCACGGGGAGGAGGGGGAGGAAGACGATAAGGACTCGGCCAAGGCGCGGGCAGAGGCAGAGCAGCGGGAGGCTGAGAAAAAAGTTCAGGACGACATTGAAGAGGCTGAGACCAAAGCCGTGGGAACGTCACCAGATGGGCGTTTCCTAAAGTTTGATATCGAAATTGGACGTGGCTCCTTCAAGACCGTCTACAAAGGCCTGGATACCGAGACCACAGTTGAGGTGGCTTGGTGTGAGCTGCAGGTATGTAACCGTTAACCAAAACCATTATCAACACTACTTACTTTAACAACTGCTGTTGCCCTCCCTTTATATAATATCAGTTTGAATGTTGTGTAGTTGAAACCCCCTCAGTGTTATAGTCCAGGTGTAAGTGTTTTCATCTTCTTTTTATTTCTCTTTCTCTCTGCCTTACCTGTGGTGAAGTAGTGCCGAAGCAATTTCTATTCCTTTCCAACCGTCACCTGAGCTACAGGCGGTGTCATTTCTTCTGATAGTCATGTCTAACATTTCCCCTTAGTTGCTTTGCATGGCGTTTGTAAGCAAAACGTACCGAAAAAAATCCAATTTCCCTTTTTGCGGTGCAGTTTAGCTCACATTGGTTGATGTGACCACTCGTTAGTCTGAACAGTTCAAGTAATAAAAGTTAACCCCACCGTAACACACAAGCAAATTACCCAGACTTATCGAGCCTTGTACAGCTATGGTTTTAAAAGAACCTTCAGGTAAATCCCAAAATTATCTTTGACTATAATCCTTGTCAGAAGTAGTCTCCATATTGCGTTTTTACGTTGTGAGAGGAAATCGGATAAAATGTATTTTTATTGATGATATAACACATCTTGATGTGACGTGTCAGTAAAACTTATTTCCCATCCCAGTTGCAGCAACATCAGTAATATTTCACTTAAACTTTTTCAAAATCATGACCAGTTTTGCACTTTTTCCTAAATCATTCTATGAGCCTTTTACTTCTCATTTACTAATTGTTGAACCCATTTGATTTTATTAAATATATCTAAATACACTGGTCCTGTTTAAGATAATTCATCATCTTGCTTTTAATCTGCTGACCAACAGATAGTTATTAAGCTAAAAATGGTAGCTTGACTGTCTGTTCCTTTTTTTAAAGTCAGAAACATGGCCCGTAGGTATATTTGACCTCGTTCACCGCACAAATGTCACATTTCCACCCCGTCATGAGAGGCCTCACATGGAAGCACATAGAACCATAACCACACATGCACACTGGTTTCAGAAAAATGTGCAGATTACAGACACCTGCCCCTCCCCCTCACTAAGACCGGATCAGGCGCATGCTCCGTGCATTCCTGCTCCCAATGCTGGTGTGAATGTAAAATGGGTCACATTCCTGACGGAGGAATCTCCTGTATGAAGTGCAGCAGGCCGGCCGGCCAAGTCCCCCCACTGCCCTTTTAACTGCTCCACATATGTGTGCGTGTGTGCGCATATAAATTATATGTAAATGTGAGATGCTGCGTCTTGATACTATTGATTGTTTAGTGTTCGTGGCCATAACTAACGACAAGAGAAGCTCACAGGTCACCAGAGCCGGGTTTCTTAAGAGATGTATGATTGTGTGTCGGTTTAGTTATTGATTGAAAGTTGAATATTTTTCAGACTAACAACAAAAGAAAAAGATTAGAGTCAACTGTGATTTAAAGAGCGGATTAATAGAAATGTTTTACAGTCGATTGTCAACTTTGTCAACGCATTGCAAGTTCTGGTGAAACCTGATGCTCTCTTTTCATATAGTTTATATGTCAACTTGAATTTCAGTTCTATAAAACGGTTCAGCTACACAAGCTGAAATCCCCCCTCACATTTTCTTTTTTAAATCCGTCCCATGACTGTGCTGTGGGTTCCATCCCCCCCATGTATCCCAATGGTATATTTAGTGGAAAATCATGTTCTTGACTGGTGTCAGCCAGAAGGTTTCTCCTCATGATGTTCTCTAATCATAATATCTATGGTGTGGTGGTCGTGACCTGATTTGTTCCACGTGGGTAAATTTGGTGCCAAATGTTGTGAGAGGTTCTTTACCAGTTGGAGATACTTCTCTCTGAAGAGTTTATTGACCAAACGATCGACTCCGTCTTCTCTCCCGCCTTGCCTCACTTGTGGATGGACTTCAAATTTAAACAAAGTGACCCTGGATTATTCAGCCGGACAAGCCGTCTGTCCACAATTGTCAAAGTATGTCTTGGCGTCCAACCTTAATCACCCACACATTTTTTTTTTTTGGCTCCCAAGTCGCAGGCGTGCCTGAACAAAAAGTAGGTCACCGCAGAGAGGAAGTCAAGGGGAAGAAAATAAATAGATTTAGGAGCGTGAGCCGCTTTTTCATCTGCTGGGAGGGACGTTCAGTAGTAGCTAAGCACAGTGATTTGTCTGTTATTACCCTTCATGATTGGCAGTCATTGGGGAAGCCATAATGAATATCATTTGCTTATTTCTATATGTCGGCTGCAACAGATTTAGGATTAGGAAATAATAGAGCAGGAGGTAAATAAGCAGTAATACTTAAACCCTTTCATTTTGAGACATTATCTGAATGCTTATGGCATTAATACCGCAGGAAATAGGATAGTTCGTCCCGTGCATCGACACGTGGGCAAAGATGATCAGTCACTGCTGGCTTGTCTGAACAGGATCAATTTGTCTTTTAGTCTAGATTCATTGGACCAACAGGTTCCTTTCCTGTCATTGCAAAACAAGTTCTGAAGTGAATTTAAGCGCTCATCTCGCAATGAGGTTTGGACATCTCGAATGACGATCATAAGTGGCCCACAGTTACATAGATTATAGCGAGAATACATATACATGTGTGTATATCATCATCATCTAGGCCTTTTCCAAATAATGACCGTTGGAAGCATCTTGCTTTGAACATAAATACTTATTCATGAAATAGTCTGATTCCCACAAAATCACAGCGCAAAATAAGTAGTTAGCGATGGTTATCAAATCAGATTCCAATAACTTCCTCGTTGGTAATGGTAGTTTTTTTTTGTGCCGTTTGAACTCGCACCTTCTTTTGCTGTGTATTGAAGTGGTTGCCCCAGTTTCCTTTTCTTCTTCCACATTCAGAGTAGATGAGTAGTCATACAGGTTGTGAAATGGCTTGGACGCATCGTGTTGCTGACAGTTTTGGCTGAAAGTCACCGTGATCTTTGTCCTCATTCGCATGAGTCACAGGTCTAAAAACGTCATAAACGCATGCTGCCCTCAATGCAATGACTCAGCGACATTTAGGTTGGAACCGTTTAACATGGCCTCTTGGCTTTCAGGCCCATCAGCTGTTACCCAGAGCTCAGCCCATGTGATCCCGAGGCTTCATGTAGCCCTCGGTGTCAGGCTCAGAACAGAAACCTGACAGAGCAGCCCGTGGCATGATCACAGGCCGTTTTCCCCCCCTCTATTTTTAGCATTGTTAATTTATTTATGATGCTTAGAAGCAGCTTTGTAGTTACCTGCCATTAGATCTGATTCCCATTGGCTGGAAACCCCGGGCTACGGAGGTGTGCACATATTTTAAATGCTTACAGGGCTTCTGTAAAGGTGGCTACATGTTGCGCATTACACTCTATAATAAAACACACTTTATATATTAAAACAATTAAACATTTTAACCTGTTTAAAAAAAAAAAAAAAGAGATTCTGCAGCGTTCTCGTTCTGTATAGTATTCTATGAAATTAAGCATTTGCCCTTTGTCTCTCCCAAGCACATTCTCTTGCTTCTTCGTGTTCAGAGTCCATAAGGGCAGTCTTTCCCAGCTGCTAGCGGTGGCAGCGCAGCTGTTTAGCGAGCTGACTCATCATGCCTTCTCCCTCTCTCGCATGCCGCTCTGATTCGACTGCGGCTGCTGGTGTCCTCTGAGAGACGCTTCAGGTTCGCTGATTAATAGACGCTTTGAGCCGCTCCCTCAAAATGGTCATAGTGCTCCGAGGCCACGTCTTCTGGGAGGTTTTACAGTCAAACCATCTCAACCAAGTTTTTCAAGCTACATAATTTAATGGTTTTATGGATTGAAGAGTAACTGGGGCTCAGGTGGGATAAGCGAGACACAGCAGCCTCAGCTGATGCAGAGAGGCACCTGTTTGTCAAGCAAATGTGCCCAGAAGATCATTTTTGCGGTTTGCCTTTCCTATTCATTTTTGTCATGCATGCTTTTAACAGAGCTATGCGACACGTTTCCTCCTCGCGCTCCACGAGGGCTCTTCAAGAACCTACGGGTGACGTCACAGTGTGCACGTCCACATTCTCTACAGTTCATTGTTTGGACTCGTACATTTGAGTTGAGTCATCAATCGGGCGGTTTGTCTCTAGTCGACTTGCTGCCATTAATACCGTATTTGAGTATTTGTGGAGGAGGCTGCTGAGGTTACGCTAGGAGCTCCAAGGTTATGGAAGCTGCTGTGGATGTATTGTGCTTTATTACACAAACCGTTAACTACTCAGCAAAGTAGGCCAAGTGCACTGTGGAGCCTCCATTACTCCCTCACTCCCTCCATTACTACCTCCCTGATTCATTGTCCTCTCTTGTGCCTACTTGTCAACTTACGTTTCCCTATATTGTTAATATTGAAAGAATTCAACCATAAACTACTCTAGCAATTTAATTTATGCTTTTTTTGTGTGATGTCACTCCCCTTGACGTTTTCCTTTCCCTCTCCATTCACAATTTTGCTGAATTTAGTGGACAGCCTGACCATGTCCTCGGGGGAGGGGGGGGTTTACACTGAGCTTGTCCAACTTGCATGGACTCGCTGCTCTATAGTCATGCATGACGTTAATGTAGGTCATACTAATTACTCATTCAATTTGAGACGCACCGTTGTACACAGTCCTGATCTTTTTTTAAATGATCATTTTATACGTAGACCTTTATTACATGCCTTCCTGCTAATCTTTATTTGCACATTGGTCGCTTTCTGGTAGGTTGAAAGCTTTCAGCTTTGCATTCATTTTGCTGGGATTAATTGACAAACTCATCAGATGCCAAACATTTGACCATTTTATTTTTTAAGAGTACAGAATTGTCTTGGTTTAAGCTTTACTTTGCATTTGTATTGAAGGTGCCAATAAGTGTATATACAGACTAATGTTTAGTCATTGATGCATTAGTAAAAATAGTCATCAATCCAAATGAGTCTGTATATTTCTAATCGCGCTGCCCTCTTTGATGTGTGGCATTCTTAAAGTAGATCCTCTCTGTCTCGTGCAGGACCGTAAGCTGTCAAAAACCGAGCGGCAGCGCTTCAAGGAGGAGGCAGGGATGTTAAAAGGACTACAGCATCCCAACATTGTCCGCTTTTACGACTCCTGGGAGGGACCCTCCAAAGGCAGGAAGTGCATTGTTCTGGTCACTGAACTCATGACTTCTGGCACACTCAAAACGTGAGTCACAAACAAACACATTAATATAGAACTCATAGCTTCACCATTTTGATGAGAAAAAAAACAACTCATCCTGACTATTGATTGTAAATATTCAGACTTTTTTGTCTTGTGTCAGAAAGCAGCATTTTCTAAAAGTTGCATGAACTGGTAATATAATTAGGAAATTGTCAAACAAATATATTTTTTCGTACAATGCATTGTTATTTCTGTGTTCCTCACCAGACAAAAATGATGATCTTTTTTTCTTGTAGATATCTGAAACGGTTCAAGGTGATGAAAATCAAAGTGCTGCGAAGCTGGTGTAGACAAATCCTCAAAGGGCTCCACTTCCTCCACACTCGGACTCCCCCCATCATCCACAGGGACCTCAAGTGCGACAATATTTTCATCACAGGCCCAACAGGATCCGTCAAGATTGGAGACTTGGGACTGGCTACGCTCAAGCGAGCATCCTTCGCCAAGAGTGTTATAGGTACGACTCCGCAGTCATTTCTACCTTGTGGTCCCTTCCGCTGAGGGGCAGCTCCTTTTCTGAGGTCGTAGCGCGTTTGTATTGGAGATGATGGTGTTTCAGAGAGGGTATCTTGCTTTGGCTTGTTCTTCTCACAATGTGGTTCAAAAACAGACCACAGCGTTTCAGCTGTCTCTCAAACCACAGCTCAAATGGAGGCCCGAACTCTGTGGTGATCTTAGGCAGATAACCACAAGGCTTTCTCTCTTTTGCACAGTGACTCCATCAAGTTTGGTCATTGTACAGAATGTTTCTCGAAAAAAAGGTTTTCTTTTTTTCCCAGGCACCTACTGAATGTAAGTAGCGCCTAACATTTCTCATATTGTTAAATATTAATATTATAATAGTTTTCATGCCTTCTTGCAGGCTGACCTGGCCTTTGCTTCTGTCTTAGACCTGTCTTTGTTCTGTGGTTTGGAAATATGTGGTCTGTTTGCCAGTTATATTTATAATATTTAACGACTCTTTTCTATGGGTTTGCCTCAACAGGTTTTTTTTTTCTAGCATTTGTCTCTTACTATCTTTTAAAAAATTACAGGGCTGCAGAATCTTTTTGATCCGTCTTTGTGTCCAGGAGGCTCTGCCCACTTTCTCTCTGTCAGCCTTTTGCCTTTGGTTTTTCTTTGTTTTTTATTTCTTATTTTACTTTTACTTTCACATTCTTGGGTATGTTTTTAAAATGTAGGCTCTAGCCTCAGCTGTGACCCATTTTGCTGTTTGGAATGAATAGGGTACTGCTGGTCATTGAGTAAGTATGAACTTTAATGGGCCTGGTAAGTGTGACAGTGTGCTGTAACACACATCAATATAAAAACAATTACACTCAAATAACCCGTTTTTCTGTGTAAGACCAGAGATTAAATGTAAAACGAATCAATTAGTAGAACAGGGCCGATGTGCAAAGACACACCGCTGAGCACGGTAGCTAGCTATGGGATCGGCTTCTCTCAGCCTTGACCATAACCATTTGCTCCTGCAGTAGAGAAGAAGAGATGGTAAGTCCGACTCCAGAAGGTGAGTGTTCTATAAAAGACCATGTGGTTGAACGGTAAGGTCTTGACAAAAGCCGTTTCCATAGCGAGGCCTATTTCCTTTGCAGACGTCATTGACATCCCTTTTTAAAAAAAAAACTACACTGTACTCTGCCCTGGAGAACCTGAGTTTGGCTACAACACGTGTGTTCTGCACATTGGCTACCTCGGCCTCCTGTTCGTATCCCAACATGCTGCGGTCTTACACAGACAAACACGTGCTTTCTTCTCTGCATTCTAACTGAGCCCAGCCTCTCCTTCCTTTTTTGTTTTCTGTCTCTTTTTTTACTTTCCTCCCCCTTTTTTTCTTTTCTTCTCTCTTCCGACTTTCACCTCACAGGTTCTGCTCCGGGAGCTGTCAACAGGCTGGTCACTCCTCTCGTCCTCCTCTTCCTCAACCCCTCACGGGTTGGAGGAGCAGAGGGGCAATGGGCTGTGAGAAGCCCGCTCAATCAGTAAGGGAGTTGGAGAGTTCTGAATAGTTGTTTTGATTTAAGGTACCCCTGAGTTCATGGCGCCTGAGATGTATGAGGAGAAGTACGACGAGTCAGTGGATGTGTATGCCTTTGGAATGTGCATGCTGGAGATGGCCACCTCAGAGTACCCTTACTCAGAGTGCCAGAACGCTGCACAGATCTACCGCAGAGTCACCAGCGTAAGTCTTTTTTTCAACACTCCATGTCACCCCTCTGCCTTCACCTCTTCCTATGTGCCAAGAAGGCTAGTGTCCGATTCTGGAAAGATATTATATTCCTGCTGACACCCCTTTATCAAGCTTACATTACATTTCTATCTCGTACTGTTTGAGTTGCAGTCCTGCATCTCCCCGATCTTTTCTATCGCTCCGTTTGAAGAACGCGTAAACTTAGACGACGTCCTGGAGAAACGTGTTGTTTAACTCGCCCCTCTGCTTGAGCACGGTTGACTCAGCTTTGGTATCGCGGGGTTACGCCTATATTTAGGTAGTGTCGTTCTTCCTGTGCTGTCGTTATGCTCAGCTGATCAGCCAGCCCTCCATTTCTCTTTGGCACCATGCTGTTTTCTGAAGATAATTGAAGATAACTCTTCTCATCAGCCCTCACCTGACATTCTGCAAATTGTACACACCAGCCGCTAGGAAGCATTTCTTTCTCTTTGCCCATTGTCTACCGTTGACATACTTCCTGGCTTTTGAGATTCATTCTCGTAAACACAATTGAAAGAGGAAGTTAGTAAAAAGATCCAAGTAATCTGGTCTATGAGAAATGGTTTTGTGTTACCAAGGTAGAGGCGCTGAAGAACAACACCGGGTGAAAAGAAAAGGTTGTATGACTAGTAGAACCATTCTCATTCAGGATTCTGTGTTTCCTGTAGGGGGTGAAGCCAGGCAGCTTCGACAAGGTGGCCATTCCTGAAGTGAAGGAGATCATCGAGGGATGTATCCGGCAGAACAAGGACGAGAGGTGGTTAAACCGAGCGCATCTAGCAGGTTTACGGTAGCCGAGGTCTCTCGAGGAAAACTTTGCTGACCGCTCGTCTCCTTTTTGTTTAGGTACTCGATCAAAGACCTCCTGAACCACGCCTTCTTCCAGGAGGACACAGGGGTGCGGGTGGAGTTGGCAGAAGAAGACGACGGAGAGATGGTGGCTATTAAGCTGTGGCTGCGAATTGAGGATGTCAAAAAACTTAAGGGGAAGTACAAAGACAACGAAGCTATTGAGTTTTCTTTTGACCTCAGCAAAGATGTCCCTGAGGACGTGGCCCAAGAAATGGTGAATTTCACTTTATTGTTGAATCAGTCTTTTTTAAATTTTTTATTTCAAAAACCTATTGACACTGTACAAGAGAACCTTTTTTGTTGTTGTTCGAAAGGTGCATTGTTTAAATTTCATGCCATGTCTCTTGTTTTTTTTTTTAGGTTGAGTCTGGTTATGTGTGTGATGGTGACCACAAGACCATTGCAAAGGCAATAAAGGACAGAGTGTCTTTGATCAGTCGCAAAAGAGCACAACGGCAGCAGGTGGGTCGACGCTCTGCCTCTTGAATCTCATGTTATTATTTTGAAGTGTTTTGTGGGAATCTTCGTCCTATGGTGTAATGTCGGCGTGTTGTCAATCAGTCCTCTCTAGTGATTTCTAAAATCTTTTTGTCTTGAAGGTCCGAGAAGATCAGGAGAAGAGAAGGCTGGAAGAAGAACAGCAGGGTCCGTTACCTCCAGCACAGCCAGCGGCCCAGCAGCCGGGCCCGGAGGTGCCTCAGTCCCAGACAGCGACACAGCCCGCTGCTTATGTCACTCCCCATATGTCAACCCAACCTGCATCTCAGCAGGGCCTTCAGGGCTCCATCTACAGCACTCCCCAATCAACCCAACTGGCCGGTATGGCACAGGGCGTTCCGTACATCCCTCAGTCAACTGGGCAAGTCCCAGTGGCAGTCCCAGGACAGGCTCAGACTGGGACCACCATCCTGCCGGAGTCAGAGGAGTCTGAGACGGACCAGCAACTACAGCACTCTGGAGGAGGTGTGTATCAAAGATGGTTTTGGCTAAATACACCTGGAGCTCACTGAGCGACAATAGGATCCTGTCGTTAAACATAAGCTTTTGAGTATTTTCATACATTGAACCTCTCGTCCACCTCATACAGCCGCCATTCACATGGGAGACCAACTACCAGGTTCCAGCATCCGTCCTGAAGTCCAGCCTCCTCAGCCTGGAATATCCTACATATCCTCCCCTCCGAGGCAGCACCTCCAGCCCCAAGCTTCACTCCCTCAGACACAAAGTGACCAAATGCAACAGCAGCAGTTGTCAGCGGTGAGTCCAGTCGACAATGGGACAAAATCTTGTGTGCCGAAGATAATCTTGGGACGGCATTGCCTATATAATTAGAATCAAGTTTTTTAAATTTACAGACTTTAGACCCTTACCCTTTGACCTATACTTTGGTCTTGGGATGTAATCATCTAAATGTTTGCGTTCTTCTTTGCCCCCCTTTTTCACCACAAGCTGTTGTTCTCTTTCTGTCGTGCACAAGGTTCAGCTGCAAGGTGTCCAGTCTAATGTTGGTCCCGTTCCACCTGGCGGACAGCCTGTTCCAGGGACGACTGCACAGGTAAATGCTGCACGGCGTGTCGTTAAGTCTTCAAAGAGTAACTTAAACCTCACTTGGTTAAACCATGGTTCAAAGTCAACAATAAAGTTAATAGTGCCAGGTCGTACTGAGCACAGCGTAAGTACACTCCAGTATCGCTGCAACAAATGTGAACTTCAACCACTCAAGGTCAGCAAAAGCACTGTATTGTTTTCAGAGGCAGTTGAGCTAACGTGAAGCTTGTATTCTCTGCTGCTGCTTTGAAAGCCGCTCTGTTTTCTGAATCCAGAGTTCACCAGTATCGTTATATTTTCCTTTTTAGCTTTCCTTTTTCCTCCTCCAGTTTCCTACTCTCATCCATTTTGTTATGTTTTTTTTCTTATAGTATGGAGTTTACTACCAACCAACGCTTCCCCCTCAGGTAGATAAAATGTCCCACTTTCCTTTACCACTTGAACTTACACCCACATGAAAATAAAAGAATATAGAATACACACATACACAAGGCTATTTGGTAAGTTTGGACTTGATCATCGTAAATGGAAACGTGATTGGGTTCCAGACAAAGAATATCACATCAAATACTTTTCAGAAACGTGCATGTGTGGACTGACGTGCACGTTAGAGGTCTCTGAAATAGATCAATGAGTATTGCAGCCATGTTGTGCGACAGGTAAGTGCATCTGGGTTTGCCGTGGAGCCAAAGTGAAACTATAAAAAGATTTCCCCTTTCTGTCCCTTCCATTCTCACAGAATCCCAACCAGCAGGTGATGCTGCCTTCATCCTCACAATCGTCTCCCCCTCAGCCGGCGCCGCCGCAGCAGCTGGACAGCGGCCCTCTTCTCCAGAGCGGCGCTCCACCACAGGCGCAGACTGGAGCTCAGCAGATACAGGTGACACACACACTTCCCCTGCTCCTCCTAACACACACATCCACCTACCTACACTGGCGTCATGCTTCACCACATTGTGTTTCATGCTTTTCTAATTTAATGTTTGTGTCTCATCTAAATATTTTTTCTTTTCTTTTCTCTGGACAAACGTCTGTCATTACGATGGCTGTCCCCTTTCTTCTGCCACTCTTCCTGACTGCATGCTGCTCACTCCTGCATGATTCTTAGTCTTGGGCCAATGACCCAAGCCCTATTCTGTCGCCTCCACTCAACGCAGAGCACCTATACTTCCTCTATCAGGCCTCATGCCTCTCGGTGCTGCAGGTACTCTACAGAGCACAAACGCTCTTTTGATTGGTGCTAGTGGCTCGGATGTGAGGCATTTGGTTCACATCTCCTTACACAGTTCCTGTTCCTTAATATTTGATGTATTGTCTTATAGATTTATGATAAGCAGTGATGTGTTAATAATCAAGGTTTTACTTAACTCAAAAACAATACCTACAATGAACCATGTCCCTGTAATAGTAATAATAAGAAGTAGAAATTAATAAGTGAGTAAGTATATACTAATTTTATCACGGAGAAGTAGGTCACGGTGTTATAATATAACTGGAAATGATAAAACTGCAGTTTTCTGTACAAACGTAAGTAACATACAAAAAAGCACAGCAGAGACGAATTTGCACAATGTGAAGGAAATTGTATGAAAAGCCCATTATACAGCAACATTTACATTCTGCCTGTGAGGTGAATAATGGCTTCACTTGTTTTACTCCAATCATGTCTCAGTAACCAAAATGGCGCCACCTGGTGGATGGTCTGATGAATGAATATGAATATATATATATATATATATATATATATAATTATATTAAAAATAATATATCTATATATATATATATATATATATATATATATATATATATATATATATATATATATATATATCAATAGAGATGCATCTTACCGCAGACTATTATTGACTGCAAATAACACACTTAATCAGTCCCGAAAATAATTTAAACTTTCCCAAAACCAGTGTAAACTGTAAAAAAAATTCTAAATGCTTTGTTTAACATTTTGTAAAAAACAAATTTGAATATCTATTTAAATCCTTTCTTTGATCAGAAAAAGTAATCATTTTGAGCTCCTTAGGAATTTAAACAGGTTCCCTCTAGTGTTGCACGGCGCATCGATACCAAAAGAGCCGCGCTGCCACTACGTTAAAAGCAAACGATGGCGTATATTTTTAGTCCCGATATAGCGCGTGATCAGAGCTCACTCCCTGCTCCGCTCCGTCATGCTGCCTGCAAGCATTGACTGCAAGGAGGCATGGCTGCCAAGCGTGCGCTCACAGCGTGTGATCACGTGGGAGACATGCGCACAATCCCAATGTGAAACTACGCACTCACGGACTTTGAGGCGCTCCCGTTAACTGAGGGTTTACTTCGGTCCCATTGTCAAATCATTCAATGTTAGAGGCTCTCAGGCATTTTGAGCCCTTTATGAACCCGTTGCCAAGGGAATTACCCGCAAGTATTTACAATGTGATGTCAAAAACAGGATTTCCAGTGAAAGCAGAGGTGTAAAAAAAGGTTAAACACGCAGGAGGACACGTGTGTGTGTGTGGATGGAGAAAAAAATCATAAAATCAGACTATATTTAAACTATCAATATTTGTCTATCCAGTCAACAAAGCAATTCAGACAAAAAAGCGTAAAACATTATTTAAAATGACCTCATTGTATGAGGAAAGCGCTTAAGACGTTCAAACCAAAGTATTAAATAAATACCCTCAATTGTAAATCCTTGAAACGTTGTTTCGGTGACTGGACATGTGGCAGCAAAGCGCTGTGCCATTCATATGTACACAATTTAAAGCCCTCACACCCACCAACTGACCAGGTGACGTCCGATAAGTCTCTGATGGTTCAGGGGGAGATGGGGATTGTCCTAGATTTTAGACCGATCGGCTACGGTTGGTGACTGGCAACCAGTTCTTGCATTTCCAGTCCTGTTCCCTTTCAAAAGAGTAATGCGCAAACAATTTAGAGATTTGCTTTTGCGTGCTTGATTCCTGATGAGACGGCTGTCTGTGTTTCAGGCCTCAGCGAGCGCTCCTCAGTCAGCGCCAGCGGAGCCGGCGAGATCGTCTGCGCTGGTGCCTCCGTCTATAGAGAGGTAAGAAGATTTTAACTTTAAGAAGTTATAAGTGTAAGAAGTTATTTTCATGAAGCCGGTCCACCAGCAGCCGTGGGTCAGAGCTCTCTCTCACGGGTCCATTTCCTTCAGCTGCCTGTCAGATGCCGCCTCAGGTCTCAGTGACGGCAATGATGGAGGCTCTACATCGGGGGGTCGCCACGAGGGGCGCTCCATGAAACGTCACCAGCGGAGATCCGTACGCAGCCGCTCCCGCCACGAGAAGTTCGCCAAGGCCAAGCTCAATGTTCTCAGCGTATGTGTTCAAAGTGATGAGTTAAGAGACCGTCATGTTCTGTCTTAAGCTCCTTGTCATGGAAGCAATTTAACTTGAACGGATGCTTTGCAGATCTCTAATGTGGGAGATCGAGTAGCAGAATGCCAGCTGGAGACTCATAACAGGAAGATGGTGACCTTCAAATTTGACCTTGATGGTGATAATCCAGAGGAGATTGCACAGATCATGGTAATAGTGGTTTCCTCCACACATTCAGGAATTTAGTGTTTAATGGTTGTTTGTAACAATAAATACATTCAGTATAATACACACTGTGTATAGTGTTTATAAAGTATAAACTTTATCACAAATACCATTTGCAACTGGTCAGACGAAGAAGACGAGAGCAAAGGCTACCAACAACACAAGTTACCCATTGTGTTAATATCGGTCTTCTTTCCATAAATGATGACTATTTTAACAGCAAGAATGGTGTGTAATTCAGGTACCAAACTTGTTATGTCTGAACCTTAATCATTGCCTAATTAATGGTGATTTATTTTATTGTTGGATTATTATTCTACTGATGCTGAGAGAGATTTTATTCTACACTTTTCAATTGTGAGTCTGGATTGTACAGGCGTTTGTTCCCCCATGCACAAAACATCACCTTTTTTAGTTGCACACTTAATATAATAAAATGGGTTTGTAAAGAGCACTTTCTACAACCTAAAAGCACGAAAGACAATGAAGAGCCAACTGATTAATGATTAAACCTATTAAGTGGGGGTGTATAACTAATGTTGGGGCCCCTTTTTAATACCTGCTACCTCAACCAATGACTGTCACAGATTCCGACCACACGTGGAACGTTCTTGTACCACACGGAGCTTGTCACGGTAGTTCAACTTCTCTTTCTTTCTGTTTCAGGTGGCGAGTGAATTCATCTTGGAAAGTGAACGAGAGTCCTTCATCGAGCAGGTCCGGGAAGTCATAGAAATGGCCGATGAGAAAGGGCGGGGCACGAAGGAAGGTTTTCCCCAGGTATTTCTTTACAACACCCATGATGATGCATTTTGACTCTCACGCTGAGCCGGACGACGTCAACACACGCATTTGTATGTTCATCTCTCTGCAGATGAGTGACCACCAACAACAGCCCCAGCTGTCCGTTCCCATGCTGCCAGGTAAATAAACCTTAGCGGGGAAACGCACCGCTCCAGTCCGCGGATTGATATTGATCCAAACTCCGGTCTCACATCTTTGCCTTCCCTTTGGTTGTTCTCTCAGGCATTTCCCCCAGCACTACGGCGCAGGTGGTGCATTCAGCAGGCCGAAGGTTCATTGTCAGCCCAGTGCCCGAGTCTCGTCTTAGAGAGCAGTTCTTTGGCGGTTCTTCTGCTAACACCTCCTTCGGAGATGAGCCAGGTAGTAAAAGAGAAGTTTGTTTTACTTCCAGGGGATTAACACTGTTCCAACAGTAATGCATTTGACACTGCATTAAAATAAGCTTTAAAGGTGCAATGCGTGAGCGAGGTCCATAAGCTTAACATTTTAACTTTGATATTGTCTATAGAATCTGAAGGCTGCCAGTGTTTTCCAAAAATTACAACCGTCAAGGTTTTTGGTGTTTATTTAGTGTTATAAAACCGTTATTGTGTCTCAGTCTTTGATGATGATTAAAACTATCAGATTTACATTGTCAGTTTTTGAAATTAAATTTCCTATTCCTTTTTTTTTTTTTACATTTCTCTAGGTCTTTCTACGCCACTGGGCCTTTCACTCTCTGCTCCGTCTGGAGTTCTCCAGCAGGCTTTCAGTAGAATGAAGCAGGCGCGCGTGGAGAGAAGCAGCACCATCGATCCCCTTCTTGCCGAGCACGAAGCCATTGAGGCCGGACTCGCCCCAAACTCGAACACTATCTTGGCTCCTCCAGAAGCCGCAGCTTCCACTGCTAGCATTACTTTTCCTGGTGTCACATCTACGGCAACATCCTCACCGCCTCCCTCAACTGGGAGGGTTTCCCCTCCACCTGCATCTATTCAGTCCCTAACTCCAGCCCCTGTCCCCGGTGATCCCAGTCCACCTCCCCAGTCGGCCCATGAAGAGGCCCCTTCACCGCTTCCGCCGGCTGCCAACGTCGCTTCCACCATTCCTTCCCCGTCAGTGCAGACCTCCGTCCCCGCGGGCCCCGGGCCTCACCCGAGCAGTGGTTCCGTCTCCTCTGTTGTCAGCGTCGCGTCCAGTAGCACCGCCCCCAGCACCGTCCCCGCTTCAGAGCAGCAGCCTGTGAATGCGTCCGTCCATTCAGCACCGCACACAACAACCCAGAGCCAGGTCCAGCCGGTGGAGTCGGAGGGGGCAGAGCTCTCGAACAAGACTGGTGGCAGAGACGCCATCCAGGCTCTGGATAAGAAGCTCCGGTCCCTCTTTAAAGATCAGAGCTCTACGTCTGCCTCAGTGGATCAGAACACAGGCACCTCCTCTCCTCCCGCCGGAACCTCTTCTCCTCCACCCGGACTTGCCCTGGTGCCCCCGTCTAACCTCGCCCTCACCACGGGGACGCCGGCTGTCCCGGGCCTCACAACCACCCCAGGACAGGGTATTAACCCGCCAGGACAGACGCCTCCTACCAAACCCAGGGCGCAGGTTAGTGAGGACTGCTGCAGGCGAGACAAAGATCCTGAACGCTGTTGGTTAACTGTCGACTTCAATTCCTTCTACATTTTATTTTCAGACTTTACCTACTGGTTTTGACCAAGCTTCTACTCCTCCCTCTGAACATCTGCCCCCATTTCCTGGACCAAATCAGGTGATACCCCCTGCCTCACTGCTTTTTTATGTTCTTCACACACAGTGTAGATATAGATATGTGCAACTGTGGATTGTTCCTAATATTCTGTTTGCGTGACTTGCGTCACAGAAACCCCCGGGTCCTTTGGACGTCCAGTTGAGGAGAGCTCTGAGCCCAGAGACGGTTCAGGAAGGTAATCTAATCCAGCCTCCAGCCGCAGATTTCACTCTGGGACGTTTCCAAGTAAGTTTGAAGTCTCGGCCTAAAATGCAGCCGGTTGATTCAGAATCTCTTAGAGCTCCTTGGGTCATTAATATGTTCTCCCCCTCTTTTCCAGGTGTCTGTTGCTACTGACCGTGTGTCCAGCTGTGTTAAAGATCCCACCAGCATAGTTTCTTCTGCTTCCCTCACGCCGTCTTCTACCTCCTCCTCTTCCTCATCATCCTCCTCCTCCCCCTCAAGTCCAGAAAATACCCTCCACCGGTCATCCTCCCTGTCCAAAGTAGTCTGTGAGACTGACTCTGGGAATGGAGCCTTCCCCCTGTCCGCTGCGCCTGCTGGTCGGCCGACCACTATTGGGCGCTTTCAAGTGTCCAAGAGCACCAACGTGACCTCTGAGCCGACCCCTGGCTCTAAAGTGGGCCGCTTTTCTGTCACAGGCACGTATTGGGTTCAAAGTTCAGCAAATCAAGCGTGCTTTCATTTAAAATAGTACTACATACTACTAGTATAACCCACCTTTACTAATAGTATGCTGCTCTGTAACTGAGCAGGCTGAGTGAATCTTATTAATATTATTATTTTAAGAATTAATTATCACAGCTATTGCTTTTGTCTTTTGATGGGTTTTCATGATATGAGCTGTAAAATGCTTTACCTGTGCCTATTTCACAATTCTTTAATAATCCCAGTGTCGGAGGCTGCAGCGAGTTATATTATTTAGAGCTTGGATCATTTTTGCATATTCAGTAGACTTCTCTAGCTACTGAGATTTCAGTCCATTATGTTATACATATCGGCAGATGATGCTCAGAAGTAGTCGACTCGTGCATTAAAACAAAAGCATCACAAATGTTTTGTGTACATTATTAAATCATGCGAGGTCCCCAGGCACACTTGTATCCTTAACGAACTCATGTGTACACATTCCCTCAGTGACCTCAGCTCCAGCAGCAGGCTCCAGTCCAACGCATGGTTCCAGTATGCAGAACGGACCCTCCGATCCTCATAATGCACACACCATTTACAGTAGTGACAACAACGACTCTGAGACCGAGGGCGGGGCTTTGCAGAAAGAAATCAGCCGTCTTAGAGAAAAGTAAGCCACATGTTTGCAATCCTCCTTCACACTTCCTCCACTTCCTCTTGTTAGTGTAAATCAACAGGTCTATGGAAATATGTTATCATGACTGCATGTCTCAACCCGTTCTCGCAGGCATATGACAGAGATCCAGACATTGCAGACTCGTCAGAAAGAGGAGATAGACGCCCTGTATTCGATGATGGGAAAACCTCCCCCGACTACTGTCTTCTCTCCAGCTATGGTGATGGGTGGAGGTCGACGAAGGCTAAAAAGCAAAAGCAAATCTTCCCGCTGTAGCGGCCAACCCAGTCCCAAACACTCTGGTAAGGACACTCAATATAAAGTGAATCCTCTCTATGATGTCAGTGCTGCAGTCCGTTGTTAAAGCAGTTAAAAATGTTCCTACGTGAATGTTTACATGCTTTTGTGTCTTACGTACGTTCAGGATCCCCGGCCTCAGCTCAGAATCTTCATGGTCTAGCATCTCCTCCAAAGCAAAATTCCCCCTCATCAACAGAGGCCTCAGAAACCGCAGCCGAGGCGTCTCAAACAGCGAGCAGGTCCTCCATAAAGCAGCTCAGATCCTCCCCATCCATGCCCAGCCTCAGTAGCTGCTCCACAGGTATGTGCAAGCACTGAATTTACTCACCGTGCGCCTATTGCAGCAATTCCTTGAATTCTGTTCTCGCTTACCAGGATCAAGTGGGACCAGCTCTGCAAATGGTTCAGGCCACTGCCAGAACCACTCCGCGTCTTTGACCCAGGCAACGGGACCCGCTCCTCCGTCCTCCCACACTCAGAAGGGCAAGGGCACCTTCACTGATGACCTGCACCTACTGGTGGATAATTGGGCCAGGGACGCCATCGGCCTCGCCCAGGGCAGGAGGGGACCTAAAACTGGAGCACCATCGCCACTGGGACATGATGTAGGCATTCAGCGCCATCTTTAAAAGCTGCCATCAACTGTGTCACCAAGTGTGGGAGACTGGGAAGGGGTATTGAGAGGAGAAAAAAAAAATAGATGTACACTTGCAAGATTCCTGCATATTCCGTAGTAACGTCTACCCCCCCCCCCCCCCCCCCTCCCTCCTCCTCCTCCTCCCCAGGTCATCCCCCCAGCCAACATGGGCCGGAAATTCTCAGCTCCCGGCTTCCTCAGCACAACACTCCCCTCGTCTTCTAGCACCACGTCCACGACGTCGACTCATCTCCCCAACCCAACCAATCCCTCTGCCCCTCTGGGGCCTCGTAAAGGCTCCCTGGGTCCGGTTGCACCGGGGTTCGCATATGCCTCGGCCCCGTACAGTGCTCCTCAGTGGGCGGGACCCACGGGCACGTGCCAGGTCAGCATGCTCAACTCCACACAGTCGATAACACAGTACCAGCCACCTACAACAGCCTCAGGCTACCACATGGGAACCACAGCAGCCCCCCAGAGTTCAGTCATCCCCGGAGGGTCCAACCTGAAGCCCACGTAGCCCAGTTGTTTTCCTAGTCCCCTCAGACGGAGGACAAAACAGGGCAGACTGTTTAATAAAAAAAAACCACTAGCTCTCCTTGCAGTCGGCTGGTAAACTGGCTGCATGTTGTGTTGCTTTTTTTTATTTTAATTTCAATTTTTATTGTTTTGTTTTTTTTCTTCTTTCCTGTAATGGAGTTGAGCTAATGTGGTTCACGTCCTCAGACAGAACAAAATCTGTCCGGCAATTATAGGCAGAGTGCAATACACATCCACAGCACAGAAGTCTCAAACTTAGCCGGCCGCTGGCTGTGGAATTGAGCTGTGACGAGCGGGTTGGTCGTGTCCGGTGACGTGATGATCAACTGCAGCCAAAGATGTCTTTCGAGAGCAGGCGTCGTCATTCCCTCTTGAAGAGAAGGGAGGGTAGGATTCTGGTTCCCATCCTTAATATTAAGACTTTAAGCCCTACTGGGAACCAAGACGGTTAAACTAAAACACCACATATATTCCCACACACACACACACATACACCTGGAAAAACAATAGGGGATGTTGGTAAAGTGATCTCAGAGAGTGAGGTGGGGGGGACGTGAACAGAAAGTAGGAAAGTAGAGCGGTGCACCTAGTGTGTCCAAGACGGACTAGCAAAGTATGACTGGTTGAGTTGAAGAAGAAAGACGTAAGTTAGGAAGGAGTGTAATGCGTAGGTTTGCAGTATGAATACACCCCATCGTTACCTATTCAGCAAAATGCAATAATGGCAAAGAGTAGAAAAACTGTCCCTTGTAACTGTGGCCTTAATCCCCAAACACATTTAAACATTGACTTTGTACATAGATATTTCTTCACTGGGTTATGATTCCATGTTTTTGCGTATTTATGTCGCTGTGAGTCTGGTGACATCGTGATTTGAGTTCTCCATCCATCCAGGTTTATTATACAGATTTATCCTTCACGCCTGGCATGTAAACCAGTCGATCTGCCACATTGTCCTGGTGTTGACCGCCATTCACAGTGTGCAATTGGAGAGGTGATGCTGCTGAAATCCCATTCTGTTTGAGGGTTGTTTTTTACTTTCTGTGGTCTGTTTTTGTATGCGTATATTTAATAAAAACAAATGTTTCTTTATGGACCTGTATTTAGCCATCAGATTTTGATGTTGTTTCACTGTTTATTATTAAAGGTGGTTAAACAGGTAGTTAAATGAATATAAAAAGTGCAATTGTCGATGGTGTCGTACTCACCACGTGGGAGCAATCCTGTTGTTTTATTAAGCTCCTCTCTCCGACTGCCCGGCCCTCCGTTCTATTGTACCGTATCTGTCAATGTGATGTAGACGCTTTGGCGTAATGCTCGGCCACTTCAGCGTGATTGTGGTGACTCGCTCGCTACGTGCACACGCACTCTGACCTGTAAACACGAGGAACACTTTAGTGCCTTGCATCCTCACTAATGACACGTTCCAAATTCCTCTAGTCCCGTAGCTGCGCCTGTACTTCAGACAACCAGTAGACTAAACGTGGACGAGGCGCAGACACTGAAGAGAGGGGGGGGGGCAGCGGCTCGCCGTATGTGACACTAAAACGAACAAAGAGCACACTGGGTAATGTGAACGTGCGTCTGTTCTCGCCACAGCTCTATTTGTGATGGTTGTGTATTCAGCTGTGTTTTTATTTGGTTTCCGTGGATTCATCATTGAACCATTTTCATTATTACGAACCCCGAAGTCAATGCCTGACCTTATCATCACGGGGGGGGGTAGGTATCTGTGCAGGGGATTTGTGCTTGTTCAAGCTGTGAGTGAGCTGTATAAAGGGTTAAACGTCATGCTGGCTCACCTTTTAGTTCCACCACCTCACACGAGTGCCGTGCTGTCGTGACTTTCGCCTGCTCGTAGATTGGATGAATAGTTAAAAGTTCTCTAGAGAAAAAATAAGTTACTGCAATGCAGAATATGCAATGTTTGAAGGGGCGGAGGGGTAATTGAAACATCTGCATGCTGATGAGGGTTATTGCGGACTTCAATGTTTTTGATATTGTTAGATATCCTTTTCCTTCTTTGCCTTCCTGAAAGTGATCAAAATGCGTTGATCTGTTCAAATGTTATTCACTAATATCAGGATATGGTTTCTGCATGCTAGCTACACACGTGTTTAATCTTACACTGGCCACGACAAAACTCTTTAAAGGTCCATATGCTACATGGCGATCATCCGTAATATCACAGACCTCTACACTTCTGTTTGAGGCTACTGACACGCAACCGTATCTGTTCAGCTCTTTATTTCTGATCCCTCCTTACTGACCTGTGATTCAGTGTCTGTTTTGTGTATGTTTTTCACATTGTACAAAATGTAAAAACAAATAAAAATAATATCAATTAAAAGTGCTTGTCATGCTTTTTAAAATAGTAAACCAGTTTGCCATTTTAATTTAATATTTTCTTCTCTAAGATGTATTTGTAAAAAATTAAGGAATTGAAAACCTAGTTCTATGACATCTCAGAAAACACATTGTATTATTGATCACGTTGCTTGGTTTCCTCTTTAAAGAACCCAGCTGACTGACCTTTTATATACACATTTTTTCAGCAAATCAATTGGCAGCAATTTATTGCAAAGGTAACAATGTAACACTTAAAAAAAACAAGTAAAATTAAGTTGGAACGGTGTGGAACATAAGATCTCATGTGTCCAGTTTGCGTTTCTTCATGTGCTGTCCTTGTCTGCGCGGACTGACTGCTTCACCTGTAACATTGAAATGCTAGATTTAGAACGGCAACATTCATCTGACGGCTTCCCGACATCTCTTGGGTGAAATCTCACCTGGTTGGGCCGGGTACTGGTTCTGATGTGGGGGTCTGCCCGCGTCTCTCTGAGGGGTCTTGCTGCGCGTCAGCATCTTGTGGTTGCTGGGCGTGCCCGGTACCAGCCCCCTGGGGGCAGGGACGTCCAGCAGGTCGATCCCATCCAGAGAGAAATCCCAGAGCTCAGGATCGTCTGCAGAAAAAGAAGCAAAAAAAAAAAAAAGAAATCAAAAAGGTCGTAGCGACTGTTGATCGGTGAAGAGAGACTGGTTTCCTCACCACGAGGTCAGAGTGTGTTGAGCCTTCTGGTGGCGGCTAACATAACCTGCTAAATGCTCGTCCCTGCCGCTTGGCTTCCTGTGTGCAGTGCCTTCATCTTCAAGACCTGGCGGAATGGATACAGCTTCATAAACACCCCCCTTGACATGTGCTCCTACACTTTAACACTTTTATTACTCCAGCACAATAAAACCTGGCGGCAGGGTGCCAAGACAACTCGTGTTTCAGACAAAAAAAAAACGATGACATCACTTATGGCAACACGTGAAACCCCCACCTCCAGCAGAGGCTCGTCCAGTAGTCCCCCACGTGTCCTCGCACTTTGCTTGACCCGGTATCTGCTGCAGCTTCCTGCTCTCCATCTCTCTCCTGAACTTCTGCTGAAGCTGCTGCTGTCGGAGCTTTCTCAGCTGTTTGGGGTCTGTGTGCTCCAGTGACCCGCCAACTTTCACTGAGTCCATGGCCGGTCTGGGAAAACAGGAAACAGATTGGAGGTGATGCCCAATGAAAACACTTGACCCTGGAGGGTCTAACTTAGCTGCTATAAATGCAAATTGTAAAAAAGAAAAAAAGGTTTTAAAGACTCAACAGTAAAGTTTAGTGCTGTGGTAACTCAACTAGTGCTTTTACTTTCTCGTTTTAAGTTTGATTTACATGTGTGACGGTCGATGAACCGCCTGCTTATGTTGGAAGTCAAG
This sequence comes from Gasterosteus aculeatus, assembly GCF_964276395.1. Taxonomy (NCBI): domain Eukaryota; kingdom Metazoa; phylum Chordata; class Actinopteri; order Perciformes; family Gasterosteidae; genus Gasterosteus; species Gasterosteus aculeatus. The sequence continues at coordinate 10,383,449 of NC_135698.1, forward strand.
CATTATTAAAAAAAAAAAAACTTGATTCCAGATTCAAGTACATTCCCCACCTGCACAATATAAAACGGTTCACTTAAAGCATTTTCCACACTTAAAACGTGCAAACATCGCGCTTACTTGGAGTCATTGTCGTCACTCTTCCTGTCAGCGGGACCGGCAGCATCCGGGGTGTGAACTTCTGAATAGTTCTGGATGTGGTTGAGGACTCGGGGGTCCAGTGGCGTCCTCCCAGAACCCGCAGCGGATTGAAGCCTTTCCTCTTGGAGCATGCTGGAGTACCGGGCCTTCTCCACGGAGGGCTCTCCCTCGCAGCGCTTCGTCTTTGCCGGGTCTAGAGGAGGAGGAGGCTTTGTGTGGAGGACAACATTCAGAACACCAAAAACGCTCAGAGACTAAATGTTAAAATATTATAATACTGTGGCAGACCTGTTTGGGGATCTTGTTAATGGCTATGAGGTATTCTTTATCCAGGATGCAGTTTCCAAGAGCATTACCGAAGCATCTAAACAACACCAGAAAAACACACGCATATATTTTAGAACGATTGTATATTCAAAGTGGTATTTCTTTATGTTTCATACTGAGAAGACATGAAATTCCAGTACTTCAGTGCTCTTTTCATGCCGTCTGTGACGGCTTCCTTTCTCGCCTTCTCCAGTGCCAGAGCTTTGGATTTCAGTCCTTCGCTGACCCCGTACCCGACATCCTCATGGTACGCCCCATCCTGGAGGACAAGGACCACACACACAAACTCACGTGGACAAGAAGCAGGAAATACAGAAAGGGGAATTCTAGTCTAATAATCTTGGTCAGATGATTCACCATATAAAGATATTGTTAAATGTTCAAACCAATACAGTAAAATAAGTATCCTCCTACCTTCAGTTGCACTTTGACAAACGCGCTCACTCCGACATAAAACTTCCCGTTGATGATGTCTATAAAGTCTGCAAAATAGACGCGTTTTCTTAGTTCAACCGTCACTTGGGTTTAACAGCAGTCTTTGGTGACCAAAAACTATGAGTCGTACCGACATTCTGCTGAGAGATGGAGTGAGACCATCCATTGTACCCAAACATCTCATTGGCCAGGCCGATTACACGATGCCCTTCCACATAGCAAACCTGGAAGAGTCCATTTAAGAGTCGATGTGAAAGTGAGAGGGGTAAAAGTCAACCACATGCACGCTTTATGTTATGCTGGTTGGGAACGCCTTCAATGCAATGAGGGTGCACTTTTGCAGTAATTGCAGTAGGCTTAACAGGAAACTGAAAAAGAGAGATAAACAAGGACGTGCCTTCTGTCCTCCGCCAGCCATTCTGCTGCTGATGTACTCTGGTCCCAGCTTCTGTCGCAGAGCTTTGTTCACCGCCTCCTGCTCCTCGGCTGTGTAGGCACACTGACAACAAAGAAAAACTAAGCACAAACACACATACATACATACATACATACATACATACATACACACACGTAGACCACGGCATAATAAAAGAGTGTAGGAGTGTCCGATTAACGAGTAAGACCCTGACCCCAAAAGGTTTTAAATGATATTCATCCACACAGTTGATACAATATAGTTATATATTGTACACGTTTTAAAAAGAGTAAGGAGCGATACATTACAAAATATGATCAGCCTCCTCAGCACCAGCTTTTTTTTGCAGCCAATTAACCATCGCTCATTCCGAACCCTTTCCCAGCATGCACCGGGTGAAGCAGACGTGCACCAGCTTCTGATGTTATCCCACTTGATTTCCAGCACAGCTGAGGCTCGTTCTTGAAATAGAATGAGCCAGTCGGGAGTGCATTGGGTTCGTGGCGGTGTGTTACCGAGGTGCTTCTCTGCGCCGCGGTAACACAACGAGAGCCGCCGGACGTCCCCGTTACCTGTCCGAAGCGCGTCGGTGCAGCGGAGCTCCTCTCCGCGGGCGGGTCCGACATGACTGCAGAGGTCTCCTGCCGTCACTAAAATCAACAGGCATGCGTCTTTACTTAATGTTTCCATACCTGCAGATGTTTCTAATTTAACATAAGACATGAAACATCGGTCGCTACGGTTCAAAGCGAAGACGCAACTTAACGTTAACGTTGTAAAGAGAAAAGCGAAGTTAAGCTAGCTTAATGCTCGCTTTGAGTCAAATGTCACGTTAGCCGAATGTCGTTGTAAATTAACGTTAGCTTATCCATTCATAGCCACGCAAACTCACCGGGTAGTTCTCCAGAAGTTCCTCAAAGTGGGTTTATTGTGTTAAAATGAGTTGAGCGGTGCGTTCGCTACATTTTAAACCAGGTTGAATGTCTTGAACTGAAGAACTTCCCGCGCGGTCACCGGAGGAGGAGTTAGTGCTGCCTTCAGGTCCAGTCGGAATATGAAGACTTCATTCTAGTGTCTACGTGTTCTCCTACTTATTATGAGCGGAATTAGTTTATGGTCAAGACACACACGGAGAATTCAAAATATTTGTAAATATATAACGAGTGGTAGAAATGTACACATTTTCTTTCTATTTTTCTTCCCCATCAGTGTGTGTGGTTTTCTATTTTAGTTCATGACCTGAACGCCTCAATATGTAACATTGCTGGTAATTCGGAGTTACGTGTCCTCATGCGGATTTTTTCCTGCGTTTCAGCCTCCGCGTCCAAAAAAACAGTGAAACCAGCCCGCGCGTCGTTCCGCAGAGCGCGTGTGTATTACAACACTACTCGCAGAGCGTGTAGACTCTCACCTCGAAATAAGAATCAGTAAATGTAAGTAGATGATTAAATGACAAATTACACGTTATAATAATTCCCGTATGCAAATAGTTTTCAAGGATAATGTGGTTCCAAATGTGTTAAGACTTGAAATACAGACAGTATGATTTCAAAAGGAAACTTCTAGGGTAAACACAGTGACTAGTTGCACTTGGGTGTGATGGCTGACTCCTCAGAGAATGCAATATATACATATCCAGGATTGCAACATGAAAGCCCTTTTAAAATATTCTAATTTTGGAACAGATTTAAAAGGATAATTTGCAATCGCCAATTTAATATGATGCACTGCACTTTGATTTCTATTTTTCTATACGGATTACAAAAATGTAGGAATCATCCAGCATTTGATCACATGTGTGGTGCAATATATTTGTTTATTGTCAAAAGGTTAATTTGTGCAATTAGTTAAATCCACTGATGTTGCACTGCGAACATTTGGCAAAAACAACCAATCACAGCATTTCATCATCACCACTGCGCAATAACAAAATAATGTATCGAGATTAATTCAATACTTATTTTTTTTAAATGTTTTTCACAAACTGACTCATGAGTGTGACTGCAGACAGTGACAGTAGAGAAGACTTTTCAATGCGTGTCATATTATCATGTTATTATTTTTATTATGACATCAGTAGAAAGGATACAAATCTGACTCGCTTCAAAAATACATGGCACTATAAAATAACAATCACAGCTTACCTGACCTTTTTTTAGTTGCTTTCGAGATAATCAGTAGGATTTGTTAAATATATTACATACACACACAGATGAACGTTGGTGGAATTGTCTCCATGCGTTTAAATGTTCCTCCCCCAACGCCACACAAATGTGATTCTCGTAAAAGCTCCTGCAACAAAAACAAAGGCGTTTGGTGCTATTTGAAGACATGGTGTAATGGTGCGCGTCAGCCTCCTGTGGTTAACATTTGTATTACAACAACAAAACGCTTCTGTGCTTCTGCCTTTCGCGTACGATTCTAAATAATCTTTTCAAATTCATTTAATATTGATTTGAAAAGGTGCCTTACAGTATTATATTTGAAAATTCACTTTCAAATTGTAAATGGTCACTTGGTGTCTAAATGTGTTTTTTTACTTTACATAAGATGTTTTTACGATACATTTAGATAAAAAGACTCTCAAATGAATTCATCCAAAATTGATACAATACAAAATACAATAATATACCCTTGTAAATTCATGGGGGAGGATCCCCAAAACCACATTTGCACATCCGCTTCACCAACCCACTACTTTCGTCATCAGCATCATTTAGATGTTTGAAATATGCAGCTGAGGTATGCAGGGCAGTGACATTGCATTTATGGACCAGGAGGATTCAGTAAAACATTTCATGACTCCAAGATCAAATAGACATATACTAATTGTTCTCCTCATTTCTTAAATTTGTAATTTTATTTTTATTGTAATCATAGAAATAATGCTTTCATTTGCACTGTCCTTACTCGCCTTTTCCCACGTTCTCACTTATAATAAACTGCTCAGTGATTCATGTGCACAGAAAGAAATACTTCCCCTCAGTGTATATTTGGATTACAGCCTCCAGTGTAAATGTTCACCTCGTTGATAGAAGCTCCGATGATCACAACGTGCATGTGAGTGTCAGGATTTGGTGTTTTGCTCATTTCTTTCCACTTAAATCCCATGTGCTGAAGGGTCAACTGAAATGTAGGCCAGACATGGGCCTCAGTTCTAATTGAAAGTTTTTTATACCAGTGGAATTTCTCACGAGACCCAGTTTATTTACATCACGGCCCATCAAAAACTGGGATTATCGGTGCGATGCACGCGCCTGCGTTGACAGATGGCAGAAGAAGACACCCACCCCGTTAAACGGCAAAGATTGGGGTCATTGCTGAATAACATGGGTCATCATTCAGTTTGTCGTGCACATCATACCGTCAAATGCACGAAGAAGGCAAACAAAACGGGTCTACACGTGCCAGGAAGTGTGACAAGATCCATTACCACTGTGTTTCAGTCCTGAATCCCAGTGATTCCCCTTTTAAGATTCAACCACAATGCGCGTCCGCGCGCTGCTCTTGTTCGCGTTCACGCGCCCAGGTTCGCTTTGCATCTCGTCAAAACAAAGCGGGGGCGAGCCATTGAGCGAGAGAGAGAGGGGGAGAGAGAGAGAGAGAGAGAGAGAGAGAGTGCGGCGCATGCTTCATGAATGAGTCCCCCTCCACCGCGCAGCAGGTCGGATCCGTCTGCACCCCGATGCCCCCTTTGGGTGCGCAGACCTGCGGGCAAACAGTAGAGGAGCCAGCGGCTGCTGAGCCGGGACCGTAAACACGCGCCACGCGATTTTTTCATCCCATTCAGGAACAACGCGAACAGGAGCGGGCACGGTGAGTGCGCGCTGCGGCCGGCGGGCGGGCGGATGAACAGGACACAACGACAACTTTGTGGCCATTATTGTGCGGGTCTGTTTTTTTCGTCCAAACGGGGGACTTTGCGGCGCGTCCCGTGTGTACGGCGGGGACACGCCGCGTCGTCCGCTTCGGCTCGTTCTCGCGTCCACGCGGGTGGACAGTGTGGAGAACGCTTCACGTAAGCACGGCGGCGCTGAAACGTTCCTCCCCGCGGGACGAACGCGCGCTGTTGATCGCGCGTCCGGCCGGTTGATTGGGCGAACGGACGCGGCGGTGATCGGGCGGTGGGATGTCAGACGGGCCGGAAACGCAACGCGGAGACGGGGATCGATCGGGTGTGTCATCGACCTGACTGAGATCGCTCCTAAAAAGAAACCGGAGGAGGGGTGAACAGATGCTGGAATGCCCAGACTGGCGTGGCCCGGCATGCTGGGTAGACCGTGCGTGTGTGTGTGTGCGCGTGTGTGATCTGTGGCCTCTCGGCGTCGAGCGTGATCTCACTCTTCAGAGACGGCGGGCCGACCCCCCTGGAAACACACCACTCGTGAGTTGTGTCACGCGTGTGTGTGTGTGTGTGTGTGCGTGGTGGGCGGTGGACAAGGGGGACTCGTGGTGTTGTGTCTTTGTCTGTGGAGCGACAGCCCAGACTGCTGATCCCTCCTCCGGCCGCGGGGCGGCGCTGCGCCCGGTGCGCTTCTGCGGGGGAGACACCCAAACAGACCGGTCATACCGTACTGTACTACCATGTTGCCTCCGTGACTTGCACGGGCATAATTCACGCGCACACACTCTCTCTCTCCTACGGCTAACGTGCATGCACGCACATGCATTTCCCCCCCCCCTCTCTCCCTCCCTTTGATACAAGGTGGGTGTTATTGCTGTCGGGGCGTAGCTTGAGCTCCGATTGCAACACACTCTTACGTGGTGTTGAAATAACTGAATAGGGAAACAGAACCCAGATGTCACATTATATCTTCCTTTCATGGTAACTTCCCCCCCGCGTCCCCATTTGTTTTTGTCCGTGTTCCTTGTTTCATTCATTGTCTCTTAAGAAAGTGGCGGTGAGAGTACGAATGACTCGCTGGTGCATCTGCACAGCAACTGGATCCCTTTATGAGCCCTTTTGTGAGGAGACGATCGCATTCAGTCCAACCGGATTTCTAATCTGTCCCTGATGATCTCCGCCCCTTGTGTGCAGATGCTGGACGGACTGCGGCGGAGGCACGCCTCCCGGCCCTCCACCCGACCCCTGACCCGACCCCTGTCCCTCAACTTCAGCACCTTCTCCGCCCCTCCCCCGAGCCCGGACATGGACAGCAGCAGCAGCAGCGAGCATCCGATCAGGAGGTGAGGGTCGGTTCCTGGGATTACATGTCACAACGCACAGAACCCTGGCAATTAATTTAAATGTACATTTGTAAGAAAAGAAGAAGAAAAACTTTCTTCTCCCCAAAATATGTCTTTAATGGGTTCAGCTTTGCTTGCATCACGTGTTGAACAAATGAAAGTCTTGGTTTTATGTTTGTATGATGTGCATCTCAGCAGTTTGTAGACTTGCTCTCCGTGTTTTGTGTGTATGTGGGCGTTGTAAAGGGTCTGTTGTTTCCTGCCCTGCTGTCAGTTTGTGTACTGCGTGGGTTTTGAATTCCTCGTTTTCATTTTTTTTATTTTTTTTGAAGGGGCAGATTTTCATCAGTGCATTAGTGTTTATTTTCATTTTTGCACTCACTACACAGTCCTGAGCTGCGTTGGGACTTAGGGGGGAGTTTCTCTCACAGAGAGCTGGTCTGACAAATTCACCAGGATGTGCAGTTGTATTTATCAGTATATAAGTTAGCTGATTTATTGAGGTTTTGTTTCCATTACATAGTTTGTTCACCAGAGAGCCCCGACACATTCACTGTTTATTATTATTATTATTATTATTCGCATGTACAGTGCTGTAAAAATGTATTTGCCCCCTTCCTGCTTTCTTTAAAAAAAATATTTGTCACACTTAAATAAATGTTTGAGAAATACATGTTGTATTACACAAAGTAAATAGAAAATGCAGCTTTTAAATGATGATTTAATTATTTTAAGGGACAAAAGATATCTAAACCTACATGACCTTATATAAAAAAAAAGTCATTGCCTTCCAGCTGTAATAACTGGTTGTGCAAAGCGGCCCCAGACTTACTATTAACCAACTATTGGTAGGATGTGTTGTGTGTGTGTGCGCTGTGGTCAGCAGTAGCTTTCTCCTTGTAACTCTTCTGTGTTTGTCCCAGCGTCTTCCTTGTTGTCGAGCTACAGACTCTGACCCGAGGCCTGTGAGGCCCGCTGTTCTTCACATGTTGTTGTGAATGAGTCATCGACGCTCTCTTTGATTGGGTTGGGCAGGCCGGCCCCTCCTGGGAAGGTTCACCACTGTTCCCAGTCGTCTCCATGAGTGGATAATGGCTCTCTGGTCCCAAAGCCTTAGAAAGACACTCATTTTACTTATTTACTTGTTTTACAGATGGTTTAAATTGTCAATATAGTCAATATTTAGTCAATATTTCAAAGAAGTTGATAAAAAAAGATGATTTTTCAACCCTCAAAATTGTAGAAACTGGACATTTACACTGTCAAATATCAAGACCTTTCCCAGCTGCAGCTGTGTGGCTCTGGTCTCACACGTTAAAATGGAAGAGCAGGAAAACCTTCCTCATTGTCCTGCATTGTGTCACTACTTCCTATCCCTGTTGTTGTTGTCAATGCTGTTGTTGTCAATGGACAACTTCCTCCTCTGCGTCCTCCACCGCCCCACCCCTCAGCCGGGTTAACCCACCGCCCCACTGGCATCTGTGCCCTGCATAACTATTTGTTTTCATCAATGGCTGTTTTGTGCCATCAATGCGTGTGCTTATTGTTTCCTCCCCCGGCGGAGCGGCGGCCCACCTCTCTGCTTGGCTCCACCCATGCTGCTCTTAACGCGCTGCCCCTCTCTCGCCGCGCACCACTCTGTCCTACTTCTCTCCCCCTCTTGTCGCCGGCCGGCCTTTCCTTTTTTTCCTCCTCCCCTCTATCCTGCTCTCAGACTCGTGCAGCTCACGGTCCCCCCCTCCAGCCGAGTCTCCTCTGGCTTCTTCTCTGTATGTCAACTCCCAGGCTGACCTTCTTTCCACGCTGGCCACTACTTAGTGCACGCTCTCTTGTTTCTCTCCTCCATATCTCCCTCCATGAGGACTTTGCACCGGCTGAAGTTGATGAGCTCCCCGAGCCTCAGCGACCTGGGGAAGAGCGAGAAAGGTTCCCCAGAGGACCGAGGAGAGAAGCAGAAGAGGGCCGGAGCCAACGCCACCTGGAACACGTACGTCGAATGCAATAAAGGAAGAAAGAAACGCTGCGGCTAAAATGCATTCTGAACGTCATGGAGACACGGCTGTGTGCGTGTGGTGTGTTGCAGTATCCACAACGCTGTCATAGCCGTCTTCCAGAAGAAAGGTTTGGCAGATAACGAACTCTACGTCCTCAACGAAAGTGTCCGGTAGGTTTAAACAGAAACAACAGGCTTGTTCAGTGTGTATCGTTGAAATGACTGTGTGTCATTTGGGGCCATAATTTGTATAATTACTGTTCTGTCGTGCGTTTGCTGACTGACCGTTTTCATGTGAATAAGCCGTTGGCCTTGTGAGTTACTGTACGCCGTTCTGCCAGATGCCTCGTTCTCTTTCTGAACCACTTCCATCCCATCAGCCTCCATTACGGACCAATGAAAATACTTTCACGTACAGAAAAGCCACAAGGTCGACACACATTTCTTCAACTACACGGAAAGCTAACAGATTATAATGCAGGAAAACGGCGTGCTCCTTTGGTTGTATTTAATGCAATTACACACGTTACACAGTTTCATTTAATACAGTCCATCTTGTGATTATGATTGTTGTGTTTGAGTCGTGAAGTAAAGCCACACATTTGTTTCCCCAGGCATCTGTTAAAGACTGAGCTGGGGTTTTTCTTCACAGAGTACCTTCAGGTACAACTCCTTCATTATTGAAACCCGATTCGGATCAGTTAAAGCAGTACCGTCGCCGATATTAATGTCCAATGGCATCTTCTCAATGTGTCTCACAGAATCAGCTGCTGACAAAAGGCATGGTCATCCTTCGGGACAAAATAAGGTTTTACGAAGGTAATTGCGACTCCACACGAGTTGTCTGAAATCGTGTTTTTGTGTTCCGGTGAGTTAAGCTCAAACAAACCGCTTGTTCCTGTGTGATCGACGCAGGTCAGAAGTTACTCGATTCGCTGGCCGAGACCTGGGACTTCTTCTTCTGTGACGTCCTCTCGATGCTGCAGGCCATATTCCATCCGGTTCAGGTACACAAACGTCTCAAGAATCGGCTGTTTGGGTTTTCTGCCTTTTTGTATTTAACCGTGGCCGTTTTCCGTGTGCTTGATGTGTGCAGGGTAAGGAGCCCTCCGTCCGACAGCTGTCTCTGCTTCACTTCAGGAACACCATAGTCCTGAGTGTGAAGTTAGAGGACGCCCTGACTCGACCTCGGGCTCGCGTGCCTCCTTCTGTTACGCAGATGCTGCTCATTCTACAGGTTTCTCCACTCGCCGTTTTCCTGCTCTTTCTGTTCCCAACAAGTACAGATCACGTTTTGGAACTTTGCACACAGAGTGAACCAATATCCCAGATAACAATTTCCAGATAAAATCTAAAGTCTCGACCTAAATACCTCAGGCTGAATGGCTTATGGCTTCACTGTTAGGTCTGAACGGATACCGTCATTTAATAAACACGTTTTCTAGTAATTCATTAAAAATATCAATATTTATATTAATTGATCGGGTGTGCTTTTTTTATTTGTTATTAACATCTAATCAATAATATAAAATAAATATATCCCCCCCAACAAAATCCTTGTACATGCACAGTTCTATTATTGTTCATTTCTATTGTTTGTTTTAGTCATTGAAAACAATGTTATTGCACTAAATTCTTAGAAATAGAAATTTCCATTTCATAAATCCCATATTGTCATTTATATTTTTTTCTGATGTCCTTGTCTGTTTTTAGGGCGTCCATGAGTCGCGCGGGGTGAACGAGGACTACCTGCGGCTCGAGGCCCTGATTCAGAAGGTGGTCTCGCCCTACCTGGGCACGCACGGGCTTTACTCTGAAGATGGTGCTGAGACCCACTGCTGTGTTCTGGGTAAGACCGCGAAGCCGAAAGCAGAGCAATAATCATGCGTTTTTGTATTTGAATAAATAAAACGACCCCCCCCCCCCCCCCCCCCCCCCCCCGTCTTTCAGAGAAGCGTTTGCCGCTGGGCTGGTCCAAGTCCGCGGATCAGCCGTCTAAAAACCCTGTGGTGCGATCCAAGAGCTACAATATCCCTCTGCTGCTGACCCCTGTGGCCGAGTACGACCCGGACGCCGGCTCTGTTGGCAGTGGAGGAATTCGCCGACACTCGGCCTGTGAGATCGTAACGTGCCTGGAAGAACAAGGACTGGCCTACGCTGACTTGGCCTCAGGATCCGAGCCGTCCGGCCCCTCCTCCAACAGGCTGCGTGTGGGCTCTCACTTTAATGGTACGACCCGGATTAAGATGTCTGAAAATACTGAAATCATAATAATCCTCATAAATACCCTGTCATACATCGTTGTGGTACGAGCCGTGGCTTTACCTTCTTCTTGTTTTTCGTTCCTCAGGAGCTCTGCACGGCACTGAGGCCACAACAACAATGACTAATCTCAGTAAGGGGGCATCCTCCTCGCCGCCCAGTGAATCATCCAGCCCTGAAACCATAATTGTGCTGGAGTCTGCAGACTCCAGCTCGGATGGCATATTTATTGATTTTCCCCCTCACTCTCCAGAGGCTACGGAGTACTGCCGCGAGAGCAGACAGAGCACAGTGTAGCTGTGGTGGCCTTTTTTGGAGGGCAGAATATTAAAAATACTACAGCTACATTTCATCAAATTTGGTACCATTTTCTTTTCTTACAAGTCTATTCCAAGTGCTTTCATTGATGAGTGGAAACCTCGCAGCTCTAAACATCTATTTCTTTTACATAATATGCATTGGTCCAACAATATACGGAAAGGAAATCCTAGTGGAATTATTATTAAGTACGGAATGTTTTACCAGGTTCACAACTCAAAAATGTGATTTTATCCAAGTTCTACATTTTGAGCTTTTAAATGTTTTCATCAACCGGAATAAGTCTGATTATGATTAAGGGGAAAAATCTGATATTATATTTTCCTCTTATTGACAAAATAATTCTTTGAAAATACCAAAATCTACAATGAATTGATCCCATGTTTGGTTTCTTTGGCTGAAGCGTGATTTATTTTGCCACCACCTCCGTTTTTCCCCCTAAATCTAATCTCGTATCCAACACCTGCCACACATTTTTCTTCATTTAGAGACACACAGCTAATATAGTCTATTTGGAATCAATCCCACATTCACATTGCTGCTACCGTAAATACTCACCAGATAATCAAATGCTGTAAATAGTCCCCAACAAATGCACTATTCACTGCTGTTGTGTGTGCTAAAAACTACAGTACCAAAGACTTATTCTGCTTCCTTTCATTTGTAACGACTATTTTGGAACCCAATTTCACAGATGTATTTGGTTAGTGGAAATGATCGAGTTTCACAAACACGTTGGGGAACTCCGAAAGTATCGAGTGATGGAAAAATACATTGGTGGTTTTGGTCTTTTTCATGACATTTGTTGACAATATCTAAATTATCCAATAATAGTATCCTTTAATCCATCCATCCAAAATTAGAGTTATGAGGTTTCCAAACAGCATCCGTTTCTTACCTCTACTGAGAAGATGGCTGTTAGCAGCCCCCATTTAACTGGAAAAATGACATGTGACAATGTACAATATTTATCATGGATTTGTTTTATATTTTGAAGCTCATAACAATTTTATATTTGTGTGTTTTTGTTGTTGTCTGACTCTTGGCAGTAACGCACTACCGAGGTCTTCTGCTCTCTCTTTTGTGCAATATCTTATGAAAATGTGGACCGTTGAATTGTTTTTTTTATTTGTGAGCAGGTGTCATAGAGGTTAAATGCAAACATCTGTTCTTCGAGCAAGCATCAGTGTGGCAGCATTTACTTCTCTGTATTCGCTCTGTACAGCAGGACTTTGAGGAATGACTATGTTTATTGTTTACATTTGATAAAGACGTGAACATTTTGACTGAATGTCGTCTCACACACTGTATTTTGCTCCACCTTGGAAATAAAATGCATTGTTGGCTTTTAGGACAGCTAGATGGTGTAAAGCGAGCTTTTACCTTTAAATGAATTGAAATTTTAATAAGGGCTTTTTAAATGAATCTTTTTCAAACAATGTCTTACCTCAAGCGTTTTGTACTTTTCTTTTTTGACAATCTATAATGTCTATGGAATTGTACTTTGTATTAATTTGTTATACCAGCCCAGTAAAAACTAAATAAATTTGAATAGTATTTGAAAGAATGGGTTATCTCCTATTTCTAAATATTAATTAATTTTAAATCCAGTACTTTCTCTGATTGAAGTTTATTTTTGTATGTATGAGTAGCCACACAGACTTCTGGTGTGGTTGGTCAGTACGACTCGGTGATCGCAGCCAATCTCAGTTTTTGCATTTCAGCATTTAAGTCAAGCTCAATTCTGCCACCTATAATTTGCAGACAGGATTCTAGAAATACAAATACCCCCAAATGTACCTCCTGAGCCTCGGACTATTCAAGGAAAATTTGAGCAGACACCGAAAATAACTAGTATAAGTATATATATGTGTAAAAGAATAACCTCAGGTTAAGCTTTAAAATGAATTCTTGAAAGTGCCAATAGTAAATCTTTAACTCAAGGTCAACCGACTAGCATTGTTAGTTGCCACGGGAAAGAAATCCAATAAACGGACCTTGAGTTTACATGAACTCACTCTCCTCAGTTGCAACGCACGCAAAACAAAATACATCAGTGTATAATACGTTTTGCTTTGAGAAATGACTGCCGGAAGCTGGCAGCATTGTGTCAAAACAAAATACAGTTGATTGAAACCATGCTTTTGTTTTGTAGAAACGGACCGGAAATGGGTTGGTGCTGGTTACTAATGGCGGAGCTGAGCCGGAAGCAGCTAAGGGCTCACAGCTAGGCTATCCGCACCGTCCTCTTCTTCCAGCTTAAAACTAAATTATTGAAAGTGATAACATTCATCTCGCTGGCGGAGAGCAGCTTGACTGTCCTCCTCAACTGGGTAAGACTTCTTTGGTTGGACAATGTCTTCGTTTGGGATTTCATAAGTTAGCTTACAAACGGCAGCTTCAGGTCTGCACCGTTAAACGCCGGAGTGGAGTATTGTCGTGTGACCAAAGGCCTCATGTTTTAAAGTCATTTGCTAACCCTCGTCTTCAGAGTGATACCGAGTCTGCTGTGCTGTGTTCTGGTTTTCAGATCACTTCACTGTGTGTGTGTGTGTGTGTGTGCGCGCGCGCGCGTGTGTCTCGTCGGACGTCCTCTTGTCTCTGGGTGGGTGAGACCGGCTCCGCGCCGGCCCCCTGTAGATGAAGATGTCCCTGGCCCAGCGTGTGCTCCTCTCGTGGATCTTCGCCCTGATCTTCCTCATCATGCTGGTCCTCAAGCTGGACTCCAAGATCGACTGGAACTGGTTTCTCGTCTTCCTCCCCGTCTGGACTTTCGACACCATCCTGGTCCTAATGCTGACGGTGAAGATGGCGGGCCGCTGCAAGCCGGACCCGGACCCCCGCGAGGGCGAGCAGAGCGTGAGGAGGCGGCTGTGGTACCTGACAGCTCTGCTGCTGAAGCTGGCCTTCTGCCTGACGCTGTGCTGCCGCCTGCAGAGGCTCACTGAGATGTGGGTCAGCGTGGTGTGCGTCCCTCTGTGGGTGCTGCTGGGTGGGGCGCTGGTGGACCTCGGACACAGCGTTTTCCACTACAGGAGGGAATGAGACCAGAGGACACGGAGTCCACGAGACGTCGCGCTCGGGTAGCTCTCGCTTTGGGATGCACCCTTCTGGCCTCCTGGATTGGTGTCCGGTCCGCTGCCGGTCTCATGTGGGTCGGTAAGACGGGGACGGACCTACATTTAATACGGTGTCTCTGTCAACGTCCCCGTGGAATTCACTGTCTGCTTGAAGTTGCGTTTAAATCACTGTAGGTCGCAGACCGAGTGAAGTCGACGGGTTGGGGCCCAGTTTGGCGTTTTTTTTTAATTCTCGCCTTCGCGTTGCTGTGGCGTTCACATTGCCTTCAAGCTCGTCAAGGGCAATAGATTATTTTACGTAAGCTAAACCTGTACTGCCGGGTAAGACTGGGTTTGCCTATTGTCCTAAAATCAGTTACTCGTTACACTAAATGCTGTGTCTTCAGTTCACCTTTTTAATTGTGGGATCCTTTTGACACTGGAAGTAAATGTATCAACAGTGAAAATATCCACTTGGTTACACGAAGCCATGTTCTGTTTGTGAAAGCATGTACGTCACTATGTGATCATTTGTGTAAGGAAACTTCTTCCCATGTGATGTACAATCCCATGTGTCTGTAGCTTTCAGCCCAGGATGTAACTGCCACGAACACTAAACCATAACTTCCTCTAACTGTAGATCAACTATTGTGACATCTTAGTTCATGACAATCATTACAATAGTTTTCACTATTGGACCTCAAGCCACTTAAGTAGCAAAAAAGACAAATACTGAAGCTTTAATAATCTGAAATGCAGTAGAGACATTAACACTTGGTCAATATTTTTGAACCATTTATTGAGGTTCTCAGAGTATAAATCACACTACCAAGTTTTATCTTAGGAAATAAAATGTATTTACAACATCATTTTCACATAATAGGTTTCAAATAAAAACAGACAAATGATATAAATAAGTTCTATGGAAAATAAAACTTGTCTTACAAAAAATATATGCAATTTTTGTATACATTTCTCGCATTGGTGCTAATAACATCTACTGTACAGTTTTGGTACATACAGTATCATTTACAGCCCTGTGTGAGTCAACCAACGTCCAGTCTGAAAACAACTACTTTCTCCGGTTTTGGAGCGCCATAAACAACAAAGCCCGTCTACTAAAGCAACGCGGCGAAGAGGATTTCAGCAGTGTCCCAAACAGTGAATTCCCTATAGCTGGAATAAGGAGGGTTGTTTTCAGATTGGCTTGTCCAGTACCTAAATAGTTGCTTTAAGAGCAAAGCTAAGTAGTGCACAGGCACCGACACATGGTCACATAACGTTTTATATAGAGCCTACATACATTCGCTAACAAACGTGAAGTGAGCTACTTGGCTTACATTCTTAGGCGCTGATAAAATACTTGGAGAGTGCATCCTTTTTCCTGCGCCCTCACAGGAATAATCTGCCTGTGACCACGTAAATTACACCCATGAAAGAGCAGTTGTGTGGAGGAAAGATGCATTTTCAAATACTTTAACAAAGCCTCGGAGTAAGTTGTACAGTAAAAAAAGACTAGACATCTAGACATTCATATTAATAAGTCTTTCTGTGTCTGGACTGTGTGTGTTTTAAGGGGCTGTTTTAACAAGTGCTGCGGCGGTCGAGTGGCCTGTAGGGGCGGGACACATTTCTCCTTCACTTTTGGACCTTTGGAGGGCACAACTGTCCGATTGTCCGATCCGGGTTTGGAGGAGGAGCCTCTGGAGTCACCGTGGTGGTGGCTCTTAGGCCGACTGTCTGTGAAGGAAAGGGCCAGAGTCTGGTGAGCCTCCATCGGCTTGAAGAGGTCAAAGGTGATGAGTGTCCGCGGCGGTTTGTGTTCTGGTGGCGCGGCCCCGGAGGTGGACTTCTTCCTCTCCTCTCTGCCGTGGGCGTCCTTGTCCTTCTTTCCGTCCTTCTTAACCTGAACGCTGGCAGGTTTGGGAACGCCCGCCTTCACGTCCTCTCTCCCCGACTTCGCCGGCGGCCCCTGTGCGCTGGACGCGTTGCTCTCCCTGTGACCGCTCTTCTCCTTCCTGCCGTGAAAAGACTTGTGTTTGTGCAAACAGGCGTCGCGGGCCTCCTCCCGGTGCGTTCGCAAGGCCGACGCCCCCTGTGTGACTCCCCTGTCCTTATCGTGCTCCTTCTCTCTCTTGATGTGGGGTTGCGTCTTTAAGTCCCACTCCTTGGCCCACTTCTCGTCTCTCTGTGCAGGCGGAGCCGTTTGAGAGGCTTTACCGGCCTCTCTTACCCGCTCCTCCTCCTCCTTTTTCCTCAATGGACCGCCGCCGTCTCTTCCTCCCTCCCCCTTTACTCTCTCCGGCTCTCCCACCCTGTCCTTCTCCCTCTCCAGGTCTTTAACCTTATCCCTTTTGTCCTTCTCTTTACTCCTCTCCTTGTCCTTCTTCTCCTTCTCTTTAAACCTTTCCTTTTCATCACGCTCTCTTCTTCCTTTATCTTTCTCCTTTTTGATTTGTGGAGAGTTGTAAGTGCTCATTGAACTATCTTTAGTTTTCTCCTTTACACCTTGACCTGGTACAGTTGTCTTTTGCTGCCTCACCTCCTCTACTTCATTCTCCTTCCTCATTTGCTGCAGTGACCTCAAGGATGAATTGTCCACTGCTCCCTCGCCGTGGCCCTTCAGCAGTGTCTCGCGTGGGTTTGCACCTCCATCTCTCCCTCCATTACCTTCCTCGTTGGCCTCAGTTTTAGGCTGCGCTAGAGTGTGAGTGAGTGCACCTTCCTCTCTCTCCTTCTTGACAAATGAGAGAAACTGCGTCGTTAACAACCCTTTCACCTCGGCTCTGTTCTCCTGCTCTTCCTCCTTGAAAACCCACGTTGGAGTTTGTGAGGGCGCCTCTTCCTCCCGCTCATTGTCCACGTGCTGCAGCTTCATCAGCGGCTGCACAACAGGCTCACAGTACCTCCTCTCAACCTCCTCATCGCTGTCTTCATCTTCCTCTTCCTCCTCCTCCTCCTCCTCTTTGATATGAAAGGTTTCTTCTCTGAGTGCACACTTGTCTTCCTCCTCCTTCTCTTCATGTTGGTGATACTGTTTGAGTCTGATGTGCCAGGCCAGACTGCAAACAGCGGCGACCGTTTTGAACTGGTGGACGACTCCTCTGGGAATGAAGTAGATATCGTCGTGGTAGAGTTGGATTCGGGCGTATCGGATCCCCTCCCTCCTCAGCTGGTTCAGCTTGGCGTCATCGATCCACTGCACGCACTGGAGAGGCAGCAAACACATTCGATTTAGTGAGCCCCCAATACAACGATCAAAGGTTTTAATTCCTTCATGGTAGAAGTGTGCCGAGTGACTTGATAAACCAAGAGAACAAGTGGAATGTCAGAGGCATTTAATGCTTCATTTGTTTGGGATAATGCAACAAATAAAACTTGACACAGAGCAACATTATTCAGCTAGTCTTTAAGTTTGCTGTTGGGTGTCCTGAGGGGAATAGATGTCTCTTTGGCAGCTAAATGCTCCTGTTTGATACATTTGATCTCATAGGTGGAAATAAAAACCTAGTCATGTCACTGCATCACACGAGGCACCAATAATAACGCTGACCCACCTGAGACAGCGGCGGTTCGTGGAGGTCCAGCTGCAGCCTCATGACCACTTCTGGGAAATCTCCAGCGTGGAAACACACCACGTCTTTGGTGATCCGCCCGGGAGCGTCACTGCTGCAACGCAAAAGCCTTGTTTACTGATCTGAGGTCGTGGTTGATACAAATGCGTTTGTATGCACGCGATGAGGTGAACACATGTCGCCGTGTACTCACTCCTCTCCGCAGCGGACAGCCTTCAGCACACCCACGGCAGCGGTAGTTTGCCTCTCGAACCCCTGACCAATGTGGTCAGCGTGGGCTCTCGTCCGGTCCTCAAACAGCATCTCCCTGGGCTCACTGGCTCTGGGTAGATACTGCAGGTTCTTTATCTCATTGGTGGACCTGGAATTCATTTATTCACACCGGTCAGGGTACGTCCAAGGCGCAGCTAAATACCTTTTAAAGGGCAATTTCACTTGTTTGAGCTTTCCTTCAAACCAGTTCTTAAGAAAGGAAAAGATGCAGGTGAGACAACAGCAGCTGAGCACCGGTTGACGTTTACAGGATCAAGTCAACCCACCTTTTCCTTTTGAAGGGTGATTTTGGCATGTCGGCCATGGGGATCATCTGCTCTCCCGGCCGGACCCACATTATGGGGCCGTCGTCGCTCTCGGTGGGGCTCTGCAGCCGCAGACTGGAGAACGTTCCCCAGGGCAGAGTCCGCTGCGTAGACGTAGGGTGAGAAACTTTAGGCCAAATAAGTGTAAATAAGTTGTGGCCATACACGGGGACAAGAGACACGGGGCATGTCCACATGCAGACAAAACAAATACACTGACCTCCAGAAAGGGCGATTCCTCCAACATGGTGATGAACTCGGGGAAGTAGTCTCCAACCTCCTCATCCACCGCACCCACCAGGCTCACCTGCCTCATGGCGCCGGCACGGTACGTCCCCTGGGAATACGTCCGCTTCACCTGCAGGAGGGAGCGCAGCGAGGGAGAGATCAGTCCCACGCTCTTCTGCTCGTCGCCGTTTCAAAACATGAGGCCAGCGTGGTCGCGGCGCAGCGGGTGAGTTTTCCCACCACACCTGCCTTTAACGAAGCGGCCAGTTAAAATGTTCAACCAGCATCCGCTCAGCAGCTCACAGGACCTGAAATACAAAGCTGCTGGTCCTTGGCAGAACGCCAAGGCGCTCAACGTTCATCGAGAGGTGAATGTGCACCACAGCAAATAAAAGGCAAGCTTTTGTTGCTCAGGAATGAAATACGTTCTTTCAGGCACATTTGTGGAAACGAACGATCACAACCGGATAAAACCTTCTCACTGAATCACAACTTAACAGCAGGTTTGATTATGTGTCAGAATCAGGGAGTGTGTTTTTTAAGCTTTAGTGTGAAGTGTTTTCTTTCTGCAACATTTAACAAATGTGCTCAATAGCTCAAAGCTTCATTCATCATTTTCACATGGTTAGTATCATCATTCTGTTTAAATTGTATTTGTGCACAGTTCCAGATTAAGCTACACTAATAAGTATTTTACTATTTGCAAGATTAAATGACATTATTGAACATGGTGGCAGTAGAGATGCACGGGTCAGTTTCATTTTTAAAAACAATCACGGGTTCAGGTGACAAAGCATTGCTCCAAGCGAGTTATTAATCATTTACAGAAAGCTAGTGTGCAAAAGTCCACTTTATCGCTTCCTCCGACTTTATCAACTACACACAATGAGCCAGCACCGTCATGCGTCAATGTTGGCGCTTTTAAAAGTAAAAACTTTTTAAGAAGTGACATTCAGTCCAGCCCTGACTGTGTGGAGCTACACAAGACGTTGATGACATGTTCACTTGTATACTGTACTTATTCTATATCTTTTTTATATGACATGATTATGACTTTATCCCAATGAATATTTATAATGCAAAAGATGCTAATTGAAGTTAAATAAAGCGCCTGAAGGATCTGGAGAGGAGGTCCTTGTGTTCACCAACCTCGTCACACATTAGAAGAGAAGAGCGGTTATCTTGGCTAAGAGAGGCTCAAAGTATTTGTGCCACATTTATTTTTATGTGTTTCATAATAAGAATTTAAAGTTGATTTAAATCATGTTACTTCAGTTAAAGGTTCGATTTTTGTGAACATTAAATAAAAAAGTAAAGACTTTTTTTGGACCGTGTCTTTCGTTTTTTTTTTTTTTTTTACTAAAGGGTGCCACTAATATGTGACACATTACACACAGGGAGAGCTCAGGTCACCTTATTGGACTACTGGAATACTTTTCTGCATTTATTGTTATTTACTGGTCTGTAAACCTGCCTCTCGATCACTTTTATAACAACATTACTGTCATTAAAATAGAGCTATAAAGAGTTACACGTCATATACGTCATCATGTTAAAAACTTTAGGAAATTCAAACAAGGCTTTAAAGAAAACATTAAGATAATTTACAACCTGTGTTTTAAGGGGTGCTGCACACCTTGCAAGTAAAAGTTCTATGTGTTGGCCTTTGAACAAAAATAGATACTACTGATGATAATGATAAATAAAATATCCAATGTGTTCACTTACAAAAAGAAGAGTTTATGCAAATTCTCAAACTGCACAGAGCGTGGACACCTAAAACATGGCGTCCCCGACAGTAACGACAACCAGACCGTCGGCCCAGATGCAGCAGGTCTAAGATGAGATGTTTACTATATCCTCTCTCAAAGTAAATCCCACTTTAAATATAAAATAAATAAAAAACATGATAACAGGCTGCAGCATCACAAGACTCCAAAAGTGTGATTGTCAAAGTGAGAAGAGACCCCCCGGCGTCCGTGACTCACGGGCCGCGGGAACAAAACACTTTTAGCAAACTGTGCCGTGTCATTAAAAAGTGCTTATTTTAGGCTGGTGGGGGGCAGCTATGGAAGGGCTGCATGTAATCGATCATCCATCGCTTGCACGTGCAGCCGTGGTGCTTCTCTCCAATGAACCACGTTTGAACCAAAATGGCAGCAAGTACAAAACTATACAGAGTTCTATTGTGTTTGTGGTTTTTCTGACACAGGATGAACGAACCCTGACTACGTTTTCCTGTACTAAAATCATCCTCTCCGTTTATAAAAACACGGTGAAAAGATGTTAGGTACAAACGTCGACTGAGGTGACTTTAAAATCGGAGAAATATATTTTAGTTCCCTTTTAAGCGCATGCCTTTCTAAGCTTCCACACTTGGCTGGTTGTAGAGCGTCAAAAACAAATACCAAGAACGAACACGTGAAAAAAGTGTGAAAAACACCTCGTGCAGACGGGCGCACATACGGGCACCAGTCAAAAGTTTGGACACACTTTCCCATGAGAAACGCGTTTCCTACGTGATCGGGTCTTTGCCGTCACAACGTCTCGTTCTTATCACATGACCCTTTTTCTGGAGGAAACAGGCAACAGCTTAATAATGAACTATAATTGGTTTAACATGATAACTGATTACAGGAGTCACCGGCCTTGTTACGGAGGAGAAAGGACACCAGCGCACGGCTCACAGCTTTGAGGAGGACGGCGGACACAAGAACGGAGGCCTGTCCCTTTTCTTATCAATGCCCCTTTTTGTTCTGCACAACTATTGGGGAAAAGAAATAAAGTGCAAAAGGAACAAAAGCGTAAATGCTTTCCAGTGTGACTTCAGCCGACGGCGGAGCAGCGGGTGAGAGAACAGAGGACAACGAAACAGAGAAAATGAGTGAGAGTGTGTGTGACTGCATCCATTGACAGCAGCAAAGTAAACTGATTGCTAAGTGTTCATTTTAAAGTAAATTGGATGTGTGGGACAGAGAGACAGAACCTGCAGTAGAGCTTTGTTTGACTTTAGAGGAGGAGTATCAAGTCCTACCGTTCATTATTAAAGACTACTCGGTCGTATTTTCTGTAACTTGTGTCACAGCGCATGAAACGTGATTTTCCTCTACGGCCGTGAAGGTGTGGACCAAAACCACTTTGCAAACGATGCTGAAGCGCCTTTGTGGGCGGAGATCAGATCATTCTTGTTTTAAAACCGCTGTTTTAGACAAAAACGTAGCAGTGTGGGTGTATTCTTTGTTGTAGTACTAATCAGCAATACATATTTTGAAAATAACTTACTGATACTGTTTTCCAGATAATTCATTTGAAAATAGATGGAAGTATATGATGTCAGTATAGAGTTATATGTTAACGCTCGGGGAAAAAAAACAAAAATTGTTGAGCCATTTTTTTGAAAAGGTCTTTTCTACAAACAATTACTTAAAAATATATGTTATTCTCCCATTTCCTCCCTGATCTCTACCAGGTTTCATCTTAATGAAACATGGTAAATAATAAATTAAATTCTGGCTTTTTCGAATTGTTTGACTGTGAGGTTGGAAGGTGACTCAACGTCAAAGAAACAAGATCTTCTCCCACAAGCTTCAGCGACTGCTGGAGTAGAAAACAAGACGACACAAAGCAAACCGGCGTCACGCCTCAAAAGCATCAATCAGTCGGACAGTTCTTCAAGAAACCAGCGTGTGAAGTTGTAAACAACGTGACACACACACACACACACTTCTGTCACGGTCTTAACGCTGCACAAACCAACGCTCCCAACACAGCGTCTTACTTCCAGTCGAGTCGAGCTTTCAAACTACGTTGCCCTGCTGAAGAGAGGAACGATAACACAAAAAACATCTTGCCTGAGAGTGGAAGTTGACCATGGTTGTCGTCTCTATGTCCTTCTTCCCGAGAACCTCCATCTTCACCGGCGCATTGGGGAACTTGTAGGAGAAGTAGTCCAGGAAGTCCGGCAGGTAGGACGCCGCTCCGTGGACGATTCCCATGACAAAACGCGCCGCCTGGGCCTCGTCCTCGCTGAACGACAGGGCCACGAACTCCTGGGCGAAGCGCTGCATCTCCGCCGGAGACAGAGCGGAGAGCTGCTCGGTGTAGGCGTGCGCCACGGACGCCCCGCCGTTGGCCTGCTGCTCGACGTGGATCAGGCGGCCGAACTCCAGGCCCGACAGGCCCGGGGACGGGGTGCAGTGGAGCGGGGAGCTGTATCCGAGTCTCTCCCTGACCATGGAGGTGATGGAGGCAGAAACAGCCGGAGGTTCACGGTGTTGTTGTGGTGCTGAGGAGGCGCGGAGCAGACCGCTGCTGTTAACGCTGTTGTTCCCATTAATCCGGCCGAGGAACTCGGGCGGACCCAGAGACACCCCCGAACACACTGTCTGGCATGAGCGATGGTACATTTTGGGTCGGCTGTGCCTCTCCTTCACTCGCTCGCCATCTTTGTGCTTCTTTTTCTTCTTCTTCTTGAGTTTCTTCAGCCGGAGGTCATCTTCAGACCCAGCGTTGGGCTTCTCATTAGTCTCTATATTGGTGGACAAGAAATGTTTATAGTTACAAGGTGGAGCATCACGTAAAACTGATCACCAGCTGCACCTGGCAAAGTATCTATTTTATATCCTTGAGATAGCATGTGAAGTCTGACAACTTTGGGTTACGGTTAGTGCAGCTGTATATTGTTGCAAAACATTATACCGCATTAACTACACATTTGACATATTTTATAAATTGGATGCTTATTTCATGTTGAAAATGTTCCGAGACGACTTGAGCAAAGGGATTTAACATTAACACCTGCAGAGGACTAATTTATTTCGAAGTTATCCCAAAATAATGGAAAATGCTTTTCCTCACAACTGACCAGCGTTACGTCACCCCTACCTTTCACTTCTCCGTTTTCTCTCGCAAAGTCATGCAACGTTACAGGTGTCAACATGTGATTTTTCCACTCGCTGCTCTTCTCCTTCTTCTTCTTCTCCCCGTCCTTCTCCTTCGCGTGGTGATCTGAGAGGAGCAGAAAGCAGGAGGCGAAACGCTGCTGAAACATCCACGCTGAGCGACACAACAAGAAGGAACACACATCTCCACGTGTATAAATCACCATCTGGGCCTAATAAGTACCGGGGGGGGGGGGCATATTGGTTATGTAATAACCGACTGAATAATTTCGTTGCGGTGTTGTTTTTTCAATTGGACCCGGGAAGAGCTCGTCGGAGCCCCGCGGTGAGCAGCGAGCGCGTCGCCCTACCTCTCCGGAGCGCCTTCACGTCTCCGTTCTCGGTCTTTGTATGGCCGCCAGCGGGGCTCACTCTCCCCACGTCGGCGGCGGCGCTCCGCGGCGCTTCGTTGCTCTTCTCCTTCTCCCTGGGCCGTTTCTCTTTCGCCTTCTTGGCCTTGTGGGGCGAGGCGAGGAAGTTGCTGATTTTGAAGATTTTCCGCGCGGGAGTGTTCGGGACCGCGGCGGCGGTGGAGTGGCTCGCCTTGGCCGGGCCGAAACTCCATTTCGCTGGGCTCCCACAACTCTGCTTCCCGTTGTGTTTTTCCCCTGCGCACACCTCCCCGTTCACTTTCCTGTGCTTCAGGCCCTTCTCCTCCACCCGCACCTTCTTAGGGGCCGGCGGGTAAATGTCACTGGAAGACTGCGGGCGGCTCTCCGGCGGTCGTTTAGCTATCAGGGGTTTAGGGGAATTTGTTTTGCTGTTTGCTGCGAAATGCATGGAGTCCACGGCTTCGGCCATCTTGGAAGTTTCTATTTTTTACGGTCAGACGTAACTGGTGCGTGAGAGCTAGGCTGGGGGCGGGGCTTACGAGCTACGTGCCGACGCACGTTAAAGGTGCTGGAGAGCTGAGCCGGGGGCGGGGCTTCGGGGCTACGTGCCGACGCGCGTGCTGTTTACGTCCTCTTTCAACCCTGCAGGACAACAACCGGTACTGAACAGTACAGAGGACGTGTACTGAGTTTTGAATCACTCCCAGTCTTTGAAAATGGAGAAAAACGCGGAAAGTGGCAATTCTCAATAGTTATTCTTTGTGTCTCATTATTTAAAATAAAATAGACTGTTCTGGGCAATATTAATTGAAAAAATCCTTGGAAAATGAATTAATTTGGGTTTAATTTTACTTTCGTTTCTGGCCGTTTGTTTTGAAAACATGTCTAATTGTATTCATTAATAGTAATATTGCACTAGGTTGGGCTGCCATGTCTCCTACTCCTCCTCACGTTATTTTTTTATTGATTTACTTTACCTTGTGGTTATGCTTATTGGTAATCTTATCGGAGGAGAAACTTCCTTAAAATTATGATAATTGTGTGAGATGGTTACACTGTTGTAACTAAGCATATTGCACTGACTTCACAATTATTAATAACTGCATGGTGGCCGAGCACCGTTAAGATAGGAGGCTTTGTCTTAAACAGAGACATACGAAACTGATTCAAATGAAAATGATAATTATGAAATTAAATAATATTACAACAATTACATCAGTAATGTTTTTGACGCTTACCATATTCTATAACGTTTTATGTGAGCTTAAACATATATACATAATTTGCAGATGGGGGTATTGGTATTAATTTGTACATTGCAAAACGTTTGCATATGTTCACAATTTCCTGATGAGCTTTTAAAGATTCATTTGATACAATAAAGCATATGTAGAACACGTATTAAAGTCCGAAGGGCCTTTCTGAAATTCTGAGATATTTCTTCAAAATGTCACCAGGTGGCAGTATATTGATGAAGATACAATGTGGGCATTTATTGCGAGATCTGTGAATACCATCACGTCCCTCACAACTGTGTTATTATGGCTCCTGTAAAAAAAAATGACAGCGGTTGAAAGGTATCCATTGAAAACATACTAATTTCTGTTGCACAAAATGTTGTCACTACTGTTACTACATCCAAGATCCGAGTAGCCTAATGTTATTCACTGAAATACACCACTTTATGATTAACACTTCAATACAATTCATCAACACACTTAAATTGGATGGAAATTACCTTTTATTACGGCAGAAAACAGAAACAGAAAAGAAAAGAAAGAAAAGAATTACAAGTTCAGTCAAATGGTCCTCTCAGTCCAAATATATTACTACGCAGCTCTTGTGTCCGTATCTGTTGCCACTAAAGTAGAACTCTTAATCTGTCAAAGCGATTGTGTACACAGCGTTCATCAGCGATGACATTAGCTTACTCTAAAATGAGATTTGTTTATTTCTTTGTCCCAAAGTGTTCCATGGGTGAATGTTAGACAGTCACCATAGTAAAGGCAACACAGTTTGCAAAATAATAAGTCAAGTAATTTTCATGGTACAAAAGGCAGTGCAGACGGAATGATCCTTTTCTCAGCACATTCACACGTGGTGCACAGTGCATCCTGTTAAGTACATGTCTGCATTATGTGCTTTACAGTATTTCAATTTTACAACACTTCTAGTACAATTTAGATACAAATATTTTATCGTTTTCTTCAATTTTCTGAGTTGAGTACTTTATTTCGATGAACACACATTGGCATAAATACTTTAAGTCATGATGTGGATTTACTTTAAGACTTTACTTAATTACTTTACTTTATGAAATGGAAGTAAGAGAGGAAAAGGTTTATACCGATGTGTTTGTTTATGAAATAAAGTTGCCGCCATCTCCGTGGAGACTACAGAGCCAATGTTATTATTTTATTACTATTTAGTACAGTGCAACATAACCCTCAGCTACAGCATTACTCAACTAACCTTTTCTGTGCAGGAATTCTGTTTGTGATCAGGTATTTTCACAATTTGGTATTATTGTTTTGATTAAAAGTAAAGTATCTGAACACCTTCCTCCCCAGTGACCTTCACATTTATTTTTACCGTCTTCTTTGAATTGTGATGTAGAATTTGTACAGAGATGAAGAAACCAACAAAGCAAAGTTAACTGAGTCACATATTTTTTACATGTACACTTACGTGCGTTATGTGGTTTCTGTTAATAACAGCTGTAAAATACAGAGAATGCAGCACACATCCATTCAGAATGAACATCAGGATATGATGAAGAGACAAACAGCTTAAATCTAATGCCTCTATGGAAACTGGTTTATGAGGAAAAAAAGGAGAATTCTTGTCTTTTTCTTGTCTGTGTCCCAAATGCATCCTATTTCACCTCAGAATCAGCTCCCGTTGGGCAGAAGGTGACTGCAGCAAAAAAAGTATTCACAGCGGCCCATAGTTTCACGTCCTTCATTAGGACAAATAGTCTTACGTATACATTTCAAACAAATGAAGTGCAGGCCTTCGGATTAGATACAAATTGACCTGACGTTATCTGGTGCTGGCTAGAGAATCCAGCCCAGATGTGGCCAGACACTCAGAATCTTCAATGGTTAATTGACGGATTAAAAACATTGTCACACACATGGCAAAAATGTATCAATTACTAAAGAATTAAGCCATTGGCAATGGACAATTCTCGTAAATATGGACCTATGTGTGTGTGTGTGTGTGTGTGTGTGTTTGTGTGTGATGGAGAGCAGATATGTGACACTTTGATTTTAAACGGATACACATTGATTCACAGGACTAAGGCAGGTGTTCACCATTTTGCTAAATGAATATATTTCTTGGCATGCAAACAGTGAGTCAGTGGAATAATATTGATCGGATTGTTTTATAATTTCAAGCAGGCAGGTCGAGCGTGATGTTCCAAGGGACTGGCGCTGCACTACGGCAGTTGTTGGGTTCACTCCAGTTCAGCTAGAAATGGGACACTTATGCACATAACAGACCCGACCGACGACACTGGCTCCCCTGCCCAAAGTGGAAGGAGATGAAGAGGTCTGCCAGGAAGCCCAGGCAGCTAAGCTAGACTGATAGTCAGATGTTTGTTCTCGTCTGCACGGAAAAAAAATGTTTACACGATGGAGGACAGAGAGTGGACCGAGCCAGCTCACAGGGGAATGCAAAACACTTCAGGGCATCCTTATGAGAAAAACGAACGGCTGTCCATAAATGGGTAAAGCCAGTAGTGAGGGTATATAATTGAGAATAACAGAGTTCCTAGCAGTACTTCGCAGAACCCAATGGATTTGTCTAGATTAGCAGCTATCAAATTAATTGACCGTCTAACCATTAATTAATCGTTTTAATCATTATTTTTCTTCATGCATCAAATTAGTTTGTTGTTGCCAAGCAGCGACCTTTTGCAATTTATCCTCGGCGGCGCTGCAAAAGATGGGGCTCTTCCATAATAAATAAAGACAGCCTAGAGTCTCTCTTGAGTGTAAACATTTCTCACAAACTATTTCCCAGCGTAAGTGTTGAAGTGCTGAAGTGACTGTGGAAGGTGAAAGAACACTTGCACTCTGCTTTCATCCAGGCCTTCACTTCCAATGACAAACTACCTCATTAGCTTAGAATATAAAGACTTTAAAGTGGTTGGCATGCTTTAAAAGCTGGTCACCGTCTTCATATATCATAATGCTTCTATATTGAAACATACAGCCACTTTTCCAAAATCCACAAACCGAAATGATTCAAACCTTTTCTTTGTCTCTCAGACGGTGCCGTTTCTTCAGACATAATTTGCACATCCTGGCTGTTCTTTACTCAGTTTTATTAAAACGGTATTCATGTTTTCATCTCTAACCTGATACTTCCCACACTCTGTCACTAAACAAATGGTTTCCTTCGTCATTATCGAAGGACAGCTGAGGAATCTCTCCAGCTTTATGTAGTCAGAGCAACCGGCCAATGAAAGAGACGGAGAACAAAAATGCACGAGGGTCATGTTTCATTGTAGGCTCAAAATAAGAGTGTTTAGGTGGAGTAATAAGTAATAAAAAATTGACACATTTCTGAAACATCAAACACTGGCATTGCATATCCCTTGTATCTCAGATCTGATATTTACACCGCAGGTCTGAGAAACTATGCCTCATTACCTAAACTCCCTGCCGAGCGAATGCCTCATTTAGTTCATGTGACTGTGGTTTCGCTCTTTTTTTCTTCTTCTGACTCTTATGTAGACACAATAAATTAGCAAAGAATCAAAATCTTGGATGAGCAGACAATCTGCACACAGCGAGCTTCGTCTCTCCACCCAGAGATTGCCTCACCAATTCTAAACACTTGTTGAGAATTAGTACAGCGAGAACAAAGTCAATAGCGCGCAGGATGTTTGTCTCCCCGGGCGTTACGTTTGAGTCAAACGGCCTTCGTGGATAAATCTGACATTCCTGACTTTCCTTGCTCAGAAGCTTAACTGAACCATGCAGCTTACACTGAAAGGGAATACGTCTCTACAAATCCGAGTAACAAACTCTTTGCTCTGGCCCAGCAGCTAATATGTAGCTTCAGATGCATTTTCTGACCTGTCACATCTGTCACTCACGTGTTTGTAGACCTTACAGGAAGCTTAAGAAGTGTCCTGCCAAAGCAACTGCGACACACATTCATACCCGAGGCCATCCTGCACGTGGAATATCGGAGCATCACGGTGTGAGGATGCGTTACAAATGGTCTCTGTTAAGTGATGTGATTAAAATCGAGATACAACGGAGTGTAATAACAGGATTACACAAAGGCACATGGATTCACGGTTTGTGATTTTTTGTGACTGATGCAGAACTGTTACGAGCTAATCCTGTTTATGTTATGAAGAAGAAATAATCTGGCATTTCCTCATCCACTCATCTCACAAAGACCATCTACTGAGGACTGCGTCCACACAATCCGCCTCTCGCTGTTGTTTTTTTCACCTGTTTCCCTCTCAAAGCTTCTCCCTCCTTGTTTCCCTCTCAGACTTGCTCCATCAGTGCCGCCTCCTTCGTCTTCTCCCTCCCACCTTGCCTCCTCCTCTCACTGTCACTGTCTCAAACTGAGGTGGGTCTTTTCTACACTCTCTCCTTCTCATTGCTTTCACTCTTTACTCTCAGGACGTGATGAGGTTACCAGCACTGTGCATATTTGGGACCCTCCTGGGCCTCCCCAGTCTTTTTTCGACCACAGCAACCTCTGGGGAAGGAGGTCTCCTGGGGGATCATGGATTTGGACCGTGTGCTGCAACTCTGAGACCCGAGGGGCCGTGCAGACCGGGGAAGGATGAGGGCATGTGCCCATACCAATTCAGTCTGCCGCCACTGACTATTCATTTGCCGAAGCAGCTCAGAGATCTGGAGAAGATTGTGAACGATTTGGAGAAGCTGAAGGACAATGTGGACCAACTGAGGACGATGTGTGCAGATTGTAAAGTAAGCCAAACTGTGAGACAGTGTGGAAGGCAAAGCGAAGAAGACGGAAGGCCGAACGAGGGCGTAGAGAGACACGGGGAGGAGATGAACAGGCAGAATGAGAGAAATCCTGAAAGGCCAAAAGATTTCAGCCAGGAGTGTGGGAAGGAGAGAGGAAAAGTGGAAACGACTACAGCAGGATATGGTGGCACTGACTCAAAAAAAAGAACGATATTGGAAGAGAAAGAGAGAGAGATATGGGAAACAGAGAAAGAGAGCGGTAAAGGGGTTGTAAAAGAAGCAGAGAGAGAAAACCCCCTAAAAGAAGCGGCAGAAAAAGATGGAAAGACGGAGAGGGCAGAAGGTAAGGACAAACTGGGGCCGACAAAGGTGCCCACCTCTGCTGGATACGAGAGAATAGTGTTCAGAGAAAAGGTTGTTGAAAAAAATAGGGACATGGACAGAAACAAAGACAAAGACAGAAGAGTAAATTCAAAGGTAGATCAAGGTGAGGCAGAAGATAATGAAAAAAATAAGGAAAAAACGGAAGAAAGTGACCATCACGTGTGGCGAGATGAAAGAAAGGAAACAGGGAAAAAGACCCAAACTGAAGAAGACAGCGGCCGTGATGAAATAAAGATGTCTGAGGGTCACGATGAGCATATAAATAAGCAGAAAGATCAGCATGGAGAGAAAGAGGAAAAGGAAATGGAAAATGGAATGAAAGTGATGGAAAATAATAAGAAAACTACACAGATTGAAAGCATTGGGCGTGCAGAAAAGATTCTTAAAGTGGGGGAGGTGGAGGACGGGGAGATTGGAGCGAAGATCAAAACAGGAGAAAAAACAGTCCAGAGTGTACAGAGAGACATGGATGGAGAATTATCATCCAGCAAGGCAACCGAGAGGACAGACTTTGTTTCAATCCGCTCGACTCTTCGCTCTGTAATTAATTTAGCGCTGATATCTGACTCCACGGGCTCAAACAAAGCAGTAACCTTTACATCATCTTTTCCACCTCCTCCTTTGTCCAGCGGCACTACACATTTGATCACAGATGTCAATCCAGGAATGAAAAAGGTTGTTGACGGACTATCAAACCAAAGCACAGGCCGAAGAGAAGCTGGCATTTCTGGGCTCCCAAACCTGTATTCAGAGGAAGGCTTTAGGACCACAAGTTGGCCCAAAACAACCGCCACAATAAACACATTGGGTGGTCCTAGACTACAGATAACCAGTCCCATTTCAGAGTCCCCCTCCACAACCAGCGTAAGACCTGTTAGCTTAACTACGGCAACAACAACCACGACTCCTCGTCAGGGTATATTCACAACTTCATTTCCAGGAGGCGCACATCGCACCAGATGGACGGTTTCAAAGAACAGCGGGTCAAACACTAAGACTGGTGGGAATCTTCCACCAGGTCGAGGACAAGAGCCTGGGGAAAAGCAGAAACCTGTAATTATACCTGATGCAGGCCAAAAGTTTAAAAATCCGAAGAATGACCATAAACCTGACCGAGCCCCATTGCCGAACAGAAAGACTAAACATGACCAAACGCAGAAACCTCATTCTGAAAAACTTAAACCTGGCAAAGAACCAAAACGTGTTGAGATTCCAAAACCTGACCACGGACCTGATCATTTACCAACCAATCAAAATCTGAAAACCAGTCAAGCTCCTACAACTGATCAAAACCTGATTCAAAAGCCAAAATCTCATCAGAAGCTTGTGCCTCCTGCACCGAGGATCACATCGCCTCAAAGACCTCAAACCGTCGCAACTGGCAATCAACCTGATCAAAGGTCAACAACAAGACAATATTTCACACCTGTTCAAACGCCTCAAACTAAATTAATGGGAAATCCTGGTGAAAATCCTTTGACTGGGCCTAAATCTGTCAAAGACTCAACACCTGGACAAGAGCTTACACCTGGTCGTGTCTACATCAAACATCCTGATCCAAAACCCAAACCCAGACAAAAAATACTAGAAATAAACCAAAGGCCTAAACCCGACCAAAAACATCCAGAGCTTCTAACAGACCAAAAGACTAAACCAAAGGCAACGCCTAGACCTGAAGATCCACCGCGAACCAATCAAAGGATAGAACCTCCTCGTCCTGACCAAATGCCCGATCCTAAAGCCAAGTCTGTTCCTGACCAAATTCCTCTGGCAGAATCCAACAAAACATCCAAGCCAAGACCTCCACAGGGACGCAGGCCACCAACCAGGGCTACAGTCCGGCCAGGAGCAACACCTCTTCAAAGGCTGAAAGCTGCACTGCGACTAAAGCCAAGCGCAATGACCAAAACAGATTTAGGTCGTCTTCAAACCGGCGAGACTACTACAGAAGGCCTCCAAAATTCTCCAGCTGACTTGTTAACTGCACCTGGCTCTGTAACAGAGAGTTCTGAAGTAATTGTTTCCCCAGTGGATGTAGAGTTCATTCCCAGCTTGGTGCAAACTATCACTCTGAGACCAAAGCTCTCACGCAGCATGAGTATGTCAGATGAGAGGCCACAAACAGTCGGTCAACCACCATCGGTCCCAATAACATCAGGAACAAACGCAATCACCCGTGGGATCCTCCCGAGCGTGATCCCTAGCACCAGTCCAGGATCCACTGAGCCAAAACAAGCCGCCAATACTGAGACCAGCTTACAAGCTAAGATAGTTGACAATGTGGAGGAGATAGCACCCAGAACGTTTCCAGACCCAGACGGCATGAGGATTCCAGTCCCCACCCCCAGTGCCCAAACTAGCTCCACAACCAGCCCTGACTTGAGGTCAGCAACCCTTGCCACCTCTGGCCCCCCAGCTGCTGAGTCTTCCACTCCCAGTGCACGCGAGCTGCGTGTTAAAATCCACCAGGTGGATGCTTTCTTCAGTAGCAGTCCAAATGGAAGACCACCGGACGGGCCTCCAGAAGACCACCCAGAGGAGAACCAAGGAGGCAACAGGCCTGAGAGCAAGCAATCCACATTCAAACCATCTAAAGGCAAGATATGTTATTGATGCTATTTAAGCGTTTGAGCAGGTTTTTCTTTTGCATGTGTGCTCTGCTACGAATTTCCACTTAACGTGGGTAACTTTATGTAGGGATGGAGGTGGGTTGTTATTAACAAAGCTTTCCCACAGGTAGCATGTAGCACCAACACTTTCATGGTTACTTTTTAAGTCAATAAATTAATGAACAAAGAGGGAATTAAAAAAAATCTAGAGAGGAGAGGAGGCAGATGCAACTTCACAATTTAATTCTCTGAAATTTACAACCAACCTTATGAAACCCGTTTGGGTTTTGTTGACATTACATCACAATCATTTGGCTGAGAGTTTACTGTGCAGCAGTTTAAATAGTATTTAAAAGCTTAAATGTGTATTACTCACTCAGCAAACTGGTGTGTCATGAGCTGAAAGGATCTTATGATAGGGGACCACACAGTAAGTACTGAAGAACCACGTATGAAATATACCTAAGATCCATTTTGTACCACACATCATGGCTAAGGAAGAATCTTTCACACACGTGATTAAGAATAAAAACACAACTATCTGTAGACGTACAGCTTTAAAACATTCTTCAGTGAAGAACGGCTAGGACCAAGTAAATAATTTAATCTCATTTAAACCAAAGGAATTAATCCACATGCTGCACATGCTGCACACTCCTATTGAAGTAGTTGCTCTCAGTAAATGTAGTTTACATTTGTGTTATATTTGTGATTTATTCAACACTTTGAAAATACCGGTGCTATTTTGACCATCTCTAAAAAAAACGCAACATGAGTAAAGTGTGTCTGTTTAATTACTTTGGCGGTCCACCTGGAAAGTCTTCAAAAACATTCAATGTTTTCATGGCGTTTGCCCTGACCTGTTGCACTGTGACCTCACTTAATATGTTTCACGGATGCATCAAAGCTGCAAGATGACATTTCCCCCTCTAACAAATGAGTGAACGGACATTGGTTAGATCACTGTCTAAAGAAGGGCATGTTTTATTCAGGAGGTCATGTGAAACAGCTGTTCATGATCCTTTTAATTGCTTTGCCTCTATAGTTACCACGGTGAGAGACTGCTCCGACCAACTGCTCAGAGGGGGCCAAAAAAGTGGAGTGTACCTGGTGACCCCTGACCTCCGCAGCAGAAGTTTCCCGGTCCTCTGCGACATGGAGCTGGATGCGGGAGGATGGACGCTGCTGCAGCGCAGACAGGACGGCAGCGTGAGTTTTAACCGCACCTGGGATGAGTACCGATCAGGCTTCGGGGAGCTGGATGGAGGGGAGTTCTGGCTGGGCAACAACATGATGCACCTGCTGACCCGGGACAGGGACATGGTGCTGCGGGTGGAGCTGGAGGACTTTGATGGTGTGATGGAGTACGCAGAATACGAGCACTTCAGGGTTGGAAGTGAAAGGATGCGCTACAGACTGACGGTAGGCGCTTACTCGGGCACCGCTGGTGATGCTCTCCGCTTCAGCAAAAGTTATGATCACAACAACAGGGCGTTCACTACGCCGGACAGGGACAACGACCGCTATCCATCCGGAAACTGCGGGGCGTACTACAGTTCAGGCTGGTGGTTTGATTCCTGCATGGCTGCCAATCTCAACGGGAGATACTACGTGGGGAGCTACAAGGGAGTGCGAGATGGGATATACTGGGGAACGTGGCGTAACATATCCACAGAGTATTACCCAACCAATCAAAGGCAGTCATTTAAAACTGTCAGGATGATGATCAGACCAATACGCTTTGCACCATGAACCTTGACTCTACCAGGGCAAGTTGAAAAAAAACAAAAAAACATAAACCATAAATTTAATAAAGCCGTCTATACACAGTTATTTTTTACTACTAACACAAGGCTGCCGCCTTGTGGTGTTTGATTCTGCAATAATCATTTGTTCACAGGATAATATTACAATAACTGAGGATGTACATAGTTACAAAGGTAATGATTAGAATTACATTGTAACTTTTTATAACATTTTAATATTAATATATTTGTGTTTTTTTATTATTGGAAATTAACAATGAGAGATGGAAATCTTTTTTTCAGTGTATGTGACGGGTATGAAGCAGTGGATGATCTTTTATTATTGAATTACTGGAAAGCGAGTTGAAGGTTGATTGAAGATATATGTTTTGTAATAACTGTGTTGTTAGTGTTGTTACAATGAATAAAAATGAATAAAATTGTTAAAAAAAACAAATATGGTTTTGCTTTTGTCTCTCATTCTTTACGTAAAAGACACGTCTTTGATGCTTTATTTAGAAGTTCCCAACAGCCTTTGTAGAGACTAACGTCACCTGCTCCGGTGATACTGATTGGACAACAATTAAAAGAGGGGCGGTGCTATATTTATACAACACTGCAACTTCCTGCTTGTCAAGATACTTACATTGTCCCGGACTAAGACCGGAAGTAAAGTATTTTGCCGTCAACATAACGGGAACCAAAAAATCTGGAGGAGGTTGCAGGCTGTTGATAATTTGGCAAATTATTCCATCTAAAATGGATGAAAATAGAGCTATCCGCCCTGCGGCCCCAGAAAACAGGGCACCCAAAAGGTTGAGGCTTGAAGTGTTTCATTGTATGGAAATTCAATTTAGAGTAATTCATGTATTTGTATGCCGTAAAAAGGATCACAATTTCAAAATCAAGATTTCCGTATCTCGTTTCCTGTGTTTTTAGATGATACAAGATTCTAAATGTATTTATTTTCTGTTAATAATATCCTCACAGCAAACCTGGTAATATTCCAGCACACCGTATTTTGTCACCGGGCCATATATATATATATATATATATATATATATATATATATATATATATATATATATATATATATATATATATATATATATATATATTTGATTTATTAATTTGATTTATAATACCTTAAAACTATCTGAGAGTAAAAATATGATGTACAAAACAAATCTCAAAATAAAATGGTTTTAACAGAAATTTACAAGTCTCAATTTTTATCATTTTATTTACAATTCACATCATCATTGGCTGCTTTTCCCCCCTCGCATCTGCTAACATTTTTCTCATTCAAATATATGCGTAAAACCAATTACAAACCAAAGCTCAATATATTTTTTTCTTAATCGCTTTTAATCTGAAAACTCGTACCGGAATTAGCAGTATTTTCGCTGACATCCCCACCAGGGCCGAATGAGGAACACAGGACTGGACGGACCGTGTTGACTGAATGGCAACCTGCGTATCCAGCGTGTCGGTGCCACTGAGCTGAAGTAGCAGCGCGAGGTGTAACGTTAGAGCAGCTCCTCGATACCAGGAGGTTTTAGACATGTTTTGGCGCTCAGCAGCTCGGCCGGGATGTGTCACACGTCTACGCTGCTGGTCCCTCGCGGTCTGTTCGGGGACCCCCACGTGCCCCCAATGTCCTCTGGTCACCTCCCGGTTCTTCTCCGTATCTGCCCCCCGCACGAGGTCTCCGACCCACGAGGGGGTAAAGCCACCTGTGAAGCGGTGGGCCCTGGCGGCGAGCCCCTTCGGCACGGTGCGCGCGCAGCTCGGCTGCAGCATCTCCGTCCGCCCGCTGGACCTGCACGCGTACCCGGAAGCGGACCGGGTCTTTGTCGCGGTCCGCGGACCGGACAGCGAGCAGGAGGTCGGCCTGGATCACCTGCGCGTCCACTACGACGACCAGAGCAAAGAGCTGCTCATCTCCGCAAAGGGGGTTAAGAGCAGCGTGTCCATCGATCTGACTGCGCCTATCAAGAGCAGTGAGTGTCCCGCTGTTAGTGACCAGGTTACAGAAATGGACATTTGGAGCCGGTCATTTCCTTCCACAGGTCAGCATCATTTTCTTAAGCAGTTGACAGGATACTGTCTGATGACCTTCGGCCTTCTTTTCTCAGATCTATTCATCACCACTCAAGGAAAGGGTCACGTGCAAGTGGAGAACATGGAGTGTGACATCTGCACGGTGCAGACAGAGCAGGGAAGCTGTTTTCTGCACTCTGTTAAGGTGGTGGCAACGTAAATTACGCTTTAGGGAGACGAGACATGTAAAACCGAGCCGAGATGCACAAACATGTTCGCTGCATCATGTTGACTGATTTCATTATTCAAACTTTTGATACAGTAATGTTGCTATTGCAGATATATGTCCTATTTTTTAATCTTAACACCTGTTAAGATGAAACAATCCACTTCAGACTGTTGTTTTAGAATGGATGATGTCTTGAATTCCCTTCATCTGTTTCTGTTCTTTTGTTTCTCAGGGTCATCGGGTGGAGGTCCAGTCCCATGGAGGACATGTCACGGGGGTGGGCACTATCCATGGCAATGTGGACATCAGCACACGTGGAGACGGCGTAAGGACAGAGTACACTCAGTAGTCATTAGGGGGCGGCAGCAGGCCGCATGGAGGATGATTTGGAGACTGAAACCAGTTGGAATAAACATCACCTGGCTACGGTCCTGTGCAGTGATTTAGTTCTATGTTTGCAGGCGGTGGATGTCAAAAAGCTTCAGGGGAACAAAATGAATATTTCAACAGAACGTGGCCCTCTAAAGGTGAAAGCCATCTATGCTGAATCCAGCTGCATCTCCTCCTGCTCCGGGAGAATCGAACTGGGGAATGTGCACGGTGAGCAAACAGCAGCATCTATGTTGTTTGTGTGGTTGTCGGGGCTGAAGCCAAACTCAAATGTAGAGCGTGAGAATGTTGCATTGAATTCATTACTTGTTTGTCAAAAACAACATATGTTTTGCATCAATTCGTTGTTCACTGACTTGTTCAGGGGCACGTTTAACATATGGACAGGAAGAGCTGCCAACCCTACAGTTAACAGGCAATCCACTCCGCTATCTGAGCCTGACTCAATACCAATTTAATTTGTATATTTTGTAATTGATCTGCTACCCAGTAGTTCACTTTGTCAGTTGGTCCTTACCAATTTATAAGGACCTCCACTGTCATCCGGACACCGCTGCATGAGGTTTGAAAGCAGCACATTGGTATGTCAGGAATCCCTGGCTGTGATCCAAACCCAGCCTATTTATATTCAATGCGTTTGGAATTTAGCACAAATTCTTTACATGTTTGTTTTTGAAGTGGCCATAAATCAGGTAAAACTGGTTTTAAGATTTGGATGTAGAGGATATTTTTTACAGAAACAAACAGTTCTTTGGGGCGAAGTGAAGAAAGGGCATCATGTTAGAATAGAATATATGGAATACATGAAAACCATTATCTTCTGGTTTATGATGCATACAGTCTGCGATCGATTATTCTCTTAGCGGTGAATCGTTATAAATGTTGTAATTTATCAGCGGAAAAATATCTGACGGCCATCAAAAAACTGACTGCGCTTTAATTCCTTACAAAGGCGACGCCACCGTGAAGAACATGTCTGGAGATACAGTCATCGGTGAGCGAGCTGCCGATTGCGTGATGAACTCCGTATGGCATCTATCGGTGGTCGTTAAAACCCATTTCTCCTTCGGCAGATGGTTCGAATAGCTTCCTTAAGGTTTCCTCTCACAGCGGGGCCATTGACGTCCATGTGGGAGACGGTGGCAGCGCCCAACTCCACAGTCAGGAAGGTAAACCTGCAGTATGAGTGTTCACCTTCCTTCTCGCTGAGGGTTTCTCCGTGTTCATCGCTCATTCTTCTGTTGTGTGTAGGAGCGGTGTGCGTGCGCGTCCCCTCCTCGTTGAAAGCCGAGATGCAGCTGTGTGGAACGTCTGTGGATATCAGCCCAGATGTTGTGCTGCACGGAGTAATAAACAACACAACTGAAGGCCAAACCACAGTTACTGGTGAGCAGTTGTTTTTCATTACATCACACTTCCCGGCAAGTTGATTAACTAAACAGTCCTACAACCAAGTCAACACAAAACATTCATCTTCCTTCACTGTACTTCTCTCTCAGGTTATATAAATGGAAAGCCCCAAGCTGACCAGTGTGTGAGAGTTCGGGCGGACAGAAACTCCGTCAGGCTGAAAACACAAAGCTGGTTTGAATCGCTGAAGCTGGGGAGCTGATTTATGAGGTCTACAGGACAGATATTTCTGTATATTAGGTATATAAACCATTGTGCTCAGGTTATACTGTACTTTAAATAAATAATATATTATGTACTGTATTAAACAGATATTCTGTATGCATTAAAAAAAGTGATGAAAGTATACTATTTGACTGCACACCAGTGTTGGTTTGTGATGAACTGTCAGTGGTTTTAATATTGCCAACGATTGAATGTTCTATGTACGGTATGTAAATGCCACCTTAATAAAATGAAGTGAAATGCATTACAGGTTGCAAACACAGGATTAACCAATAATGTATTACACGTTTAACACACTCAGAACTTTAAGTGCTTTCAAAAAAAAGAAGAAGCCCTCTGCACGTGTCCACACTGACTGCTGTTCCGCCACTTACCGGGTTCATCAGTCTTGATGGGTCTTGTGAGTGGAGGCACTATTTGACCCTTGTTCTATCCAAACCAGTATGGATGTTCTCCATTCCCAGTGATGTGGCTGAAGCTTTAAAGCGGCCACCCTGCGGGAAGAAATTCCCTGAAGCAAGATGGAGGGAAAATAAAGAGAACATTTGGGGGGAAATGCACACTTAAAAGGCAGTTGAATGTCTGTGTGCGTGTGACAAAGTGTGTATACTTTGGGACACCCGCAGTGTGATCAGACCTCTGCAGTAAAATGAAACCGCTCTAAATGGCCGAGTCCGACAGAGCCACACGGTGAGACACGTCAACGTGCTCCAGATGTCTGGCGCTCTTACACAGCTTCTCTCGTCGTGAGGAACAAACGACATGAGTGAGACGGAGATGTTTGGTGAATGACTTCAAGAAGTCAAATGCAGCGTAATCTATTCACATCTCTTAGCAGATAGTAAAACTAAACAACTGTAGACATAATTGACTTTTTTTCAAGTTATATTACATTACATGTCATTTAGCGGACGCTTTTATCCAAAGTGATGTACAATAAGTGCATTCAACCATAGGGTACAAACACAGGAGAACAAGAAAGTGCAATTTCCTCAAATAAGCCAATTTACAATTTGCTATAGATGAGTGACGTTACAAGTACAATTTAAGTGCTACAATTTGTTAGTCTTTAGTCGAGGTAGAGTCTGAAGAGGTGTGTCTTTAGTTTGCGGCGGAAGATGTGAAGGCTCTCTGCGGTCCTGATGTCTTCAGAGAGCTCGTTCCACCATTTCGGCGCAAGGACGGCGAAGAGTCGTGATCTAGTCGAGTGTTTTGCTCTCAGTGAGGGAGGGACGAGTAGTTTTGCAGATGCAGAGCGGAGAGTGCGGGTTGGGATGTAGGGTTTCACCATGTCCTGGATGTAAGCTGGACCCGATCCATTCACAGCATGGTAGGTGAGCACCACTGTTTTGAACTGGATGCGGGCAGCCACCTACCGGTGGAGTAGTGTGGGAGAATTTCGGAAGGTTGAAGACCAGTCGAGCTGCTGCATTCTGGATGAGCTGCAGAGGTCGAATGGCGGTGGCAGGGAGACCAGCCAGGAGCGAGTTGCAGTAGTCCAGGCGGGAGATGACAAGAGCGTGAATCAGTACCTGGGCCTTCCTGGTACCTGGTACCTTCTGAGTGAGAAGGGGACGTATTCTCCTGATGTTGTAGAGCGTGTATCTACAGGATCGCGCTGTCGCAGTGATGTTGGGAGTCAGGGAGAGTTGGCTGTCGAGTGTGACGCCGAGGTTTATATCCTGTCCGCTAGAAAAGAAAGTACACTGGGAACCACAACTGTTCCATAAAAAGTCCACATCTGGCTAGGCAATGAAATTCTAACTTCATTTGTAGCTCCATGCCAACATCAGTGAGACATTCGGCAAGAACTAACTTCAAGTGAATTCCCTCGAGACGCAAGGCCCTATAATTACAAACACAAAGATCACATCACATTGTATTTTCTTTTAGGAAAATGTCAGTAAGAAACAATACCTGATCCATGACGTTGCAACCGCTCGTGTCGAGAGAGCCGACAGAGCTGCCACTCAACCACTCGACACTCTCATCAGTCAGTCCCTCACAATAACTCAAGTTGAGATGATACGGTTTACACAATCCGATTAACATACACAAACAAAACAGAAAGCCGCCTCGTTAGACTCTTCATCAAAGCGCCACGCGATGAGTCTGTGTGGTGTGTGAAGTCATACCACATACCTTTGCGCAATCCTCATTACAGATGTGTCTGTGATGAGACTGCAGCTCTCTCGGTTTGGTGGATGAGGAACCTTCAATCAGATCCTGGATCCCAGCATCACACACCCCGAGATACACGCAGTCTACCCATTACGTCACGTAATATCATCAGCACACATAGGATGTAAAACTACGGCAGCAAACAAACACACAAACTTGTTGCAAAGAGAAAGGTCCAGGCTGTGCAGGTTGTTGAGGCTGCGCACAGATTTGACGGTGGTGTCCGTCATTCTGCAGCCTGGAGTCTGCAGAGGCCCGGTGGGCTGCTGCACAGGGTCTTCCAGACTGAGTCTGTGAGTTGGTTGTTTTCTAGAGTGGACATGTGGAGTAGAACACACCAAATGTTTGGAACTGAATTGCCTTTCTATTTTCTGTGGATGTGGGAATAATCGATCTCACCCTGTGTCCTAAAAGTCTTTAGCTCGGCGACCTCAGCGAAGGCTTTTAAAAGGCAAAGTCGGTAAGATGAGGAGCGCCGAGCAGGAAAATGGCAGACAGACAGGGACATCTGGCAATTAGTGCCTGTTATAAAAGAGTACGACTCAGCAACCTTTTCTGTTGCCAGGGTTTGAGTGTGTGTGTAAACAAAACGTGTACATGAGTTGACAAAGTCTTTTGTCATTCATTTCTTTTTGTGTTTGTCTTTGTTCAACATTCCAGGGCTCGGATGTTGAGAAAAAAGCGTACCAAGAAACAGCTGTCTGATAACGTGGGCATCTCATTGATTACAATCACCCTGACCGAAGGGCATCCGGCAGAAATGTATCTGAACCCATTTACAGTTATTTGGAAGGACCGAGAGGAAATTGTGTGTGGAACATGAATCCTTCTCCTGGAAGCATTTTTCCTCGCCGCTCACATTGTCAAGGCCGTTAAAGCGAAACATCTGGAAGCAAACCGGTCCACATTCCCAAGAGGAAAAGTATGTTTTATGCAGCAGTGCGTGTGTGTTATGGACAGTGCACATGGTGAGTGGGTGGGCTAAAGCCGATAGGATAAAACCCGCCCCCTCCCTCTCCTTCAGGTCTTTTCTCATTAATCTCCGAGTGCAAATAGTCACCACAATCCACGCAGAAACTCCAGCACGTGGAAACCCAAAGTGACTCGATTTATCCGAGGTGAACCGAAGGCTCAACTTTCTACAGTCGAAGCCGAGTGGAGTGACCATAAACCAAACGGAGGGGAGGATACCAACTGACCTGAGTGCAGCCGGACACGTTGAGGTGAGGTTCACAAACCCTTTATCTGTAAATGTGCAGACAATTCCTGTTCAAAATCAATAATTCAATTAGTTTACATACAAAACGGAGCCAGACTTATTTGTGTTTAATCCATTGTAGATTGTAGTTGGTTGTTTTCTTGTTGTTCTTTTAACAAAAGTTGAATACTTAAATACTGCAATACTGCATTAAATTACTACCCACGACAGGGATTGCCAATGATCTGTGGACCATGCAGATCTATCATCAATATCAGTTATGTTATGAGTGCCCCATCTGATCATCTAAACAATTGAATTGGCACCAGCCAAGCTGCTCTGACACAAGCCAGCAGCACATTGCACAAACAGAAATAAAGGTATTTCTGGGAACCACGGGGCCAGAGCCGGAGTATCAT
Organism: Gasterosteus aculeatus; assembly: GCF_964276395.1. Taxonomy (NCBI): domain Eukaryota; kingdom Metazoa; phylum Chordata; class Actinopteri; order Perciformes; family Gasterosteidae; genus Gasterosteus; species Gasterosteus aculeatus. Next base: position 10,426,038 of record NC_135698.1, read on the forward strand.
ATTGGAATTTGTTTTTTTGATTTGGAGACGGGAGTTTGCTGGACCACAGGTCAGAGCTCACATCGGGGACACGGCGGTGACTGGAGGTTTACTTGGACAGTTCTCTGTCTGTTCTGTTTGTTATAAGTGTGCAAGAAAGATTCAAGTGGAGCAAACGGGGACAGCCCTCTTATCCCTTATGAAGAGCGGAGATTTAAATGTTGAGGTAGTAATCCGTTAATTGCATAATTAACTATGCATTAACAAATTTAAACTATTTACACAAAAAGGTTTTGTTTAATATAAAAATGAAAATGACTAAAACTGAATTTTTTGACTTAGGAAATTTTCATTGATTTATCAAAGCACCGATCTTTATCATTATTTACCAATTTTATTAATCTATTGGTCATTCCCCTAAAGAAAATATTGTTAACAGTAAAATAGTACAACTGATTTGTAGATTTAGATATCTCCTTCTACACAGTAATAGCATTTACTTACTGTAACATTAAAACACTCATTGACAAAATGAGGTCCAAGAGATTCCTGCATCCACCTAACAAAACACAATGCAGAGAAAACAAATAAGAGCAGAAGAACAACAATTTCCATTTTTATAAGTGCTTCACTGTAAATAACATAGTATTCTGCCTTCTTTCGTAGCCAATCCACATTCCTGGACTGCTCCTATCTCTTCTCCTGTAGAGCGGCAGCTGTGTTCCATCAACAATAATACTGTTGACTTTGACCCATTGCTTCTGTGTCCAGGCCAGTTCTTTACAAGATTTGTATCCCAAAACCCTACTTTTCTCCAGCTCTACTTGCTTAAAAGACATTCCCGGCAGAGCTCAGGATGCGAGTGACCTCCTCTCTCCTCATCGGCCCCCTGCTCCTCCTCCTGCTGGCGTCCGTCGAGATGAGGCCAAGGAAGGACAAAGGAGCGACGGATAAACTCACACGGAACAGGTATGGATTGAACGTTGTGTCTACTTCCACCATTCACTCTTCCCATTGACCACGTGCAAACCGGGATGAGCCGTGAATTTGTTTTGTCAGGATGAGAGGCGCCAGGCGTCACAGCAGATCGGGCCCCTCCAGGCCGGTGGCCCCTGACTGCTCGGAGTTGACAGAATCTGGAGACGTCTTCATAGACTGTCAGGACCGACGCCTCACCACCACTCCCACCTCGCAGACCTGGTCCCAAAAACCAAAGCACCTCCTTCTTGCTCGTAATAAGATCAAAGTCCTCCGTGAAGATGCCTTCTCTGGATTTGAGAGTTTAACCAGTCTGGACCTGCAGCAGAATCAGATCTCGTTAGTGGTGGAAGGGGCCTTCGAGGGGCTGACACGCCTTAAAACCCTGCTGCTGCAGCACAACCGCCTGGGAACACTTAGCGAGGAGGCCCTCATCCCCATGCCCAACCTCCGCTACCTACGTCTCTACGACAATCCCTGGAGTTGTGTCTGCGCGATGGACAGCCTCATACGCACCCTTCAGGTCCCGAGCAACCGTAATCTAGGAAATCATGCCAGGTGAAGGTTTCCACGCAATTACTTTGACATGCTGTGATTTGTTGCTCTGATTCTACAGGTGCGCAAGCCATAACCGATTGTCACAATAATAAAAGTTATGCAAATTTCACCGTGACTGAACAGCATTTTACACTTCTAGGTGCGCAGGGCCCGCCTGGGTGAAAGGCATGAAGCTGAAGCAGATTGACCCTAGGTTACTTTGCATGGAGACATTGCCGGGCGACAACCAAACAGATCCCACAAACCCCGTGGACCCCATTCCCATCCGCACGAAACCAGACGCAACCACAACTTGCCATACTTATCTTTTCCCCCAAATACGGATGGACTGCAGTAACCGAGGCAAGTTCACCATCCGCTTTCCTCTAAAGGAGTTTTATTTACAGCACCAGACAAAGTTTGGACTAAATGAGATGCTTATCCTGATGCTCTTATAAATTCGGCACATGTGTTACTTACGCAACAGAGATGTTAAAAAAAAGACGCTTCTTGTGATCGTATGTTAACGATTAATATTTGGCTTTCATGACCGGAATTTCTTCTTGGACGGGAAAAAAAATATTTCCCGTCCAGATGTCAAAGAGACACGTCTGGTTTGGCAGGTGTTTTCAATTGGTTATGCTATGATTCTAATCAGTAGTCATTGGTGGAAACATTGGAAAAGCATTTAGTAAACACAGCTAATACATTAGGAATAAGTAAGTTGCAAAACCTGCATTTTAAATTTAGCTAAAAGTATTGCAAACCCAACAATGTCAGAAAGATCTGCCTCATACCAGCAGCAGGATAATTCAGATTAAGAATAGAACAGCATAAATCTCTGCGTCAATTTTTCACTTGCGGTACCAAGAGAGGAAATTCTGCAGGATTTCTTTGTGCAGTCTTTGGTTTAACAAATATGTATTGTGAATGAAAACTATAATTCTAATCAATAAAAAAAAGAAAAACAACAAGGATAAAACAGTTTTATCTGAGGCAAAGTAATGAAATGCATTTGGGAACCATTAAATAACCTGCTCTCCTCCATGTTTAGGTCTAACCGAGGTGCCTGCAGGTATTCCAGAGGACGTTGTTCATATGGATTTGTCCCATAATTCCATACGTCATCTGAAAGCCAAAAATTTCCAAGGAGCAAGGAGCCTTAGAACCCTTGACATCAGTCATAATAACCTGGAGCACATTGACAAAGGTATGTGTGGTATTGTTGCTGGATACCAAATAATCATCACCAGAAAATAATACAGTGTGTGCTCAATATTTCCGGCAACATCCAGCATAAGAAACTACACAAACATGTTTTTCTTCGGCCGATAGAGAACATATTGAGGGCCAAAGAACCCGTTACACAACTGCTGCTGACTTCTGTTTCCTCTATTTTCTTTTTAGAGATCTTTGTGTATACAGAGTTGGTTTTATTTGTAGTGGGAAAGCTGAGAGGGCAGCGGAGATATTGGGATTACTCTGTGGTTCAAACACAAACTGAACGCCAGCTTGCACATTCCTACAGCAACAAGTCTCTCTTAATAGAATTATATGCCCTTGTCCTTTCTTTTGGCTCTCCCAGCTTCCCTGTTTGGGCTGCTGCATCTACTTGAGCTGGACCTGTCCAACAACAGCCTGCGTTTTGTCCACTATGGAGTTCTTGAGGACCTTTACTTCCTGTCAAAGCTAAAGCTGGGAGATAATCCCTGGGTGTGCGACTATAGGTGGGTTTTTGCGCTTGAAGGTTTGTAATACATTTCTTTGGACTAATGCAAACGAATTATTAAAACGAGATTTCATTGTTTTTTTCCAGCATCCACTACATGGCGTACTGGCTACAACTGCACTCAAAAGTGAGACACTCTGGCCTCTGGTGTCAATCTCCTCCCGAACACACCGGGGAGAGCGTAGCAGAGTATGTGTATTCCTACAACAAGGAGTGTCCGAAGGACAGACAGCACAGCAGATCAGATGAAGACCAAACGGACCCTGAACTATGGAACACAGCAATGGAAGTGCAGGGAGAACTGGAGGAGCTGGAGCCGAGCCACTTGAGGGGGCCGCAGAAGTACCAGATCATCAGGCTCTCCTGAATCAAGTCAAACGGTGTCCTAAAATTTGATGTTGAAAAGCCTATTTGTTTTCTGTTCATTCTTCTCCTTTCACTATCATAAATAACACTGTCTGTATCAGATGGAAAAACAACATTTTTCCGTGTTGTTTTCATATTTGCTGTCTTTTTAATCTGAATATAAGAGCTGACGACAATTTATAGACTGTGAAACATTCTTTCCATAATCTGTCTGTGTCAATGCATCTGAGTGAAGCGTGGGTATTGTACAAACAGAAAGTGAAATACTCACTTATACATTTCACGCTGGGCCATTTCAGAGATGTGCAGCCACGCAGATTCAGGTGGGTGACAAATGGACGGTAGTTCTGCAGAATCTGCCTCACTGTGCAGTCTGTTATCCAGTCTTTCTCCAAAGAGAAATTACCGGATACACACATTAGAGAACATTTGTGCTCCTCTAAATAGACAGCACCGTGGATTAATAGATGAACCAACCTCCCAGTACAGACCTGACTCCACAGTGGGCCTGACTGGATGACAGCTGTCCATGTGCAGCACACCTCGGCACAATTCAGCAAGTCTCGCAGCTCTAAATATTGGAAGATCTGAGGAAAAAACAATCCTATGACATAAATGATCATTTGGAAAGGTGGAAACACGTGAATGATCTATACCGAGTAACCATCTCTCACTTTGGAAATGCAATTGTTCAGTACCCACATCGCAACAGGCAGGATTCCCTGACTTCTGCCACTTTGCAGGGTAGTGCGATGTAAGAAGCCACTTTCTTACTCCAAATATAGTCATCCTGAAGCACAACATTATTTATGGAGAAATGTTGGACAGAAACACCAGAGCAAACCAAGCCAGAACTGCACTCCCTTTGCCAGCGAATGTGAATCCAAAACAAACAGGGCTATGACTGAAGTTATGCAGAGTCTAAAAAGATCCACTTAAAACTTTCATATATATATATGGAGACACTAATCGGAAATACGATCAACAATATGTTAAACAGTAACCACATAACAACAAGAGATGAGAGAGTTGTCCCAACACCAGTAATTAGGCAATTTGTCTACCAGACCATAATGAGCTTTAACTGACATTAACCAACTGACTAAAGGAGGCTGGCGGCATGTTTTATGTCTTATGTAACAGATACTGTATGATGACATCACTGCTTAGAAAACAGAGACTGCACCTTTAAATCCAGAGCTGTTATATTTCTGTTGTGGTTTGAGAAAAACTACCTTCATTCAGAGGCTAGTGGGGAGCGCTGAGAGTCCGTCACATCCTTCCCCAATCTGGTGGACTTTGTTGCCAATTTCTATAAACCCTGTTTGCAACCTCTGCGAGATTCCTGCATAATAAAGAAATGTTCAAAATGGGTACAAATCCTTTCCATTTTCTTTGACTATAATTCCAAATGAATGTTTACCTCAAAGTACTCTTTGGCCCTCCTTGAGTCACTTGTATACACCCTGCTGCTTATTATGCGCTCAACCCGCCAGCATTTAGAACTCGCTCAACTTTCTCCAAGGCAACTACAGTGCATCCGGAAAGTATTCACAGCGCTTCACTTTTTGTTATGTTTTAGCCTTATTCCAAAATGGATTAAATTCATTATTTTCCTCACACACCTGTCTATATAAGGTATCACAGTTGACAGTGCATATCAGAGCAAGTCCAAGGAATTATCTGTAGACCTCAGAGACAGAATTGTATCGAGGCACAGATCTGGCGAAGGGTACAAAAAGATTTCTGCAGCATTGCAAGTCCCAATGAGCACAGTGGCCTCCATCATCCGGAAATGGAACAAGTTTGGAACCACCAGGACTCTTCCTCGAGTTGGCCGCCCAGCCAGACTGAGCGATCGGGGGAGAAGGGCCTTAGTCAGGGAGGTGACCAGGAACCTGATGGTCACTCTGACAGAGCTCCAGCGTTGTTCTATGAAGAGAGGAGAACCTTCCAGAAGGACAACCATCTCTGCAGCACTCCACAAATCAGGCCTGTTTGGTAGAGTGGCCAGACGGAAGCCACTTCTCAGTAAAAAGCACATGACAGCCCACCTGAAGGACTCTCCGACCATGAGAAACAAAATTCTCTGGTCTGATGAAACAAAGATTGAACTCTTTGGCCTGAATGCCAAGCGTCATGTCTGGAGGAAACCAGGCACTGCTCATCACCTGGCCAATACCATCCCTACAGTGAAGCATGGTGGTGGCAGCATCATGCTGTGGGGATGTTTTTCAGCGGGAGGAACTGGGAGACTAGTCAGGATTGAGGGAAAGATGAATGCAGCAATATACAGAGACGTCCTCGATGAAAACATGCTCCAAAGCGCTCTGGACCTCAGACTGGGGCGACGGTTCATCTTCCAAAAGGACAACGACCCGAAGCACACAGCCAGGATAACAAAGGAGTGGCTTCAGCACAACTCTGTGAATGTCCTTGAGTGTCCCAGCCAGAGCCCTGACTTGAACCCAATTGAACATCTCTGAAGAGATCTGAAAATGGCTGTGCACCGACGCTCCCCATCCAACCTGATGGAACTTGAGAGGTTCTGCCAAGACGAATGGGAGAAACTGCCCAGAAATTGGTGTGCCACACTTGTGGAATCATACCCAAGAAGACTTGAGGCTGGAATTGCTGCCAAAGGTGCTTCAACAAAGTATTGAGCAAAGGCTGTGAATACTAATGTACATTTGATGTTTTCGTTCTTTTATTTTTAACAGAATTGCAAAAATTTGCAAAAAACAGTTTTCACTTTGTCATTATGGGTTGTTTTGTGTAGAATGTTGAGGAAAAAATGAATTTAATCCATTTTGGAATAAGGCTGAAACATAACAATGTGGAAAAAGTGAAGCGCTGTGAATACTTTCCGGATGCACAAATGTTTTGGGGAACTGTCAGAAAAATTGAGTTGAATAAAATCAGAGTAAAAAGAGCAAGGGACAAATGAGTCACAAAATGATCACCAAACTATTGGCAGGAAAGATTTTCAGTTTGGACACATTTCTTAACCGTGCTGCATGTTCTCTGGCTGTACAAAATTATCAGTCACAGCTTGCAGAAACAGCCAAAACTCCTTATGATTACCTTTCCATTAAGAAATAATGAATGGACCACCTACCGTCCTGCTTCGTCTTGTGTAATTCTACACAGTTTGACCATTTGTTGAGGGCAACCCGCTGGCATTTCCTCTCACAATGTGTCTTTGCTGTGTCCATCTTCAGAGGCAGCTCTACTGTGCTTCTCTTTCTCTGTGTAGTGAACCTCTTCCACTTCCTGTCCCCAAAAGCAAACACAGCTCATCATTAATTCAGGGGAATGGGACACAGGGAGACCTGCATAAACTCAACAGGGTAACAGAGGGTATAAATGAAATAAGCATATCTTTCCTAACAAATATCTGGACTAAATGCGGGTTTGGCCGTTCAGACAGGACAGAATGATTGAGAAGACCAAAGGTCTATTAAGGACACGGCTGTGCTGAATCTGGGAAATAGAATCTCCTCCAGAACTTGTTAATAGCGGTCGCGAGAAAACCAAGGCACTCTCTCCTGGTGTTATCAATATTTTATGGATATTTCGTGGATTAATTTCAGAAATTTTAACTTTGGAAGTGTATTTGTTATCATCCTCCTATCGAGCACAATTGACATATCATTTGTATACTCAAGACATTTCTTTTTTAAACTATCATCATATAGATTAATCTTGGATTGCTTTCAGTCATATTTGAGCCATCGCTGCTACCCTTTGAATACATTCTGCAACTGTGCTTGTCTAATGTGGTGGATTTTCACACAGCAGCAGCTGCCTACAATCACCTAATTGCAATCAGTGTGAGTAGAATCCCATAAAGGTCTTGGCATCGTTCTGTGCACTTTTTCAACCATTCCTTCCTCCCACACCTTCAGGGGGAAAAGGACATGACTGATTGTTATCTGTGCGTCTGATCTCAACAGCCGGTTCTTGCTTTTGCTGTTGGACGTTTGTACCGAGGTTGAACTCACTGCCATGGCGTCTCCATTTTGGTAAAAGCATTAATGTCTTTTTTTTTTTTTAAGAGATTTTTTGCTCTCCGCTTATTTGTCTGACTGTATTGTTTTTCAGGCTTTCGTGGATTTCCAATCTGCTGTTTTGGGGCAGTATTTGTTTTCCTTCTCAAAAAGGTAAGACTTTCTATATTATCCCTGACCTTATTCAAACACAAATCAATATGTCTGTTTATTCCCCGTTAGGTTGCAATATTGCACATGGCTACTATCTCAATGAGGATGAATTTAGTAGCCGTGTAGGAGGGCTTGATCCACAAACGTCAAACCAGTTTCATTCATTTTCTTTGAAGCCAAACCATGACACTGCTAGTCTAAGGGATGAGATGCAAGCTATGAGAAACCAACGCTATGTTTTCCGTCAGAGAACCATTCCACCATGAAAACTATAAGGATGCCGGTGTTTCTACTGGTCTTGGTGAAGAGCTGACAAACCGCAAACCAGAGTTGGACCAGGATGTCCCCTCCTCTCCCCCTGTACCGAAACATGCGCATGACGGTCCTGATCAACAACACCCCTTAGGCATATTAGTGAGCGAGCACAGACAAGCAAAAAATATGGCAGGCCCCAGTTTCTCATCCATCAAAGATTTCAAACGGTTTGTGGAATTGATGAAGCGCGCTTTCTTAATGCCAGGAGATGACCTGGAAAGACATTTTCAAACCGCTCGGGAAACCATTAAAAAGGAGATTGCTTCTAATGCGGTGAATATGAAGAGGCAGCACGACACGGGCCATAGGTCTTCATCTGCAAATGAAGGCACCGCCCATGACGACACCAGTGGAAATGAAGACCGGAGAGCAGCTACGAGTACGGCGCTTGAACACGGTGCAAACTACCAAATGCCAAGTGAAAGCGTCTCTGTCCGTGATGCTATCGACCCCGCTGACAGTCTCGCGCCTACCAGCGTCTACGACAAACGAGGCCGAGGGCCAGGCTCTGCAGTCTACCCTCGTGATCATTCAGCAGCCACAGGGCACGTTTCAAGGCGTTACGATGGTGTTGACCATGGTCTCATTTCTAGGGGAAACCCCGATATTGTCACAAGTGCTCCTCATGTGAGAAACAAAGCTCCTCCGTCAATAAGCTACAAGCTCCCTGGACAAATACCCAATGGCTCATTAATTGGACATGATTCGTTGCTCAGTGGTCATTTGACTGCGCCCAGTGTCCACTCCCAAAACCGGCCATCTCAAAATTTCAGCCACTATTCAAGTAGGACCTCTGAGAAGAATATCAGGCAAGAACCAAAATCTACATCTCCGACTGAAGACTCTACAAAGGAAACTCAAAAACCATCTCGTGGTTTAGAACTTGCTAGAGATGTACCAAGCAGGGTGACTTCAGACCAAATCCTGTCTGCACCGATGCGCACACCTTTGAGTTCCTATCGTCGGGTTCCACGTGTCATGCCGCGGAGGGGTCAACTCTACGTCCCAGATTCTCAACCAGAACATGACAGAAGACCGGCCATATCATCTCAGGGCTATCAACACACTGTTGGCACGCTATCAAATTACATAAACCACATGCCTACCGCCCATCTGCCCCGATCCACTGGTTCGGTGTCGTCCAGCTCTAATAACCCTTCACAGAGTAGCACTCTTTTTGGAGTTCAAACCAGCCGCCCACATGATGCTCAGAATCTGTCCCTCAAGAGAAAGCCAGTCAGATTCTACACAAGGTATACTGTGCAACCGCCCAGCTCTTATGGCTCAAGTAGACCTGATGGTCATCTCAAAGACAAGAGCGCAAGTGTTGGTCATCCTCTCAACCCAACTGCCCAGTCAAAAGATGAGAAACTGAAGCGGCATCTAGTCGCTGCCATTTCATAGTTGGAAATTTTCAAATTTGTTAACGTTGCTTGACTGTCAGCATCAGGGAGACTTTAGAACGAAGCTATGCCCAGGAACTGGAATCCATAATTCAATCTCGTATGAGCATGGTGCCAGAAACTCCCAGCTACTGTCCGCAACAATCATGTAATCGTCATCTATAAACTCTATGAGCACTAGAACCCACAATGTAAAAGGATTTCAACATTCAAAGGAATCAACTTCAAGAAATAACATGGTATGGAAAACTCTGGTATTTTACTTTTGAATTTAACTGCTTATGAGTCATTGAAATCAAAATGTGTAAACTCTCGTTGAATACAGGTGAAGTGGCTGATGGTCTGTCTGCTTGTAAATATGGTACGTATTCACACTGATTGTGATGGCTCACACAACTAAATTTTGAATAATTTGTTTTTGTTTTCACAAGGATCTCTTGCTACCTTGAACTAGGAGGAAGATTCTGCAGTTCTACGCATCCAACTAATAAAACCATGAAATATTAGGTTTTTTTTTACCTCTTGATTGTTTGACATAGGACCTGTTCAACGGTGTTTCTTGGTTGATTTAATGACAATATTTAAGCACTGAAAAGCTATTGACACATGCATCTCGATTGATTATTTTCAATTCGTCCGGTAAACAAAAACCTTTTAAAACCTCAATCTTGAGTAAAGCTTATAATGCTTGCAGCGCATGAAAAACACGATTTTGTTAAATTGTTCTTATAACAGCAGTAGGCATTCTCGAACAGACCACAGGACCTCTAGAAAGGAATACAGAACAAGTCTGTTTTCATTGATTTTTGAAGCTACAGTACGTAGGCGCTGAACATACTGTCCCGCGGTGTCACCTGGGTCGTAAAAACTCTACAGTCATTGCAGAGGTTGTTGAAAGGCACTGTTCTGCATCAGCAAAAAATGTACCTTTTAGAGTTTAAACGAGATATGTTTTAATGACCGCCACGCATTTAACATTGATCAGAAAAAATGCTCTACAAATATAAGACTGTAAACTTGTCATTCTGCATGAATATCAAACAATGAATTAACACTACCTGTACAGTATGTCAAAGTATTGGACATACGGAATACTGCCCACGATCTCTACAGGCTCTCATTATAAATGTAACGTTGAATAAATCTTGCGTAGAGTACTTTATATCTAATATGCACATAAAAGGACCTGATCTCTTAATGGGAGGAAATGGACGAGATATAAAATACTTTCACTCTAAGCAGAGACTAAAAAAACTCCGCCAACTGTCTGCCTCAAGGAAAAGCACAAAGGAAATGTAAGTTATCTGGGCCACAAGTCTCAAACTCCGCTCTTTGGGACATGACAGACAGGACTCTGTCAAGTCCTATATCGAATTATATGGCCCAAGTTTTCCATATTCACGAAAAATGAATATTGGGCGAAATAGTGACGTTTTCTGCAACGAGCGTAATATCGCACAAATCTTCACACACTTCAGTCCGCACGTTGCGCTTAACTGTTTAATACAGATTTCAAAAACTTCGTGAAATATTTCCCAATGGAACAAACTATTTGCTAATCATACAGCAGAACTATTGTTCGGTAAAGCGGAGCTGCCAGACAGCGTTGCCAGGTTGGGCGGATTTCTTTTAAATTAATTGCTTAACGTAATTTGGATTGGGGTTACTCCTGGCTAACTGTACTTTATGGGCACTTTCCTGCACATGAACATCAATCCTATTATGATCCCGTCAAAGCTCTAAAATAATTGCGACGAGGCGATATGTCCGTCGGGCGGATTTTAAACTTTGTCCGTCAAACCTGGCAACACGAGCTGCGTGCAACAACGCAACAGCGCAGCGTTGACAGCCGCAGCTTTTCTCCACACTTCTCCGGGTTCCACATCAAAGAACCAGTCAACAGTATGAGTGGGTCTGTTTGTGTTTGTGTGGGGGTCGTCGGCAGCTAGCTGGGGGGGGGCGGGTTAGTCAGCTGGCGAGTCTGACGATCCGACTCAACGTTAGCTGACTTTGAGTTTGTAGCTAACTGAGCTTAGCTAACGCGAAGACGCAGCATGGGCGACGGCAGCATCGCTCCCCGGTTCGGCAACGCGAGAGCGTTGCTCGGAATAGTTGCCGGAGCTGGAGCCTCCTACGGGTTATACAAACTCCTCAGCGGCGGAGGCTTCAAGAGGAACAAGAAAAGCGCTGCCAATGAGAGTCCCGGGGTCAGGAGGAGCGAGTCCAGCGAAGCGCCCCTTCCGCCGGGCAGCCTGCTGGCCAGGGTGTCTGGACTGGACGTCGTCGCTCCCCGACCTGTGGATGCTGCATCGGGTAATGGAAGAAGCACGCAGGCCCGACCTTATATCCCAAGATGAGAAACTCCAAGCGCGCATATACACTCATATTTTGACACACAAGTTGTCTGTTTTGAAAACAATAACCACAGCCAGGTCTCCTTTAGTGCAAGCACGTTTAAATGTGCATCTTTGTTGTGTGGTTCATCCTCCACAGGGGAAATCACCCAGCAGTCCTCTGGTAACCTGGCTCCTCAGCACTTGAAGATGCTGCTGTCGTGTCTGAAGACCAGCAGTAATCCATCCGAGCGATGCCGGATGCTGCTGACGTTGGGGAATTCTGCTGCCTTTACTGTGAATCAGGTGAGTGAAAGTCCACTTTCTTTTCAACAACACATTGTGTGAGTGAGGTTCATTCTAAAATGCTTCGTGTGAAGTTTTAAGGGGATCTAGTTGGAAAGTGATGCAGCTGATGGGCTTTGTAAGTGGTGCCACACAAAGCTCTGAATGCTCTCTGACATTTTTCTTTCCCTTTTTACCGATTGTCCAGAATCTTATACGGGACTTTGAAGGGATTCATATCATAGCTGGTTTCCTCTCTGATCCCCTGGCAGAGGTTAGAGTGCAGACTCTGAATGCATTGAATAATCTATGTATGAACATCCAAAACCAGGAACAAATAAAGGTATGTTGCCCTACAATGTACAGAAAATATCATGCATATCATCTGCTGCTGAACATGATCATGTTCTGTTTGAATGTTCATGTCCACACCTTTTTTTTTATAGGTTTATGTCCCACAAGTGCTGGAGCTGATTGAGATGTCACCAGTGAATTCGGACCTTCAGCTTGCTGCTCTCAGGCTGCTGACGAACCTTTCCGTCACAGATAAACACCAACACTTGCTGAAGAAATCCATTACCCTTTTACTCTCTCTGCTTGTTGTGAGCAAAGAAGCATTACAGGTTGGTCTCTTTTTAGGTCACACCTGGTTGATCGTCTTCACGTTGTTGAATACCTTTTTGTAACGTTTAAAAGCTTGTAGCTCTTGGAAAACTGATCAGGCCAGTAGAGTTGTGAATGTAATGTGTGGGAATGAAACACTTTAAATATTTGTCTTTTCAGATTCAGGCTTCAAAAGTCCTTGTGAATTTGTCGTCCAATCCAGATATGATGGATGACATTGTTCAAGCTCAGGTAAGAATAATGAGATTGTGTACGTTAGCATGGATCAGGATTAAGAGCTCATCAAATAAGAAAATGGATTAAATAGGTTACGTTTATTTGTGATCACTAGTAGTGTCATTCCACGCTTCATTATAAATCCCCATTTTGATGAAAGTCCTTCCTCCTTTTTGTCGTAGGCACCTGCCTCGGTCGTGCTGCTGTTTGATTCACGGACAGCCACCGCGGTGCTTCTGCGACTGCTGACGTTTGCCGGGAACCTAAAGGCCTGGAGGGCCTCGGCGCAGGTGGCCGATGAACTGCGGCGGACTCAGGATTGCCTCTTCCGGGTCATGTTAGATGAGTCCTCCCAGCTACACAGCCGACTGGTCCAGCTGCTTTCACACCCTGATGTTGAGATTCAGTCCCAGGTGGCCCGCATCTTGACATAGACGTCCCTCTCTGCACTCTCCATCCACGCGCAGCTTTTGTCTCGACCGATTTTGCCAAAGCCATCGCCCATCTACGCCCATGACTGTAATCTTCTAATATTCAATGCAGCATAGCCGCCTGCGGATGGATACTCAACTTACACACATTCTCTTTCCATCTAAAGTATTCCCCAGATAAGTGTTAATACCACACATATGTGATCTATTCCACTTTTCCCTTGTGTTTTACTTTCTTTCACTACATTTAATCAGTGAAATTTTCTGAATCTAAACCCACTGCCAAACATTTTCTAGAGATAATGTCAGAAAGACCCGTGCAGCACAAACTAACTTTGTACCCTTCTTTAGTACAGAGAGACACTTAAATGAAAAGTCCACGAGGTTTCTCGCCATGGAGACACTGTCACATGGCTGGACTACAACTCCTGTCCTCTCATTTATCAGCACGTTGGTTTAAGGATGGTGGTCTTCAAGATGTTATCTTCATTGGTGAATTGAATGTAAGCATCAGTGCATCTTGACTTTGGAAGAGACAGAATTAGGTCATCATACAGGACTGTTGCGCTCATGTTCTTTGACGATGTGAGAAGTTTAGTGCGAGGAAGCAGCGTTACTGACGTCAGTACGATACTGACTCAAATAGTTGGAAAATGGAGGTATTTGAAACCATTATATTTAATAACAATTAAATTCATATTTATGTATTTGTTGCATTCTCTTTGACCATGTTAAGATATGTTTAAGTGAAGCCTGATTTTCCTTTCACGTAAAATGATGATCTCCAGTGCATCTATAGGAAGAACTTGGAGTTTAAACACTGTCTCCCTTGCTTTAAGACCAGCTTGCACAAGTGGTTGGGACACTTGATATAAGCTAAGCAGACTTTGAATAAAACCCCAGGTTTGATCCAGGATGCGCTGGTGGAGTTCCATCTCTCTCAGAAACACCTGTGAATTCCCCCGAGTGGAGCTGGAGGAAGTTGCAGGGGAAAAGGATGTCTGGACTGATTGTTTCGGCCAACATGAATGTCGTGCAGAAATGCAGCTTGAAAATGAGTTGAAGAGGAATCGACCTCTGACAAAGGTCTGCGAAATCTATTACTTAGTTTAAATGAACATTCTTTTCCACCCATTGATTGTTGATTAACAAAAATACAAAGCCTTGTCATCCTATATTATGCATTTTTCTATAATGAGATCAGCTGAAAGTAACACATCCACATATTGTCTGACCGGCGTTGTGGAGCCATCTCCTAGTTTAACATCTAAACGCATGAAAGATGTGACGATTATCTCAGAATACGATTTCTGTTGCAAGGATTTTACGACACGAGCCAGACCAGGTCTAAAGAAATGCTGCACGTTTTTTAATTTTGGACACTGACTTAATCCTAAATCTCTCTCAGGCAATATGGTTTACGTAAACACAAACAGCAGGAAGCTGGTTTACTTGTGGCCTAAATCGCCATATTTATTTAATGAAAAAATGTTTGTTTTGTCTTTCTGAATGTTTCAATAAATGCTCAATGTGAAATAGTATTGATTATCATTCGTATTTGTTTACTGAAATAGATTAAACTAGTAGCATTGTGAAAGTTGGACTGCCTTTTGTCCATGCATCTAAATTATCATTCTGTAACCTTTTTCAACATTACTTATGGGTTTCAACATAGTGGCACTATGACTGCAATTAAATATTTTCTTAAAAGATGTCTTTCAAGCTCACAGACTCATGAACATGTGACATTTGGGAAAGATTAGACGATGTGGAGTCAAATTACATCAGTTTGTTTATGGCGACGGATCTAAATTCACAGAGCTGCCACGTCGCTTAGCAAATCCTCACAATCTGCACCGTGAAGATCTTTATTGTCTTAAGGTGTGTCTGGCAACATTTTAGATGGATCTTCATAATCTGTGAGGAGGAGGATGCACAACCTATGACTTCCTGTTACTACTAGAATTCCAAATTATCGGAATAATGTCTTCATGATCAGGATGTAACAACACACGAGACATTTGGAGCCGATCAAAGTACGGCCGTCTTACAAAAAGCATATTTCATGGCAAACGGTTTCTTTGCTCTACGTTACACATACATAGTGTAATAATTATTTGACCTTTTAATATATTTTACCCTCAGTGCGAAGATCATAGCGCTGAAATATGAAGCCAATTGGATTCAATCTCTAGGAGGAGTTTGTTAAAGTACAACGAATGGCCGACTTGCTGTTGGGTTTAAGGGTTTCCTCCAAGAAAACTTTTTGTATGTTCTTTCAAGGTACAAACACAGAAAACATTTTATGCAGATTTTGGTAACCCAATATTGCGGTTACCAAAATCTACATACATTTTTTTGTTTTTGTTCAGCAACTCCACACTCATTGTACAACGTAAAAGAAAAGTCGTAACCTTGCTGGTATCCCAAGCACCTTGTTTTTGCAAGGATGATGATAATTATAGTCGACATTAGAAGAACAATATGTTCTCTGCTCCAACTGTGTTGGTGCTCGGGCCCTAAATAGAGATGCTATACTTAGTTCATAGAGGTTATTATATCCACAGAGCTGTAATACAGATTGGACTGATATCGAACGGTCATCATTGCTCTGCTGTGACTTTGGAGGATGCAAAAGAGTCAGTTTTTAGAAAACTGGTCCAAGCAGTTATGTGGGTCAACATTGAATGCAACACAATGCATATTCAGGTGTCCTGTGACTAGTACAACTCCCTTCTTTCAAACTCCACACATCAAGCTTATAATTCAAACTTTTTGTAAAAGACAGATTCAGGTCTAAAAACAGATGTTTGATTATTTTCAACTTTATAAAAGCCCACTGTCGAGCAGAGCTGTTTGCACAGGCAGTAAGCTGACCTTCATAGAACATGTACGGTTTGAATGAGCTTTCCTTTAAGGTTTTGATAACATTACATATTTTGAAAATCGTTAATACTGTAGTAATAGTAGTAGTAGTAATCACAATTTATTGTAGAAATATTAAAGAAAAAAATATATGTATTATTTTTGAATCCATAATATTCCTATGACAAATTGTAATTTTTATGATGTGGGCGTGGGTGATGAAATTGGGCGACACCCTTTAAGAATAAGCCTTTATTAAATAATTATTGTCCCATGATGCGTTTCGGTCTTTGTCTCCCCCTTCTCTCTCTCCCACTCTGAAGCGGCGAGGAGACCGTCGCTGCGTCCCGCT
Source organism: Gasterosteus aculeatus (assembly GCF_964276395.1). Classification (NCBI taxonomy): domain Eukaryota; kingdom Metazoa; phylum Chordata; class Actinopteri; order Perciformes; family Gasterosteidae; genus Gasterosteus; species Gasterosteus aculeatus. The sequence goes on from NC_135698.1 coordinate 10,442,614, forward strand.
GAGCTCCATCACAGTCTCACAGTGGACGCGGGCGCGTCGTCACACGGAAGCACGGCCGAGACGCGGTGTGGGGGTCGGTGGTGGTGGTGCGTATATTGGGGGAAGGGGAAAGGGGGAAGAGGGGGGACCTTTCGGATCAGCCGCATCGGCGATGAACACCCACACCGCGCAGCAGAAGTAGACGGAGCTCTCACAACACCGACGCGTCGAGGATGAGCGGCACCGCGGCGGCCGCGGGATCGGCTTCCTGCCGATTCGCCCACTATTTCGTGGAGTGCGGAGTGGACACGGACACGGGCTTGGAGCCGGACGACGCAGCAGGTAGACGGGTCCAAAGAATCCACTCATTGCATGTAAAGGCACATCCGGGGTCGTCCTTTTTCGCAACACATTTGCTGTTTTATGTCAAATAAAATGCAGCGTGTGTGTGTGTGTGGGGGGGGGGGGGTCTATTGGAATATGTTTTGATTGGACGCCACATTTCTTTCTTCCTTTCTTTCGCCTTGTTGTCAACATCATATATCTGCATAAGACCTCTGTAGAATAGCTGATATTCAGGCCAATAGCCTTTTTATTCATAATCATAATGAGATAATAACCTTTTCTTGGGAGGATATTGGTATTTATAAACAAATGGTCAAAAACATGCACATGCATGTATATTTTGAGGAGCCTGTAATGCAGATAAATAAAAACACAAAATCCAAGATAATTACCGTTTACCGTGAATCTGAAGAAATAATTTAAAAGGAAAATGATATGGTCTCACCTTCTTGTTGTCTCTGCTTGGGGGAACATATTTACGGTCTGGTTTATGTGTTTTATTCATATTATTTAAAGAAAGCAGTGTAGGTCAAATTTGATTATATCATCGCTGGTTTCTGCAAGTCACCCACTGCTACGCCTGGATGAGGAACAGAAAGGGTTGAGAAGACTGGAGGACGACAGCATATCATGCCCTTTAACGCTGGAGCACAGATGGAGCAGCCTGTGGTTCACAGCTAACACCGGAGGACTGTGTGTGAGAACCAGCTCCCAGATATAAATAGGATGAGATGTAAAGATATGAAAGCAGTGATAATCTACGTGATGGTGGATCTGTTCACTTCTCTCAAACAGAGATGGGCTTTTTTCAGTTTCTAACACAGTAGGTCCATTTCTCACCAAAAGCCAAATGTTGGAGGATATTAATGCTGGCTGGTAGGTGGATGTGGGGGTTGCCACGGCGATGACAGCTGCAGAGAATTTTTGTGATGGAACGCTTCTCAGCTGCTGGTCGTCAGAAATAGAGACGGCAAGTGGCTTCGCTTTCTCCCACTGTGATTTGTTGACGCTGAGGACAGATTGACCCAGGAGGCATTTGTGACGTCTGCACGTGTTCTGGTCCGTGTGTGTGTGTGTGTGTGTGTGTGAGTGTGCGCGTGCGCATCTTGGTCTTTGTAAGGAAAAAGAGCTGAGCAGGTGTACCAACACATTGAATGTCACTTCCAGGATTGCGAACAATAGTCACCGTGTGTTGTTCTTTTGTAACAGGAACAAACCTCAAATGGAGCCGTAACCCGACGTTCCTTCCTGCTTCAGCCAAATGACTTTTGGAATAAAAAAAAAAAAAGATATATATATTTAGGCAGAGCTCTGTTCACGTTGGGAAACAGGGCTCTGCTGCAGATGAATTACTGCTCTAACTAACCATACTTTGATATCTGGTCCCCTGCGGCGAGTGAAAGTGCTGGCGGCCAGTACATCTAAGCTTCACCAATCTGCTTATATAACAGCGGGTCATCTCAGGCCCACTGCAGCAGGGGGCTCCGCTCGCCTTCCAAGGGATTTATTCCTCTGTGTTTGACTTTACATCCGTTTTCTATAAAGCTGTATCTGTATAAAGCAGGAGATGTTTATTCTATCATGTGCGCCAGCATTTGTTCGTGTGAGGTTTTCCAGTATCTTTTGTTTGTTTTCGTGTCATTGGAGTTTGCCTTCCGAGGAACAATCTTCCCTTGTTGGCTTCTCAATAGATGCCACTGTGTTTTCTGCGGCCTAATCGAAACGTCACGTGACGTCGCCGGATGGCGGAGGCCTCATCCCTCGACTGTCACGGGGGGGGGGTGTATGACATCACTGGAGAGAGAGAACTCCCTGACCCAACAATTGAAAGCTGCATCATAATGTTGAACTGATTGCAAAGATGTATAATGTTTTGTAGTCTTAATATAGGCAAAAATCAGTTTATTTTCAGGCAGTCAATTCTTTTATCCGTTATTTATACGAGCGCAGCACCACGTCTGTGTCTCAGGCTGAGGTGAAGAGAGAAATGAGTCTTTCTTGTTCTATGGCAATGATTAGACCTCCAGTGGACAGACAAATGTAACGCAAAGACAAAGTGATTTGAACAGTTTGAGCCAGAAAGGCAAAATTCTCTGTCAGTGCCAATTGTCATTTGCTGCCATTCTTCATCTTCTCATGTGATCATGTGATCATGTGAAAAATGGGACATAGGGGGTCAATCATTTGGTGAACAGGACGGACGTCTACGGCTCTTTAATCATCCCAATTAAGCGTGCCTGATTTTGGGGAGCCACGCGTCGACATAAATCTTTGTGATTCATGTCTAAACCGCGAATGCATTCGAGCTAAACATGCTAAACTAGTTTCAGTATCTCAATTGTGAGGATCTGCTGATTTTCTCTGAATTACTTTATATGACAGAAAATAATTACATTTGTGCTCCTGGCCTCTTAGTCCGACATAACAGGCTACTTTAAGAAAGGCTACTTTAAGAAAGTACCCTGTCTCTCGCCCCGATGTCAGCTGGGATTGACTGCAGCCCCTCCGCGACCCTTTATGAAGGATGAGCGGATTTGAAGTAGCGGTTGTCAGAATTTTCTAAAATGTTATGGACAAAATGTCTAATCAAGAAAATAATTGTTGGAGTTTAATCATTATGAAAGAAAATATTCTTAATGATATCAAATATTCTACAATGCATGAGCTCATACATAGCTTATTCTCTGTATGTGTTAATGTGGTGAAAGGAGAAAACATGTTAATTACAGCCTAGTGAAACAGACATTTAAGCTTTTATTCAAACACTAAAACAAACCTCCCCCCTCCCTCATGAATGTGGTCTGCACACCCGCTTTGGTGGGAGCCTGTGTCAGGAGGACTGTGGCTCTTAATTTGGTCGGCTGATGAAACTCGGGGTGACGTAAAAGGCCGTCGGGCTTTGTCTGCGCGGTTATCTTCGAGGCCAAAAGTGCTACCGTGGCAACTGGGCGCTTGATGCCGCTTCCCAGCGCCGGCACCAATTTGTATCCTTAGCAAAGAACATTGACTCTCCCTCTTTTCACTGTGATCCATTAGCTTCTGTCCCCCACCTACCAGTTTAACTTGAAGTGGTGCTCTTTACTCCTGTGGCGCAGCTATGGGGGCTGTGCGTCATCTTGTAGGCAGTGTGTCAAAGCTGAAAAGAGAAGGTTTCTAATTGCATCTGTCTTTCTTCTCATGGCGATGTTGGTTGAAGCCGAAAATCAACTGGGAGAATTAGTGGTGGATCAGGAAAAACGAGGAATACAGAGTACTGTTCAAGGGCATCCCCTTCAGAAAGTGTATGAATAATGAAAGCACCTCATTCACTACCGTCAGTCCGTTACACACACTGAATGAGACGCACGCACACATTCTTTATTTCTATCTTCAGCAGCTCCTCTTCCCTCTGCTGAAACTCGCATAGCGCTGTATGTAACCGGAGCCAGGAGCTTGAGAGACGACAAACGGGAGCCAGATGGGGCAACGCATCAAATCTGTGCATCGTGACTTTCCGTGTATACGCTGCACATTCAAACCCTCCCATGCACATGTAACTGTTATATAAGTATCTCTCCTCCTTCATCTGGAGCCTGAGCACAGAGAAATATCAAAAAGCAGCATATTTTTATCTTCAAGCAAGAGAGTTTCCTTCTGCAGAGGGTCAGGGATGAAGGGTGCTTTCCCTTTTTGCTGCAAAATGGACCTTGCTGTCAAAAACAGATGAACCTTTGTTGTTTTTTTTCCAGCCTGTGTCAGACAAGGTTGTTACCATAAATACTAGCTGCTGTCCTCTTGTGACGTCCTCTGTTTTGTCCTTCACATTGTGCAATGCCGCCTGCCTCAGCAGACACAGAGGTCAAAGACCAGTCTGTACCAATGTCATATATTTCAGTAACGCTCTTTTTCTCTGCGCCTGTCTTTCAGGGGAGGGCTTTCAGCAGAGCCCCATTGGACGTTCGTTCAAGTCCAAGGTTCTGGTGCATTACCCCGAAAGCGCAGACAGAAACCCCTTCAACAGAGATGCCGTCAACATGGTAAGGTCTTGGACATAAACGCCCTTTTTCTTTCCCACTAACTGACGTCGTTATTAAGGACTACATTTGACACTTTAACCTCTCTTTCGTCTTTTGCTCTCTGTTTTCTCCTTCCAGCTCTGCATGCCGAGGGGTCTCTCCTTCCGCACACGCACTGACAAGCTCGACCCTCAGTTTCACTCGTTCGCGATGTCTTTTGACGACGGCGCGCGTTCCTACGGCTTTGTCCACACCTTCTACGAGGAGGTGACGAGTGCTCAGATCATCACTGCCATGCAGGTCCTCTGCCAGATGCACCACGTGGAGCACCACTCAGCTTCATCTGCCTCCTCGCCGTCGTCCTCGTCTTCATCTGCATCCTCGCCGTCCACCTCCAGCATGGACTCGCTAGTGAGCAGCTTGGACGAGTCGGACGGCGAATCTCTGGCGTCCGCTTGCCTGGGCTGCGCGGGCTCCTTTGATCCGGCTCGGGACACTCTGTACGTGTCCAAGGCGCTCTGCCTCCTCACGCCGCTCCCCTTCCTTCAAGCCGCTCGAGAGTTTCTGTCTCAGCTGCACCAGGCGGTGACGTCTCACACGGCCCCTCCCCTCCCGCTGGAGAGCTACATCCATAACATCCTCTACGAGGTGCCCCTGCCCCCTCCGGGTCGGTCACTGAGGTTTCACGGGGTGCAGGGGCCCATCGTGTGCCAGCGGCCCGGCCCGGGCGAGCTTCCGCTGGCCGAGTATCCGCTTGGGGAGGCGTTCTCACTGCTGGGCGTAGACAACATGGTCCAACTACTTACTTGTGCACTTCTGGAGACACAGGTCCTGCTTTGCTCCCGCGGTAAGCTCACTATTCACTTAGCGCATACGGTCATAGTGCAGTTTAAATGCACTATGACCTAAAGACATTTGACAGTTCTTGCAACATTTTTGCAGTAGCAGAGCAGCTGTTTTCCCTTTTAACAAGATACCGTTAATAACATCATGTAAATATATAAATGAACACGATTTTCAATATAACTACGCCACATGTAACCTGACACAATCTATGGGAACAACCGGTCAGATGAGTTTGAGGTTAAATACTGTCAAGAACTGACATTTTAGTTTATTTAATGTAATAAATAAGTAAGTAATTGGGCATGTACATATTAATCAAATAGTGTCAGCGACTCGTAAACAGCTTGAATAAATGACAGTTAAGGGTGTGTATTTGAAAATACAGGTGCTTCCTTTGCTGATTCCCCCTCTCTCTCTCTCTCTCTCTCTCTCTCTCTCTCTCTCTCTCTCTCTCTCTCTCTCACACAACGTCTGTCTCTTCCTCCTCTTTCTCATCACCTCAGACTACCAACGTTTGATGACAGTGGCAGAGGGCATCACCACTTTGCTATTCCCATTCCAGTGGCAACACATCTACCTGCCCATTGTTTCAGCACCGCTACATCACCTCCTGGATGCTCCTGTGCCGTTCCTGATAGGCATCCAGCGCAGAGATGGAACTCAGCGATCCGCACTCCACCTGCCACACGAGGTACACAAGCGTAGTTTCTTGTGTCAGCATGACAGTAAAGATTTCAGGACAACACTTCAGAGCTTCACACCACCTCCCCCCCGACACACATGCATCTCTTCAGTCTCTTTGAAGTCGCGCTGACCAAGAAAGGAGGAGTTGAAAGACACCCAGAGGGGTTGATGAAAGCATTAATGCAGAGCATGAGAGATCCAGAACAATGAGACTCACTGAATAATTAACGATGATTAGGGATCTCCACTTTAGGGGGTAAATTGCAAAAGATGATGAAATGTTGAGCATTTAGTTGGATTTTTCTTAATCTAAGCGTCCAAATGCTCAAAAGACTGGTAACATTGGCATATTCATTATTGACACCCAGGAAAAAAAATTGAATGCAAACAGAATGACAGTGATGATGACAAAACATAATCAAGAGGTGAAGACATCAACTACGAGGATGAAGGTGCACAGTGTGCGCTCTACATTGCATCAACTTGAGGATGTAAACTGACTGCCCGAGGTCACTGTTGAAGGTTGCGTTGCTGCTGAGTGCGCTGTGCTCCACCGCTGCTTATAGAAGCAGTATTTTTAAATCAGTGCTTGTCTTTCTCACAAACTTCCGGACTTCATTGCTCAGCAGCTTTATTGGCAAAATCTGGAACTTGGCACTTGGCACGCATTTCTGATTTCTTTGCCAGAGTGAAAGCCTGACATTGAAGGTTTCCACTATTCCCGTATTGCAGCGATAACAGTATTTATTAGATAATCCTTCAATTGCTAATATCCCCAAAGAAATTAATTGCAGTGAAATGCCAAGATTCTATTAATGGAAAGTAATCAGATCTTGATCGGATGTTAGAGCTCAGCCACTGCATTGGGATTGGTTAAACCTGTTATGATTATCTGATGCAGAAACCGGTTGAAAAGGTTTTTTTTTTCCTGCTTCAAAGGCAAATCTGTGCTTCGTGGACATTGACAGCGGCTGCGTCGAGGCCCCCGAGGACCTCCCCGTGTTTCCAGACCAGGTTGACTTGATCCAGGAGTTGAGTGAGGTACTGCTGCGTTTCGGGCTCCCTCCACGGGGCGGTGCGGCCCCAGCGCCCACAGCCGCCGCCGCCGCCGCCTCCCCTCGCCTCAGCAGCCTTGTGCTGGAGGATCTGATGGAGGACAGGAGGAACGGGAACCTGGGAGGTGAGGAGCTGGAGGTGCTGGAGAGGCTGCAGGCTCTGGCGCGCCGGTGCGGAGGAGAAAAGACGTCCGACGGAGGGAAGACGCTGGGACACGTGTTGGAGAAGGAGGAGGAGGAAGAGTTAAAGGCTGCAAAGCTAAACATTCAGCTGAGGGAGGTGTTTGCGGGACGTTTTACTGCCCTGTTTGGCCGGTATGAGGAGTTTGTCATCCACAGCGCTCTGGACTTGGACTCCTGGTTGAGCAACCGAGAGGCAACATTCAGCTTTGACAAGGTACTGTTAATGCACAGACACATAAAACTACTGTCTCTCTCACTAAGATGTGTTTTTGGACTACTTTGTGACGGGCCCCTCATCAAACTGTCCATGTTGTCTTTGTGCTCATCAATGTTTCAGGGTTCCTTTCTGTCAGTTCAGCCTGGGACACACCTGCACTTCTTGTCCCGGTTCCTGGAGACATCCATGTTTTCTTCCTTCGTCGATGGGAAAGTGATATCGCGCTGGGCGGAGAGAGAACCACTGCAGCAGCTGTTTGACAGCCGCCTGGAGACGCAACAACTCTACGACACAGACGAAGAGGACTCCCGTAACTGTCGCTACAGGAAATGCACCACAGTCTTTGAATCAGGTACTGTGACGATGTTCATCACCAAAACAAGATGAATTAAAGTATATTCAAGTAAATATTCTGCTAATATTCTGCTAACCTCATTGACAGGATGTTTGCATCTGAATCTGGCTGTTGTACACTGTTTAACTAAATTAAAATAATCCATAGAAGATAGAAGATGTGGCCACTTTATCGTTATCACCAAGACTCGTCATGAGTTATTTATCCCCGTCGGACCCCAAACCTTCGATTTGGGTTTGTCTCTGCAGCTCAGGTAATCGAGCGCAGGCTGCTGAAGGCTGACCACACTGCCATACACCCCCACCTGCTGGACATGAGGATCGGACAGGGCCGTCACCATCCGGGCTACTTCCCCAAGCTGCAGGCTGACGTGCTGGCTCAAGGACAAAACACCAACAAGTGAGCCCTTTTTCTACTGTTATTCAGTAACAAGAGTAATTCCCAACCTCAGCTCAACTGATCTGTGAAGAATATTTGTGATTAAACCAATATATGCACATGTTTTAGGTTGTGGTTAGTCATCCAGATTGGATTATTCAATTGTGTGATGCTTATCTTTTTGTACATTCATTAGTCACAGTTGATAGTTAGATTTAGTTCATTCACACACAGTAGAAAAATGGATTTATTTTATATATACAAACAAATCCCAATAAACTGAATTGTGAATTTATTTTTGGTCTTATCTGGGTAAACAGGTGGTCTGGACGTGTCACAGCATCTCGCAGGACTGACCTCAAGAGATCAACTGTGACTGAAAACCCAGCGGTGGACAATGACTACAGACCGGTACTCTGACGCACACCCACGCACACAGACACACACCATAGGAAGCCTGCGTCTGATATATTACCTGTTGTTTGGTTCGACAGAAGTACACGTTTGCCAGGAAGAACCTTCGCCAGGCGAAGCTACTCGATTCGTCGCCTCAAGCGGTCACTCGGACTCACCGGGAGTTTGTCGACGGGCTGCTCAGCGAGTGTCGACTGAAGGTCAGAGCTCTATCTGCGTGGCGACGGAGGCCCCGATGTCACTGATTTATTCACTTTCTCAAGGTTAATACCACAAACCGGCTCTCTGGCTTTACAGACCAAACGGATGTTGATGGAGAGGATGGGGAAGGAGAGCGTGGAACTGGGTCGGGGAGAAACCAACATCATGGGCCTGCAGGAAAACACACTCATCCACGGCCTGTGTGACCTACTGGAGAGAACCTGGGGCCACGGTCTGCAGCTCAAACAGGTCAGGCACATATTTCACACGCCTTATCAGCTCAGATTAACAAAAAAACAAAAAAAACATGTTTGTTGCCACATCATGCACAGGACCACAAAGAGGCGACTGTATGAGCAGGTTGAATATTGACTGTGTATTCGTGAACAGGGGAAGTCCGCTCTTTGGTCCCACCTGCTTCACTATCAGGCGGCCCGGGTGAAGACGGAGATACCGGCTGAGTCTCCAGGTCGGGGGACAATCTTGCTGTTTTTTGGGGGGGGGGTTTGCATAAAACCAGTGAGCTAAGAGTTGGATTGTCAGAGGCGTTTAACTCTATTGTCTATTTAGGGTCTAATGGTTTTGACCAGGGAACGTTCGATGTTGGCACTCTGCTTCTGAGAGGATCGCTATTACAGGATACGAGGTAACCAAAGCAAACATGCTTTAGTGTTAGAAAGGGTGGTGCACCATTTATAAAATGGAGATGAAAAAATAACTGATGTCTTGGTTGCAGACCAAGAATCATTAGATGCAATGCCGTGGGAAAAAGCTTCTTTTTCTCACTTATCTGGTTTTATTCCAGGTTTATCCAGACCATGGCGGAGGGTATGTCTGAGGTGGGTCAGGCTCGTGCCTGGATCCATCTGGCTCTGGAGAAGAAAATGCTGTCCCAGCACCTCAAAGAGCTACTTGCAAACCAGGAGCTGCTCAGGTCAGAACTCACTTATAATTGACCTTAATGACAAGCAGACAGAAGGCCATTGTTTCTGGGAGTAATTTATAGTGTGTTGCTTTCTCTCCCAACAGGCAGATTTATAAACCTCATGCATTCCTGCTCTGTGAGGAAGAAAGGGAGCAGTTTCTGTTCCACCTGCTCTCTCTCAACACTGTGGACTACTTATGCTTCACACACGTCTTCACCTCCATCAGTAAGTAAACCTCACCAAAACAATGTTAGAATTTATTGGCACATATATAAGGACCCTATATACTTCAATCACACAGTTTCCACTTGCTTCACTTGGACCCTTTAGACAAACGAGGCATTAAAATGTCCCCCGTGCTGTAAAAATCCTTTTTCTGTTGCTGTGAGTATTGTGAGATGTAAGTGAATGAAATCTCTCTCGTGGTTCTCCAGGTATTCCATACCGTGTCGTCATAATACCCATGAAGAAGCTGAGTATTGCAATGGCAACAGTTGACCCTTGGGTGTGTGTGTCGGGAGAACTAGGGGATTCAGGTGTTAGACAGATCCCGAAGAATACACAAGAGATTTTCTTCCAGGTTTGTGTACACTCTGCAGCAATACGGTAAACATAGTGTCATGCAGAGACACACACAGAGAAAAGACTCACGGCGCTTTGTGCTTCGCTTTCAGTGCAAGAACCTGGGCAGGCTGAGCACGCTGCAACTGGGACAGGAGAACTCTGGCCTGCTGGCCAAGTGTTTGATCGACAGTGTGATGGTCTATAATGAGGTCACCGGTCACACCTACAAGTAAGCCTCTTATTTTGACCCCGGTGGCATCAATTAACACTCGAGTTGACCTTCAATCATAGCGGCTAAGTGTGTTTGGGGAAAAGATCTGCCCGTCCGGTAAAGACACAATTCAACATATTGACTCAAGTATTGAACGTCTGAGCCTCCTTATATACTGCAATGACAATCTTTGCGAGTTCATTTAATACCATAAAGTCATAAACTAATGTCCTCTGCGGCCTGCTGTAAAGCAAATCAGTCCAATGAGTATCACCTTTGAAAATTGTTGTCAGTTATCCAAACATCTTTAGAACTATTAACCATACACACCCACTACACAACACGATGTGGCGGCACAATGAATGTTTTGAAGTTCGATGATGTTAGAACCCTTCTTCTTTCCCCTCAGGTTCCCGTGTGGCCGATGGCTGGGGAAAGGCGTGGGCGACGACAGCTTGGAGAGGGTTCTCATCGGCCAGCTGGTGTTACCCGGAGGGGAAGAGGACGCGGCAAGGTGGACGGGGACGCCTCCGGAGCCGGCCTCTCCCTCTCAGAGTGTGCGGGCCGTGCTGGGATCGCTTGGCAGCCGAACCAGTACGTAGTGACAAAGAACACATTCTTCGGTACAATGGTTGACCTGCTTGTTGGTACAATAACAGATTCTGCTCCCGGGTCGCCTTTCTGTTTAGCTCGTGCTCACTTCCCCTTACGTAAATCATCAATTATCCTCGTGTTTCCCTTGGTAACGTCTCTTTGTTTTATATTGTCAGGAATACTGTCTGCTGAAGTACATGAGGACATGAGGGAAGCAGCAAATAACCTTGTCAAACACTTTCACAAACCTGAACAAGAGGTATGTGTAACTACTTTTATAGTTTTAACATGTTGGCGGAATAAGCAAAAAATGATTATAATAATAATAATAATAAAATAAAATTTGATTTAATAAGGAATGTGCTATGCTATCAATCCCCTGCTCGTTTTATTTTTATCTAGCATTGGTTTGTTACCCCGACGTCTCCAGCCCACGCATCATTTGTTGTGTTTGTGTATCAGACTATCCTTTTTCATCAGCATTGCAAGTTAACAGCGCTGAAGAGACTTGATGGATCACTTTCATTTTTCTCTAATGGGCCTCCTATTCATCGAAATAACATCTTCAGTGTACAGCATCTGCTCTGTTTGCTTCCTCTTTGTATAGAAATACATTTATTTTGAAATAAAAAATGAACAAATAGTTTTCTTCTGTGGAGAATTTGGGGAAAACTGCATACGTGGGGATTTACTGAAGGTGCGAGATGAGACTTTTTCTTTCAATACCTCTATTAACTGCCATTTCTCTCATTCCAGAGGGGAAACCTGACAGTCTTGTTGTGTGGTGAAGGCAGTCTGGTGCTTTCCTTGGAGAAGTTCCTCCTGCACGGGCTCAAATCGAACCGTCTTTTCCAGAGGAATGTATTTGTTTGGGACTTTGTTGGTAAGTGATGTGTGTGAGTGCATTAAAAGCAATGTTTTACTTCTTGTCAATGTCCTCATCAAGCGGTAATGACCATACATTTAACATATCAAATTGCATGCAATAAAGCATGATTACTGTGTTACATCTTCCATCCCCAGTGTTGGTCTTCTACAACCTATTTCCCTCTAATTATCTGCATATTAATACGGTATGAACTGACAATATGGCTAACTGTTTCCTATAGAAAAGGCAGTGGTTTCCATGGAGACAGCTGACCAAATGGGTGACATGCACGGGTCAATGCTGATCAAGGATCCCCCTTGCGACTTACTGTGTCACTATGTCAATGCCATCAATGGCACGTCACGAAACATTGGAAAAGAGGGAAAGTTTCAGCTGTTCGTCTGCTTAGGAGTCAGGTAAGTGGTCACCATTTGCATCCCGCAAGCAGAGCTTTGTGATTGGACTGATGCTTCAAATGAAATATGCATTCCGTTTGAAAATAGTTTCCTCATTACTTTAATGATGATAAAAAAAACATTTAATTTTGCATGTTTCTCCATCAACAATATAAATTGGTCTTAATAAAATCTAGGTGGGTTTTTATCCATTCGACCATTTTTTCTTATTCTCTCTCAATTAAAGTAAACGGCTTTAAAACCGTAAGAATGGTTTATTGATATACTTTGGGGTCTATTTTGTGTGCGATGCTTGTAACCGTAACGATATGACTTCTTGTCTTGTCGAGCTGTGGACTGATGTTGAATGAACGCTGAATGATTGTTTCTTGCGGTTGAAAGCTACATGCGTGACTCTGTCACGTAGTCAGCTGACTCACCTCACCAGGCCTTTATGGGACTGTAATTGACCACTGACCTGTTCCTCGTGGCAGGGACCGGCTTCTCTCCTGGTGGCTCCCCCTGCTGGCTGAGTGTCCCCTGACAGCGAGGACATACGAGGACGGCGCACTGTTGCGGGACCGAGCTGCTGTACACTCCCTGTCCCGCATCCTGCACACACTCAACGAGTTTACCATTACCCTGGAGGCTGCCCTGGTCAAAGGAGTTGACCTCTGACCCAACAGATAAGCCCCGGCTCTGTGACTTACTGCAAGAATGCAGACGGGTTAAAACATTCATCTTGCCATGTGTGGTTAAGGGAAGGACATTCAGGCACTTGGGAAATGTGACCTTTTCACAAATGAAGACAGTGGACCAGAACAAGTCCCTCGGAGCTCAAGCTCCAAACATATTGCCTTGTTCACTGATGTAAATGTCTTATATGCTGTATTTGCTTCAGGAAATAGTCCGGTTTTCCCATGTTTGTTTACACTGTGAAATTCATGTTTCCTCAAGGAGAAATAGAAAGTTATTTACCAGCTCACTCCATTAGATGTACCTGACCCAATGACAACCATAACTCTCCTTCAACTGCTGTTTTGCTTGCTCTTGAACTTCAAACTAAGCACATGCATGGCCAAAATATGTTTGTTTACTTTATCTTAGTAGTTGTGATCTAAAAATATTAGGACTCAGGCCTTATTGTACACAAAGAAAAAAAGAAGAAAAAAAACCTTGACTTCATACATTGGATCTCCTATTAAATATATTCTACAAAGATGATGTTCCTAATTGAGGATATATTACAAAATGTTGTATTATGATGCTGTTATGCTGTCTAACAGCTTGCCTGTTTATCATTGTTTACTTCAGTTTGGGGTCCCCTACTGAAGAGTCCTTTGTTGGTGAAAACGGAAACCAAACCGGTGTCCTAATTGTGTCTAAACAAAAAAATGTTTTCCCTCTCTCATTGTAAATATGTTATTTCAGATCTTTAATATATTTGCTCTCGTTTGTTATTATAGTGTGCTGATTTTGTGGTATATTTTTCTGTATAAAGGTATCTTGTTTGTGTCTGTGTAAACAGTAGATTCCAGTATGGAGTCACTTAACTGAATATGTGGATAATAGTCATGCTTTTTGTTGTCAGACAATGAGTAGAGTATAGTTTCTACAAAACTCTATTATGTTGTCGCATTTTTAATTTAAAAGTTATAGAGTTACAAAAATTCTGTCTCCTGCACTGTCCTGCGAGCACTATGTAAACACTATGACCCCGCCTTTATTATAATTTAAAACAGCTTAGAAAAAACAATGAGCTGTTATTTATAACGTGTGTTGTCAAAGATTAAAGATAACATTGACAATAACTGATTTGGTCAGGTATTTGTTCAAATCTATGATTTCTAAAATGAAGTAAAATTCTTGCACAGGAAAATAATTATTAATTGCAAAAATGTTTACTGTACATGTATGACCCGATTAACTGCTTTTCATGTTTACAAAGAATTTGACACTCATAGTGTGCCAAATAAAAACTTCAACTACTGTAGGCCACATGTGTTTGCCCGTGTCCTCAAACAGAAGCTCCTTTGATTGGTTTAATGAAAGCGTCGGCAGTGTCACAGCCATAACACCAAAAAAGCCTCAAGGGACGAGCATTAGTGCAGCATTTCAAATTCAATAACGCCCGAAAACAAAACTTGAGTAATTATTTATAGAGTATTCATTGCAGAGTGCTATTACTGTTTATTTTGACCATGGATATATAATTCACATCCGCAACATCTTTTTATTTGCATTAAGATTTTTCCAAAATTTTATCACGGTCAGCATACACACTAAACATTCTAATAAACCAATGTAGTGGTTATGCCACTGCGGATAACTGCACTGCAACTGCTAAAAAAGGAATTCAAGTGGATGTTCACCCTGAACTGATCACTAAATAGAGGCCACGGTTCACCCACCTTTTACTAACCACTAATCTGGAGGTCCGCTGTCACGCAATTTAAATCACCAAAGCGCATTTCCCCGCTGGACGCCGAGACCCCCCAAAAAACACACCGTGAGGCCTCCAGACGCGCCATCTGCCATCTGTAGTAAAACGACAGGCCACGCCCCTCCGCTGACACTCTCCAATGCTCCATAGCAACCGGGGCCGAGCCCCCTGTTCCCGCGCAATGTTCCCATCCTTATAAGGCCGGCTGGACGCAGACGCACGCCGACGTCACGCGTCGTTTATGCAAATACGGCGATTGAAGAAAAAGAGAACGGCCTTCTTGCCCCGCTCTGAAATGGAGGTGTGGATGCGACGCATGCGCACTTTGCCCACAACCATCTAGTCCCGTCCACAAGCGCAGACATCAACAAGGGAGCGGGTTACGGGTATGCGGGTCGATTTTCAAAACAGTCACATCGCAAGGACGCGCTTTTTGGGAATATTACGTTGAATCGGCCTCACGCAGCTCGCAACAAGGTAACGAATGTAGCCACTTTATGTTTGTTTGGGGCCTGTCTGGCTTTAACGTCGTAAATTCTCTGTTCAGATGCGTCATTTAAAACACGCTCCGAGTTGTGTCAGAGGAAATGCGTGTGTGGGGCCTGCTGCAGAACCGACTAGTTGGCTCAACTTGATGTGCAGCTCACCTTTTTATGAGCAGGCAAAGTTACCGGGCAAAGCGCGAGGAGGCCAGGGGGAACGCAGAGACGTGTTTTAAATAGTGCGCGGACGCGCTTCACGCGATTCGCAATGGAAGGCTGTTGTTATTGTTGTTGGCTCGCGGGAGGAACACCCCCCCCCCCCTTCCCCCTCCTCCTCTATCGCTCCCGAAATTTGACCAAAGTCGGCATGCGTTCCCGTAAAAAGGCGCATTAAAAGACGCGTTGTAGCCCAAGTGCGCGTGCAGACCCGCTCCCCGCGTCCACGCTCGCTAAACAAGCCGAGTTGCATGTCTCTCTCTCTGTCTCACGCCCACCCGGACCGCGGACATGCGTCTCCGGCACGCGGCCGCCGCTGTCAACGGAAACAGCCCGCGAGCGAGCCGCAAAACCAGCGACGCACGCCTCGTGGAACCCCGGAGCGAGCGAGGTCGTCGCGGGACGGGGGCGAGACGCCGTCCCTCCCGCACAGCCGACCCCGCTTTGAACTTGGTGCGCACGTAGTTGAGGGTGGACTGATGCGTTGACGAGGCTGTGGAATAACAAAGAGTAAAGATCAAATTTCACGGTTGGCGGACTACGCGGGTTTACTTTGTCGTTTAAAAAAACAACGCGTTTGGCTTTCTAAAGGTCCCCCCCCCCCCTTTGTTTTCCACGCGATATAAAGTTTTAGCCGGGAGTTAAAGTCGCGTTTCGTCGGGCATCATAAAATGGGTGCGCATGGCGCAGGTCGTGCGGCGTGCCATGCTTCCTCGCCGGAGTGGGCGGTGGAATTGGCGACTTGCACTATTTTTTTTTTCCTCGATGAAAACATCAGGATATCTCGGATCATTCTAATCATTTAATACGTGCAGGTGTTCCTCGCGCGAGTGGCAACGGGTTTGAAGGGTATTTTTCCGGTTTACTTGAACTAGTACAGCTTTTGCGGAAAATCGCATCACACCCCCTTCTGCACACTGCCTCCGCCTTTGAAGCGTGTTGCCATGTTGCGTTGCGTCACGTACTGTATTCTGCTGCAGAGATCGCATGCGAGTTACAGATGAAGCACTCCAAGGGGAATGTTGTGATGTACACCAGAGTAAAGGCACCGCGCTGATACAACATGTTTCAGTTTAGTAAATGTAAAAAATATATAATTAAAAAGATTTTCAATCAAATCGGTTCAAATATATTGTATCTGCATTTTATTTATACATCTGTGAGTAATTAGCATTTTATAGTATTGTGCCTTTTCGGGGAAATAGTTTTGTGTGTGTGTGTGTATATATATATATATATATATATATATTAGTAAATATTTTTTTTTATAAATTCCTTCCTCGTTATATCCCCTACGGCCGCTGACTGGCATGTGGTGATCATCAGGAGACCGTTTTTTCTTCTCGTTGCCCGGGGCGCTCTGATATTACCGGCGGAGTGAGGGGTCTGTAGTTGTTCCTGCTTTCTGTCTGCTCTCTGAGGCACTGCACTATTCAGAGGACCCCCGAGGACTGATGGAAATGAATAAATAAATAAATAAAAAAACAGTCTGGGGGGCGCGGCTCGCAGTTTTGCCGCAGTTAAGGGCTACACGTGCTTTGGAGCTTACATGTAAAACATAATTATTCTGCAAAATTGGTGTTTATTGTATTACAAGTGCTTTCCCCGGGACACATTTCTATCTGCATTACTTTTGCCAGTTCACGCGTAATAAACATATTAATATACAAAATAACGGAGTAGCGTTCTATGCGTGCTTGTATCTTCTGCATCCCGTGAGCGCAGCATGGTGACATGATCTGTCTGACACGCTGTCTGACTATTGACCTACTTCTCCCCCATGTGGGTCAAAGCGCACATATTCTCCAACAAAAATTGCTTTCTTTTTTTAAAATGTTGGTGTGCTTTTTGATCGTCACAATTAATCGTTTATTAATTCACATTGCGGTTAAGCTGAAATTAAATATTACCTCTAGACCGGAGCTGTATGGCTGCACAGCGTTACTGCAGTCAACTTCATGCACACCAATGAGGGCCTGAGATGTTGATTTTTAAATTATTTTTTCTACGCAGATGTTCGGCTTTCATAAGCCAAAAATGTACAGGAGTCTGGACGGCTGCTGCATCTGCCGCGCTAAGTCCTCAAGCTCTCGCTTCACGGACAGTAAGCGGTACGAGAAAGACTTCAGAAGCTGTTTTGGGTAAGAGACACCGCTGAACACGTGAGGTTTGGAGAAATCTCCTCCTTTGTGTGTAGGGTATACATTCCTTACCGCTTTGAACGATTCCTCCCTGTTCAACATAAATTGTCTTGCAGACTGAGTGAAACTCGATCTGGAGAAATCTGTAACGCCTGTGTGCTCCTGGTGAAAAGATGGAAGAAGCTACCTGTGGGAACCAAGAAGAACTGGAACCACGTGAGTTTGGATTGCAGTCGCCGTGTGGTTGAGATATTGCTTGTTTATCATTAAATACCTGAATTATGCAGACTATTCTACTTTCTTCCACACAGGTTGTCGATGCCCGAGGAGGTCCCAGCTTAAAGATAACTTCCAGGCCCAAGAAAATAAAGTCCATCTCCAAGAAAGCGCGGCCGAGCCAGATCAGCAGGCTGCAGAAAGAGCTTAAGAGGAACAGTGCGTTCTGCGTTTGTGGCATGCAGTAAAATATATAATCACTTGGCCTGTTTTTGTCATGCAACAACAACTGTCACATATTCACCCCTACGTTGTTCACTTTTTGTAATCCCCATCAGATTCAGATGCCCACAGCACCACCTCCAGTACGTCTCCAGCTCAGTCTCCCAGCTACAGCAACCTGTCAGATGACTGCTCAGACAATGAGCTCACCCCAGGGTCCAGTCGCTCTCCTGTTTTCTCATTTCTGGACCTCACCTACTGGAAGAGGTGAGCCAGACAGTGAAGCACTAGCACTGACTCATAAATTAGAAATTAAAACAACTTATTTGAGCATTTCATTGACACTATGGATTTTTAGACGCTCAAACTGTAAAGGTGAGAGTTCGGTGTCTTAAAATCTCTCCACTGACAGTCGATCCACCGGTTCTTGCATTTTGCATTTTTCACCACCACTTGAATTGGAAATAATACCCACTTTGGGTTATTAATGCAAAGTAAAAACAGGAGTCTGCCACATATATGATTTATGTTTAACCACATTACAGGTTGTACAGGCTGCTCCTTTATTTAATGGAGCACTTTCCGTTTTTTTGCATGTTTCTACACATTGCATCACTTTTAATGCATGACAAAGTTCTGCGACGAACACGTTGCCTTTTTAACAGTCGTGAGAGCTGAAAGTGTTCCTGGGTTTGCAGGAGTTAACCTCCTTTTTTCCATGACTTCATTGACCCACGTTCCTGTATACCAAGTGTGCACTTGACAGAATTTAAAACTTACTTTAGATACTTGTCAAAGTTACACTATTTTATGCTATAAGGGAAATCCCTGAAACGGGCACAATAAGTAATTGTTTCCTCATTGCTTGAATAGATCTAACTTCTTTTTTTTTGTACAGGCAAAAGGTGTGCTGTGGAATAATCTACAAGGGGCGCTTTGGTGAGGTACTCATCGACCCCCATCTGTTCAAACCGTGCTGCCGCAACAAACAACAACGGCAGCAGCACCAACCAGAGGAAGAGGAGGAGGAGGAAGGAGAAGAGGAGGAGGAGGAGGAGGGGGAAGAGGCGGAGGATGAAGAGGTGGAGATAGAGGAGGGTCAGCTGGGCGTGGATGTCAGCGGGCAGAAATCCCAGGCGGACGAGGAAGTGAAGGAGACACCAAGGTGTGAGGAAAATGTTGGTCCGGCGCAGCTATGTGTTACCGTGACAACACCTCCACCCAGGAGCGGGGCAGTGATGGAGGGTGGATGGTAAAGTCAAAACAAGGCCTGCGTTTCTCTGAAGAAATCTTGGGGTGCTGTCTTTTTTTTTTTTTTTGAAGCACAGAAAGTAGTAACCTCAGATTGCCTTTGGTCGTAGAGCAGCGGAAACTCTTTTGTTCTTCTCCATAATAAGATGGAGGTTTGTTTATTTGGTTTAAATGGTAATTTATGAACTGTTGT
Organism: Gasterosteus aculeatus; assembly: GCF_964276395.1. NCBI lineage: Eukaryota > Metazoa > Chordata > Actinopteri > Perciformes > Gasterosteidae > Gasterosteus > Gasterosteus aculeatus. The sequence continues at coordinate 10,461,988 of NC_135698.1, forward strand.
TTTTCCACTTTGTCTCTAATTTTGTATTTAATATTCAAACCATAATCCTTGGTGTTTTTGATATCCTTTAGGTGAAATGCTGGAGCTCTAGTTATTTAGTTTAAATGATTTTATTCCAAAACGCAATAGATCCACTTACACACAGAAAGAGTTGCTACTTTAAATGCATTACTGAATATTTTACACATACAGCATACAGCTTTAGAAGCATAAATGTTAGGATCGCTAACATACAAGGACATTGCTTTTGCTTTGTTGTGAGTAGATATCTCTCTTTTTGAAATGGTGAAACGTTTTGGAATGAATGACCGAGCAACGACATGTACCGTAGTCCCTGTGTTTGTCCCTTCTCACATTGACATGCAATCCTATCAAAGAGTTTGTGTTTTTAGACTGTCTGTGTGAGTAAATATGTGAGTGGGTCCCATTTAAACAAGGCCTATTCACAGCTTCAATAGCAAATACACCAGCCTTAATAATGTATTGGAGACAGTGCTCGTGTTAATTATGGATCGGTATTAAGGAACACAAGGGACAGTGTATTTAATGTGGCCTCAGCAACACGCAGTGCATTTTGGCATGAATGGCAAGCCCACTCATTCAAAAGACCGAATGAGCTGATGCATGAATCTACTAAAATTGCATGGCCTTATAATAACTGTAAATCTTACTTTTTAATTTTTTTGTAATCCATTTTGCTGAAGTTTTGACTTTATTTTTATATGTAAGACAAACAAAACAAAATCAATCCCACACAATACAACAGCAAAAAAGAATCTGTCTATAGTGATTTAGCAATATCAATATCAGTGATTCCTGTCATTCTTGGGTCAGTACAGGTAAAATACTTTATACAAGTTGAAATGCTATGCCATTGCCTCTTATATACCACAAATGTGTTGTGATATACAGCCTAATATTACTTTATTTATCAAACGAAAGCCAAAGCACATTGAAATTCACCCATTGTCTAATCAATGCAGGTTTTCCATTGACACTTGTTCTTGTCCGAGGTCATTTATATGTATGTTTTTTGGTATTCTAAACAGAACACTAATATGAATTTTCATATATGTTTGGTTGTAGTCAGGAGCAAAGGGTGACATATGTAAATAAGGGGCTGGGTGAGCCATGTGGCTCTTTTATGGATTTCATTATTTATTTCATATTTATTTGTATTACTGCATCCCCGCTTACAAGTGTACTACTATGAATTATTTTATCCTTTCATTATACTTAGAATAGTTTTGTACTTAAATTGAATGTGATCTCACGCAGGCTTTGTTTAATATACCATTGAATTACCGGTTGTTAATATTTGTGAAATGTTGTCATGTATTTATTTACTCATTAGTTTCGTGGAACCTAACTTATTCTGTATCCTTTCTTTGGATCTGCATCACGTAGACTGAAACGTATGATAGATTGCAACCAAACTGTACTTTATCTCCTTTTAGCTGTTAGCTTAAAATGTTTTGTAGGATACCGAACTCTAGATTTGCATGTATTGTTGCTATGCATTTACTTAGCTTACCAGTTAGACAAAGCGGTTTTGTATTTTTTATAAATCATGTACTTTTTTTACCTATCCGTTAATAAAAGTAAATTTTGCAGTTTTCTGGAAATATGGACTTTATTTATTGATATACCGTAAAGTGGTTCAAAATGATCTCAGCAGGATGATCCGAATTCAGCCTACCATGACGTCAGTGTATCACATGAGGGTCACTATGATAATGTCAAATGAGGGAAGGGTAAAACTGAATTTACAACATTTTAGTTTTCAAGACATTTTGCACAATAGTGTTTCGTTCTATGACTAAAATATGCTGGGTTAAAAGGGGAGATTTTTTTATGCAGGCACCTAACATTACTTACTTTACCGTAGTGCAATTACACGATAATCACTTTGCTTGAGATTGAAACACCAGGAAATATAGGTGGTTCGAAAACCTTCGGTATAGCCATCTTTCATTTTATGCATGTGACAGTATATATAAAAGGAATAACTGTTGTTACCCAATGAATAAAAAAAACTAGGATGCCAGATTATTCAACATTTTTTAAAAACTGATCAATGGACCGATAAATTACAGAAAATACCAGTCCGTATTACCAGTGCAGATAACCGACATTGGGTATATAACCATTTCTTTATAGCAAGAAATATATGCTTTTAAGGAAACATGTATTTACTGATAGGCCTATTCATTTGTGTATGGGTTTGAAACTTCACATACTTCCACTGTTATTATTACGTAATTCTACATCGGAAAAACGATGTAGTGATATACTCAGACTAGATTTGTTAAAAATCTACGTTTTTGATTTGCGCAGTTTTAAATAAATGAAAACGAACCGGAAACGCTGGTCCCATGACCGGAAGTAAAAAACACGGAAGTGCTTTGTTTTGTTTTTTTACACAGCCAGCTGTCAGATGCCCCTTTACGCTGAACATCGCCGTTTAAACCTGCTGTTCAATCTCCCAGAGGTCGACGCATGAAGCTCTAGTGGAAGTGGAGGTAGCTGATGTGAATGCCGCAGCTTCGCTCTTTTGTTTAGCTCGCCGACGGCTAACGGTGCAAATCAATGGCGCGTCCCGCTAACAGAGGACCGCTGAACCGTTGATGAACTTGTTGATTTTACTATCACAAAAAAACCCACACGTTAACAGGTGCGTTTGACTGCTGATAGAAGCTGATAAGCGTCCAGTTTAAAATGACTGCGTGGTTGAAAAACAGTAAATCACACCACTCGCATTTCTAAATAACGCTTTATTCCGCAGCTGTTTCTTCTCCCGTGGCGATCGTCATCATGGTGGAGCCCACAGCATCCGGCGTGTTCTGTAACAGGATGCTGAGCATGGTCAACTCCGAGGACGTTAACGCCATCATCCAGGCTCAGAGGCACATGTGGGTACAATGGTGGGACTGGTTTAGCTTCATGTGGAGGTCCTGCTACTTAATGTAAACGGATGTGCATATGACAGTGATGCTGCTGATCTGTTTGCAAATGGGCACCTGAATGATCTTTTTTATTTTTTTTTATTTGAAATGCAGGCTTGACCGCTTTGAGAAAACGAATGAAATGTTGATCAACTTCAACGGCCTGTCTAATGTGCGACTGCAACAGATGAACGAACGCTTCCTACTGCACACTCGCACCCTGGTGGAGATGAAGAAAGATCTAGACAGCGTCTTCAGGAGGATCAGGTGAGTCGGCACCCGCCAGTCCTTCAGTGCCAACAAACAAACTCACGTTCAACCTCTGAAAATTGGCCTCCTCTTCTTCTGCAGGAACCTAAAAGGGAAGATTGCTAAGCAGTACCCAGGAGCGTTTAGCAGTGAGTTAGCATTGTCTTTCCATTCATCATTTTACAACTTCCTCCCAACCATTTTTGTCTAACCTATCTTTGTTTTTCTGCCAGATATCCATGAGTGCCCCACCCTGGAAGACGACGACGATGAGTTTGACCCGGTTCCCCGCAGAGCTGCAACAACAATCACAACAGCCACCTCGGAGCAGAGCACCGAGTCCTGTGACACAAGTCCAGATGTTGTCTCACCCACTGTGAGCAGATGCTCTGAAGATCTTTCTCAAGAGCCGCCTGACACGCCCACCTCCGATGTCCTAGAGACAGGCATGCTTTTGGACGAAGGTCCGGACTCCGTCCCTGCAGAATAGAGTGATTTGTCCCATGTCTGCACAGCACTAAAATAATGCACATAATACTTGAAGTTGTATAGAATCTCACTATAGACGTATAGCTTAAGTTCTGAGAGTAATACTGAACAGAAGCCCTCGCTCATCGGGTGATTATGAGCATACATCTTTCAAGAGATACTCACCTGGCCGGAGCAAGAAATCTCTCATGATGTCTCCTTATTATTCATGTCATATCAAAGTTGTTCTCAACATGAAATGCTAGTAGGGTCTGAGAATACTTACTACTGTTACAAAAGTATCGTACTGTTGCAACGTCATCTTGTGGCCGCCAGTTGAAACGGGAAAATGTGTCTGTTAGTTCAATCAGGAATGTTTTCAGCGGCGTTTAATCCTGTGTTTTACTGATACTTGCCAAGATATTCTCTCTTTGTTTCACTCCTCCGCTGCACGGGAGCCACAGGTTTAATGTTTAGTCGTCAGTGATTCAGTAAACTATTCAAGGACATAAGCGCAGGGTAGAGGCTCCTTGATACAGGCGCTGGAAAACCATTTTGTGTGAATGCAGGAACAGATCACTCCTCGCTGTCAATTAAAGATGCCGTTATGGTATGAAAGGGAAGTCCAGCATAAAGAGTACTACTACTGGTATTTGTAAATTGCTGTTTTGGGGGGAGTATTTGAAAGATCTCCTTAATAAGCAGAGACACAGTATAGTGATCAAAGTTGAAACTCCATAATAAAAATGTAATAAGAATATTGGCATTGACTCTACTTTCCAAAATATCTGGCATATTATATAATGCAAATTTCAAGTTTTTGAACAATGTCTACAAAAATGTGTACTTAAAAAAAGTGGAACTTAAAAAGCCATGCAGTTACATTTGATGCACAGGATACAATTATTTAGGTTAATTAAGTAGTAAATTAAATTGACATTAGATATATGGGCTCCCATTTCAAAATATAAACTTGAGTTTTATATATTTTTAAAAACATGATGCCTCACTGACATCACGGGGAGTTTTGGGGCCGTGACAAGTGCGTACTTTGTCCAGTCTGGGATCCCGTCGTGTTTCCATCAAAAAGTGGCAAGTGGAAAGTGGCAAATAAGCGAACACCAACCTCTTTGTTTGGAAAATGATGTACTAATGTAGCCTGAAACCGAACCGACGACGAGCGCCAGGGGGCGCTGAGTCAGGATGGGCGCACTTTTTTATTTCACTCAACGGGGTCAAAGGGCGCAGTTAGCATAAGCCAGCTAACTCGGCTACTGAGAACACACCTCTCCGGTTAAGGTAACGTTAGCCCGCGTCGCGTCTGGTGAGTCGTTGAGGTTTCCCGTTGCAAAATAAGCACTTTAGTCGCCGACGGTACAATAACGACGACGTCATTCACGCCAACCGCCGGTAGTGACGTTTAGCCGGCTGACCATTTAGCTGAACAAGTCAACGTCAGCTGCTAGCTCGGTTGCTAGCAGCTGTCATGTTCAACGTCAGCACGGACCAGAACTCCGCGTAGACGAGCGGAACGTTACACATTTTCTTAAAGGAAAAAAAGCCGACTAACGGCGACCAGCTGCGAGGAAACGTCCACTTTATGAGGTGACGTCACCTGGCGCTCCGTCCCCGCCGCTGCCACCATGAGGAGGCTGACCAAGAAAAGGGCTCTGACTCTGGTGAAGGAGTTGGACGCTTTCCCCAAAGTTCCCGAGAGCTACGTGGAGTCCACAGCCAGCGGTGGGACAGGTAACGTAACCATGGAGACCAGGGTCACATCAGCAACACACACACACACACCTCGCTCAAGCGATGCTGCCGAGCGACGGATTCACGTCAAACGTGACGGTGACTCTTGTTCGTTCTCTCCCTCTCTCCCCCCTCAGTGTCCCTGATCGCGTTCACTCTCATGGCCGTCCTCGCCTTCCTGGAGTTCTTTGTGTACAGAAACACGTGGATGAGGTACGAGTACGAGGTGGACAAAGACTTCAGCAGGTAAAGAGATGACGCAGTGCTTGTCGTGCCTTCAGGCCACGGCGCAGGATGTTGAACTAACCACGTCTTCTCTTCCAGTAAACTGAGAATAAACGTCGACATCACAGTAGCCATGAGGTGCCAATGTAAGTGCAAATCAAAGGTGCCAGGTGTGTGTTTGTGTCTGTGCAGTTTAGAAAGGCCTCATGGGTGTTCTTATAATTTGAGCGCAGATATCGGAGCAGATGTCCTGGATCTGGCTGAGACCATGGTGGCTTCTGATGGCCTGAAATATGAACCAGTGAGTTCCTTCCTTGTGTTCACGGTTATAATGTAATTTAATTTGCTGTATTGTAAATATAGAATGAGATCAATGCATTAAATCCTTTTTTTTCTTTGTAACTGTAGTTTCACCATTGTGTTTTGTCCCACTTTTAGGTCAACTTTGAGCTCTCTCCAGAGCAAAGATTATGGCACATGTAAGATCCAAGTTTTTCACTTGCATTACGGTTACATGCCCTAACATCTATTTATACAATCCTTTCTAAAATAATACAAAGTCATTTTAATGCAGCATTATTGAGCTGTGATATTTACATTACATTTATATCTCATTTGTCATTTTCTGCTCAAACATAACAGTCCCAGGTCTTAATACAGTATCAAAACATAACTTTTATTTCTTGAAATTACAATGCCAATTCCTCCTTTTTAATTCTTTTATTTCATTTCGAGTTTTTGTTTCCTTACTTGTTCTGTCCCTCTCTGTTAGAACGCTCCTGCACATCCAGGAGCGTCTGCGAGTGGAGCACGCTCTCCAGGATTTACTCTTCAAGACTGCGATGAAAGGACCTCCTCCCGCTCAGCATCAAAGGTGCGGGTTCCTTTTGATAAGCTTGTTTCTCTTTGGAACTGATAGGCAGTTGAACATATGATTTTTAGGAAAATAAACGCAGAATAGTTTGAACCTCCTGTATGTAGTGATGGATGTTGTGTTGCTGCTTTACCCCACAGTGAGGACGGCCCCTCTAGCCTTCGTGCCTGCAGGATACACGGCCACATGTATGTCAACAAGGTGGCGGGAAATTTCCACGTTACCGTTGGCAAGTACGTATCTACATGGCGATTTTTTTTAATTTTTTTTTAAATTTAGAGATGACATGTTTTACAGAGAGTGAGTGAGCCCTGACCCTTTCAACCTTCCCCAGGTCCATCCCGCATCCCAGAGGCCATGCCCATCTAGCTGCACTTGTCAGCCATGACAGTGAGTTCATCATCATTTTGTCAAACTGTCTGCTTTTCAAATCTCCTACAAACACAGCAGTGATAATTGTACATGAAAAGTCTGGTTGCTTTGGACGTGAAAAACGTCATAATTGCTTTGATTCGGTGTCGTGTCACAGCTTATAATTTCTCTCACCGGATTGACCACCTGTCCTTTGGAGAAGTGATTCCTGGGCTCATCAACCCTCTGGACGGCACAGAGAAAGTCTCTGCTGAGTGTACGCCCGTTTCGTCAGACAATCCATTTCTATCTTAACGCACGCCTTCATGCCGGGCTGACATATTGTCTTTTGTTTGTTACCTCCAGCAAACCACATGTTTCAGTACTTCATCACCATTGTGCCGACCAAACTGAACACATACAAGGTCTCTGCAGAAACAAACCAGTACTCCGTCACTGAGCAGGTTTGCACTTTGGACACCTTTTTGTACATTTGTGTAGCATTCAGGGTATTATGATGAATATTTTTGTGTTCTTCAATATTCTCTGCAGGAGCGAGTGATAAACCATGCTGCGGGCAGCCATGGAGTCTCAGGAATCTTCATGAAATACGATATCAGCTCACTGATGGTCAAAGTTACCGAGCAGCACATGCCTCTCTGGCAGTTCCTTGTCAGGCTCTGTGGCATCATTGGAGGCATTTTCTCTACAACTGGTGGATACATTTCACTTTTAATGTATATATTATTGGTATAACACTGAACTTGGTGGGCAGTGGGAATTGTAAGCAAAACATCACCAAGAACATTTATTTATTTATTAATTCACCTGTTTAACTGTTTAAAAATATTCAACCATTTAAAAATTTAAAATGTCTTTTTCTCCCTTGCAGGCATGCTCCATGGGGTGGTAGGATTCTTGATTGATGTTTTTTGCTGCCGTTTTCAAATTGGAATCTACAGACATCTTAAGGTAAGACAGTCAGCTTTAACCGTGTGATCACTACCTCTTTTAAATTTAAATGTAACTCAAGGCTGTTTGGAAAATTGCAGGGGTTTTTTTTCTTGCTTCTCCTGTGATAATTACACATTTGTTTGTTTCTCTTTCGCAGACGGCTCCTCTAAATGAAGACGACACCAGCAAAACCTTGATTCCTACAGAGAATGCCGCTCAATAATGAGATCCCCTTCCAACCCGCTGTCAGCGCACCGCGTCTGCCTAACCCTCCAGACAGCAACGGGATTCCGGGAACATGTTTACAAGTTGTTTTAAAATACGTCCCTGTTTCTTTCACACATTTGTAAATAATTGTAACTTTTTTTTAAAAAAATTTATTGGCCGGGCACGAGTTTCAGATGTGGCCGTTCATCCATCTCCGAAGGGTTCTAATCAATATTTCCACAACCTTTCACTGGAAAACATATTTTATTTACATCATGTTTGTCGATCTGACTTCACTAAATAGATTGTGTCTGGTGTTGGAGCGTCCTCGGATTAGGCCTTCTCTCAGGGCTGTGTGGTCCACTGACTTCACGCAATTTCCGGTTCTATCATTTGGTTGTTGACCTCAGAAAAGTTCCCAAATTGCTCTGCTCAATTTTGAGCAAAATAAACCGGCCTGATCAGCTCAAAGGAAGAAAAGCCTGCGTGGCTGCGTGAGGCCGCTGTGGGGAATTGTGTGACGGGTTTTACATTTTTCAAGTGCGCTTGTTTGTAAAAATGAGACTCTGATTTGTTCAATAAAATTCCACGTCAAAGCTTGATCTTTTTGATCCATTTTTTATATTCAACATTCTTTACGGTCATATTTTTGTTTATGGATTAAAGTTTTTTTTTTATAACATTTTTTTGTGAATGTTTCTTGTCAAACCATCACTAAAAGCAATTATTTGAAATGGAAAAGCAGCTGAATCTCACATTTGAGAAGCTGCAACCTGAGGATATTTACCTTTTTATCAACTATCAATTCTCCATCAAAATGGCTACCGAGTCTCACCTTTGTTTTGTGTGTAACAATCTGTACAAATGAATATTTTACACCATGTCAAGAGTTTATTTGACAGTATTTCAGAATATCTTTCAGTAAACAAGTTTTTTGTTTTTTAGCAAAATGTAATATATCATTACTGTCGCATTTCATAAAAATAGTTGTTCACGTCTTTGAAACTACAGTATCAATGATACAGTAAACCATATTTGTAGGAATACAGCTGTACAAGGTGAATAATACACAATTAACACTACACAGTTATACTTGATCTCAATGGGGATCTATGAACGTGCCATCCATCACAAGCTCCAATAAAGCATTTTTTTAGTTCTTGTATACAAACTCAGTCACAGCAGGCAGGGGGGCGGCCCGACAGAGACACAGGACTGGATGACATTTCACCTTTTCCGAACTTGGACATCTGTACACACAGTAAACACATTTCCACAGCCTAATAGCATGTTCTCTTAATCACATTGACCACTGTTGTATTCAACCCATCAGGACTAACTAGTGTCTCAGTCTGCAGGTGCATTGTCCTTGTTAGCCAGCGGGCCTGTACCAGTTTACCAGTGCAGCTGGGAGGTGCCATCGTGCTGCATTCGGTTATATTGTCACAATGCATTGTGATTCTTTTTAAAAACTCCCCTCCTCCAGCAATCAAAAGCTCTAGTCATGTATATGTAATGAGAGCAAACATATTGTCGGGAGCAATGGATGATATTAAATGTAGAAATGCAGAAGAATAGTGGCTTCATCTTGGTCGTCTCAGTTTGACAGCACCGCACCTCCACTCTGCCGGTATCAAAACTTTGTGCACAAACGCAGGTTTAAATGCATTTGTGTTTCCCAGGTCACCTTAAGTCTTCAGATTCAGGTGCATTTGTTCCATCTGCAACAAAACAAACTTAACTAATGATCTTTACAGGATAAAGCTGGAATGAGACTCATCTGAAACAGCGGTCCACTGTGACAGGGACCCTGTCTGGGTAACCGTTTACAGCTCCACTCTCCCAGATGACTCTAAGAAGAGGATGTAATGCTACTGTATCCCCTTTTAAGCACTAGGGGACAAGGGCAATCATTGACATTGATACGAGTGCATCGTGATAACTGTATATACTGTATACTGCTTGGTAATAAGTCAGAAGAAAACAGGCTCCACATACGTGTGCATGATCATAAACATCTGTTTTGCATTCAGTTCGCAAAACAGATCACAACGCCTACAGCTCTGCATTAGTTTGAGTAAGGCACTCACGCCCTGCCCCATAACCATCGGCCTCCTCTTCCCCACACCCACAGTGATGTGGTACACGTAGCACAGTAGAAGGCATAAACATGGGATTCTCTCGTGAGCATTAAATGAATACAACAGGGCTTAGACTTCTGCACAATGACTGCATGGTCGACTCGTGATGAAGATGTGTACGTAACTCAAGAAAAAGTGTTACGAGTTCTTACTAGCTTTCAGTCGTTAGATGAACAAAAAATATCTGGTCAGCTCCACAGAGGAGATCCTCTCTAAATTCTACCTCTAAACGACATGTGGGTCCCTGTATAAAGACGTGGTGGTTTATATCCATGCACAAGACGGCTGCCCCCCACAGCGGTCTGGGAGTACTGACTCGCACAGTCTTTGATATGTAGTAATAGACGAGGCCATGGAACATAGTGATCCTAAAATACTGTTACCGGTGTGTTTTTTTCTCTTTTATATACAACGTAGCTAACTACAACACTGCTTCAGAAACGGCAACATGTTTTTGAGATGACCCAATGTACATATTTGTCACATCTTTACATTTACAGGATATGATATATTGGTAGGCATGTGAGATCTTACTGTCGGGTTAACCAAGCCGCCACTTGGACCAGTACCATGACCTCCAGGAGTGTCACTGTCACCGCCGCCCTCTGACGGATTTTCAGTCTCATTCTTCCCACTGCTTGGAGAAAATGGAGCGAAAGAAAATCTCTCGGGTAAACGGATGTCTCTCTCCTGCGAGGACCGCCGGTCCATTTGATGTTAAGTTGCACTAACCCATCTGAGCCGGATACCGTGGAGCAGTTAAAGGTTACGCACAGCTCCACTCTGAATCAGAGACCGTTGCTCCATCTGTGATGTGAACATTAGCTGCTGCACCTACGGGTCCAAAACGCATCAGTCTACATCAGGTATACACATGTATGTTACAATAGCTGTGGAGTTCCTCTGCTTTTAAGGTGGCGGGTGTAATATTTATCTCGTAAGGACAAAGGAAACATTAAATATGCTTTTAGAAGTGGCTGGATAGGAGAACAGGGCAGCAGGAGAGAGGGGAAGGAAAATGGACGAGCTTCTCTCAGACATCTGAAGGGGAACTGAATGGAAAGCCAGAAAGTGTCATCCGGTCCAAACCAGCGAGATCCATTCTACCTGCTCACTGTGGAGGTCCAGGACCTCAGGGTGCCAGGCAGTTTGTCAGACCCAGGGACGTTCCAGGGCCCAGGGGAGGCTGCAGCGCTCCTCGCGGGAGGATCGTCCGCGGTCTTAGACGGGCAGCAGAGCCCGCCGTGGCCACTGGCCCTCTCATCCTCTCTGGTGAAAAGACCTCTGGACACCGGCCTCTCCTGGAGGCTGACATGTCCGTCGCCACTGCCTAGAGGGGCTCCGTTGAAATTCACACTCACGTAAGGGTCCCACGGCCAGACAGCGCTCGTCGCCTGCGTGTGCAGGCCCTTTCTCTCACAGCAGGGGGAGCAAGTATCCCGCTGTCTCTCTCTTCTTTCAACAGACCTCGCCAGGGCAGCTTTGGGAGGCAAAACACAAGGCCTTCTCTCGCCTGGTCCGCAGTCCAACTCTCCAGATCCCTGTTGGGTTCCCTGCCCTCTGGTGATACACTTCTGGTGGGTGGACCTGCCACCTGTAGCCCCCCTCACGGAGCTGTGGTCAGCCGGCTGTGAAGCTTTATCTGCCGTGTACACTGTGGCCTCTAGAGGGAGCTGATGCGGGGTGACCAGGGCTAGATGGAATGAGAGCGATGGATTCAGGTAGGGCTCGAGGGTCACTTCCTGCAGGGCAGGGTGGGCTGTAGAAAAGGTATCCCAGGGGGCGGCACAGTCTGTCGGGGGGGAAGGAGATGACATGCTCAGGTGGACTGAGGTAAAAGCAGAATGGGACAAAGCAGCATGCACATGCACACAGAGGTTGAGGAGAGGAAAAAAAGGCAGAGAGAAAGAAAAACGTCGACAACAATGCAAAATAAACACAAGATCCTAATACGATATAGGGCAAATTTGCATGCGAATATGTGGCAGCAGCACACGCCTCGTGTGCATTGTCATGTGAGGCGATATTCTTTCAGTGCTTGAAAACGATTACCATTGACAGTTGTGTGACAGACTGAAACTGAGCAGATTGATTTCACACAGTCTGCTTCACAGCCCTCTTCAGGATGATACAATGTCATCTGGAGGGTCACTTCGAACCCTATTGCTCTCTCACTACAACACGCAGAAGCACCCGCGCGCACACACACGCACACACACGCACACACACACACACCTGCTATTTTGCCATGCATACACTCATGATCATGCATACACAAATGCATGCCCAGTGCAAAGCAAAACCGCACACATATTAATCAGTATGGACAGAGAGAGAGAGACATGCAGTTTTTCACAAACCGTGTCTTTAGAGTGGCCCATTAGGAAGAAATAGGGGGAGCTTAGTGTGTCACCTTTCATGCACATGGAGAGGTTGGAAGGTACCATTCCTGAGGGAAGGCAAGTAAAAGCCTATACCAATCATTAGACTTAAGACAGCGGGGTTAAATCCTACACAGGATAAAGAGACGGTTGCTATTCTACTCTCTGATTAAAATAGTTTTAATAGTTTCGAACAACAGTAGACAAGACTGAGGAGCGAGGAGTAAAATGTAGATTTATATGAATGCATGTTAATATGTTCTTGAGTAAAACATATAGCATTTGCAGGAAAAAAAGCCATTGTGGTTACAGTACAGTAAGGTTGAACCTCAAACAATGAAAATCTTGCGCATGAAAGTGAGAGAGAAATCACGCCGGAAAAGAGTAGAAAGAGATTGACATTTAGAGACTTGGACGTTATGACGGGAGAACCCACCATATTCTGGCACCTGTCCTGTGCCTCGCTTAAGCAGCAGTCTGACCCGCCTGCCTCCCGCCTTGATGAGTTCAATGGCACGGGCGTGAGTCATGTCCCGAGTGCTGTCGCCGTTAATCTCTATGATCTGATCCCCTACCTGGCGGGGGTCGGGAAGGGCGGGGGCACACAGAGCATAAGGTCAAGGTCAAATTATGTCAGCCCTGTTTATTCACGGGAAGTCGACTTTTTAACACAGCCGTAGTAGGTTTCCTTCCACCGGGGCGACTGGGGAATAAGTGCCATTAATTGCCTGGTTCAGTACACCTCAACATGAGCAGAGGGTCACTTAGTGTGAATACACATGCGCCTGCTCTCGTCAACCTACAGTGATTTGTAACCGATACACTGTTCAGCTCACATACAGCGGATGTGGCAGACAGCAAAATACAGATTTGACTTAACAGAAGGAGTGAAGGATAATAAGCATGTTGCAGAAGGAACACGGCAGGGTTTTCCTTTTTTTGAAAAAGGCAAACTAAATCTGTGTTGTATTGAATTTTACACCATCTGTAAGTTCTGTGAAATAAATAAATCCCACACCAGCATGTTGTGTTATATTATCTTAGATGGTCAAGATGGACAAACCGGCATTTTGCAGCTTCTCAGTTCCCACTTCTGTATTTCTTCAACAAAGCAACTGTTCTTCACTCACAACAATTCCAATCACCTCCTAAACAGCTTTTCAACATATCACCTCGCCATGTCATCTCACCCTCATCCTTCCGTTTCGTATGGCGGGACCATCTTCAGCCAGGCGCAACACAAACAGGTCCATCTTGTACTCTCTGCCCCCACGGATACTGAAGCCAAAACCCTTTGTGCTTTTCTCCAGCTCCACCGTAAAGTAGTCATAGTCCTGCAGGAGAGATGCAGACAACTTGCAACAAAACCTACAGCAAACAAACCACCACGTAACACTACGCAGCAGTCGGTTCTTGGTCCAGCGGTACCTGGTGTCTGAAGTCGGGAGGGATGCCCAGAGGAAACTGGGCCGCTGCAGGGTGCTGTCTGAAGTCCAGCAGACCGGGCGGGTGTCTGTAGTCCAGCGTCGGCGGCTGTCTGTAATCACTAACCGGCGGGTGTCGGTAGTCTACTGGAGGTTGCCTGTAATCAGTGAAAGGAGGATGCCGGAAGTCAGGTTTGACATCCTGTCTGGCTTTAACCTCTGACCTGTGAGGAGAGAGTACAGAAGTAGTCAGAGGAGAAGTTTGTGAAGAAGCATTAATGAAAAGAGGGTTTTCCGAATGCACACACTCTCATAAGTGTGTATTGTGTGTAAAGTGACATTTGAGATTACTTTGCTG